>NC_143023.1:25532500-25846250 GCF_057628025.1 Oncorhynchus mykiss | reverse complement strand
AGTCTCTACACAATTTAATGGAGACATAGCTAGTGACAGTCAATAGTGATAAAAAAGTTAGGTATTACTTTATGCTCACATAAATACATTTCATTGCCCAGTTATCATACACTATATTGACACAGTTCAGACCAAAATTTCCCTGAACACACATTTAATTGTGTTAGCAACAGCCCCCGAGACATTTGACACCTTCATCAGCCTGGCTGTTTCCATGGCTACTGTAAGTCATTAAATAGGCAACAATATTCCTCTGTGACTCAACTACCAGAGGAAGACCACAATCCATGCAGAAGGCCCTCTCCAAAGACTTACAGAAGGCCTACATTAACATAGTCTTTAATGGGTTTGAAAGTTTCCCCTGCTCCGAGCTTGACTTGGTGGAAACTAAAGGGTGGAGTATGAGGGCTAGTCACACAAGCATTCTCCATTTCACTAGGGTGATCCCAGCCTGCTTAATTGTTTGAAGGGGATAAAACATTCTAGCCTGGTACAACCAGACTGATCTGGCAAGCTTTATATATAAGCCCACCAAATCATTGTGTGGTTGTACAAGGATGAAAACAGACAGGAGTTGGCTAATTTTCTCAGAGACTGAACTAAATCGGGTAGTTTGGTCGTCCCAGGATATATTGTCTATGCCTCCATGGCCCAATGAGGCTTGTCTGTTATATTTAATTGTTTTGATGATAAAGCTAAAGCATTGGTATGTCTGGTAAAGGACCACATTAAGCCACAGTTATTCTGTTGTTTACCTCTCCATAGCAAACCATCACTTGGAGTAGGTTGGCTCAAGTTATTTTACATTCTAATTTCATGTTTTTAAATGTACATTGGTATTTCATATTTTTTAAATGTGCATACATTATGAAATTAGGTCTCAGTTCTATTGCTAATTTCACCTTTTCCAAATGAAAACATAACAGCTCTGTTGTTGCCAGTGGCGTATATTCAAGGAAGCCAAGGGAAGCCAGGTTTCCCCCAAAAAAATAAGTCTCTGTGTTTCATAATTTTCCTTAAATTCGCAAGAGGCTGAATGTATCTCACCGGAGAAAGCATCCGAGCGAGTGTAACAGTCCCCCCTTGTCTCTGTATGTGTAGCTCATCTATCTGATGCTGTCTGGTCAAAAAGAGTATGACATAAAATAATAGCCAATCAGAGTTGCGCTAAACTGACTGAGCTCAACTGTGAATAGTCCTGGCGCACCAAAGAAAAGTGTCAAGGGAAGCCAGTTTGGATTTGGCTTCACACCAATCACATCACATCGAGAGCCAAATGTAATTGACAGAAACTACTTAAATTGTTGTATCTCGTTATGTTGTTGTCCTGAAGGCTAGTTAGCTACTGTAGATAAAATTGTCCCTTTCCTAAATTAGCCATGGATGGAGATAGGGATTTGGACTTGAGGTTTTACTTATTTCTCCATACTGGCCAATGATTATAACGGTAATTCTGATCCAACCAAAAATTCATAAATTGTGACCCTGGCCTGAGAGGATGGAAGTTGAATATGTAGCTAGATGTAGTAGGCTAATGTTAACTATCTGGCCCTTTCGTTCTCCATGAAAGGAAGTTAGGCTAGCGAGCAAGCATTTTAGCCAGGAAGTCTAGGACAACAAAAACTAAAACTGTGTACTGTATGACAGAGTCATAGACCATTTTGTTAACATGAAAGAGTGGAGGATGGCATTGACATTTCTCTACAGGTAGGGTGAGCCGACATGTTTTTTCAACTTGCACGATTGCACACACACACACACACACACACATACAGAGAAATCAGCACCATGGACAGCCAAATCATATTTACCTTACATTGATTGGACTAAATTGTTTTTGGTATCTTTTAGATGTCACTGTATTAGACTAAGCATAGGTGATCTGATGATGTTGAAATGTTGACGTTAAAATGGTGCTGGAATGTTGGAGGCGGCTCCTATTTTCTTTGCGACTTGCGGTAACTCTCTGTGGTTCTAAATCAATAGTTGTTTAGTTGTCCGAAAATTTTGGAAGCATGAACTTGCTTGACCGTGCTGTAGGTCTTATAACTGTTGTTACATGCAGTATGCATTGTGGACTTCACCGGGCAGAGGTTGCTCTTTGGTTTTGTGGTGAAACAAATGTGTTGTTGAATTTATTTTGCCATTGTGTTATCTTATTGTCTTGGCCTTAGGCGTATATTTCATGGTGTTAAGGCATATGAACTAACAGGTTATAGAGCAAACAACCAATTATGGCTTGGCTTACCCAGTGATTTTACCCATGCACCACTAATGGTTGTTGCCTGAAACTGTACCATTTGCTGGGAAGGGAGAGCTCTGCCTTAATAAATATCCATATTCTAATTGTTAGAGCTGATTAATCCGAGCAGTAAAACAACATGATTTTCTCCAACAAGATTTCCATCACAATCTTAATTAGCTCAAAGTAGTGCCTGCCTGTTGTTGGTGGGTATTTGCGTGAGAACGTTATAAACAAGTGTACTAAGCTCCGTTTTGAGGATGGCTGTTTGTGGTGACCGTTTCCTAATTAGTGTACAGATGGTTACTGACTGTGCCTTTATAAACATTCTGTTTTGATTACATCACAGCCAGCCACCACTCTCACAGTCTCTATCCTTCTACATATACAGCTTGGCTCCACAGACAATGGGATTCATACACAGTACTTAAAGTCCCCACCAAGGACACAGAAAAATACAGATGTGTCCCAACTTGTCAGTTTGAGAAAGACCCTCCCCCCTCCTTTCCACACAGTAATGTTTACATATTTTGCATTACTCATCTCATATGTATACATTTTATTTTATTCTATTCTACTGTATTTTAGTCTATGCCGCTCTGACATTGCTCTTCCAAATATTTATATTTTCTTAATTCCATTCCTTTACTTGAGATTTGTGTGTATTGTGTGTATTGTTGTGAAATTGTTAGACATTACTTGTTAGATATTACTGCACTGTTGGAGCTAGAAACACAAGCATTTCGCTACACCCGCAATAACATCTGCTAAAAAACATGTATGTGACCAAAACAATTTGATTTGATTAGTACAACAGTACTTCCCAGCCACAAAGCACCATTGTGCATTTCTTATGGGAAACCATGAATAGGTCAGGTTATAGCTCAGATTTATACAGTCTATGATCTTAGCACTATCCCTGCTCTCCCTCTCCACCCACCAACTTTCCACCCTGGGTCGGGACCTGGAACACTATAGGGTGGGTGGTATAATCGGGCACAGCGACAATGCTCTGGTTTCTTGGAGCCTCTGGGCTCATGCACGTGGTTAGAGGGGAATGAGTGACATCATACATCCATGACAGTAGAGCGGACAGAGTATAGTCATCAGTAATTATTAACCAATATGCCATGGTTTTCCCTACCATTGAATAAGCGGGGTGGGCGGTCTGCTCTGCTCTGGACTACCTGAAAAAACTTGAAAACTTGACACTTTTTTTTTTTTACTTAAACACGATGTGAACATGTCGAAGCAGCCTACACACATCTGTCAGCACATCATATGAACTTGAGTCATCTGAATGTATAAATCCACATTAACCATATGTGGACAATTTTTTTTTTGTGACTAATTTTGACTGCAAATCACACGTTGTAGCCCTACATGATTCCTTAGCTATTACACTGTTGATTCATAATGAACTTTAATTCAGTTGGTTCTGCACCAACAAGGTAGCCAAAGAGATTGTGGGTATAAAGTAAGTATATCAATAAACAATGTGTGATAAAAAGAAAGAAAGAACATAGCCTAAAGGTAAATGTTTGTTATGCTATGTGCCTTGAGTTATCTGGGGGTCCGGATATCGTGACTCAAAATCTACCCCAGAATGAAGTGAACACTGCGACTTTAAAAACAAACAGCGCTCCCTAATCCCACGGTCGACTCCACACTATCCACATTCGGAGCAAGACGTTTGCTTTAGTTCAGTATATTTTGCCGTACGCACTTGTAATAACTGTTCAATTATAGGCGAGCTAAATTAGCGTTGTGATAGGACCCCACTGGAATTTGTTTAGCAACTCGCGGGAAAAGTTTGGAACGCATGCACTCGCTACAAAGTTGCAAACAACGTTTTTTTAATGGATGCTTCGGCTGTGAAGTTCGGAAAGGGGGCGCAGGCTGGGGTCGTAGGCTATCTGATCTGACTTTATAAACAGACAGTATCCTGTTGCGAGCAGAGTCAGCTGGCTTACGGAGGAGAGAACGGAGCTTCTTCTCGCTATTATTCGGATCTTTGTCCATTCCGGAGTAGGCCTAGGCATAATTGCTTCCGCAGGATAGCTAACACATTACGGGAGAAACTAATTCAACTTCAGGTCGGGATCTTCACGTCAGAATACCGCTTGACAGTGCTCTCTCTCCGCTGCCTGGACTGGACAGAAGCCTGGTAATCTTTTACTTCGAGAGTGACGAGGGTTTGGATTTAATCCTTTCGTTTCAATTGTTTACTGTGATTAACATTGTTTTTATTGGCTAGCCTACTTTTATTTTATTTTGGACAGAACTTTTTTTGTGACAGTTGTGGCTCGAATCTTAAATCAGATCATAGTTTATACACATTTTGTAATTCACTTCAAGATGGATAAATACGACGATTTGGATCTTGAGGCAAGTAAATTTTTAGAAGACCTCAATATGTATGAGGCATCTAGGGACGGGTTGTTCCGAATGAAGAGGGATGCAGGGAACAACTCCGACTTTGAAGAAACCAGGAGGGTTTTTGCCTCCAAAATGACAAAAATCCACATACAGAAACAGCAAGAGGAAATAGCCAAAAACAATTTGGCAGTGAGAATGAACGGGGGTCAAAACAGAGCGGCAGACAGCACGTTTTACACCAAAGACAGGCCGCATATCAATAGCTACAAACAGGCAGGAGAAGCTGCGGCCAAGCCTCCCATACTCTCTGGCCCTTTGCCAGGCACCGCCAGTGGCGCGAGTCAGTACGCTCCCTATGACGCTCTGAAACACCATTCACCCAGTCAACAGCCATACAGCTACGGAAACAATTACGATAACAAGGACCGTTTTGAGCCGCATTCTTACCACCACGCCTTGAGTCCCACCAGCCCAGGGAATGCACCCACACATGCTTCTGGTCACCCTGCCAGTCCCTCTGTCACTTGGGCCTCTTACTCTTCCAGCCCTGGTGGATCATCAGGGCTTATGTGCAGCCCACCTCAGCAGCCCCCACACCACTCACCATCTCCCTCCTTCTCCGACAGCCTACCATCTCCGAGCCCCACTAGACTGCACCAGAGCAAGGCTGCCACTCTACTAGTGCGGCAGAGACCCCCCATGGTGGCTGGGGCTGCAGCAGACTGGATGCGGAGCTTGGGGAACCCAGAGCTGATTGCACCGCTCCCTCTGAGTGCCTTCACTGGCGGAGCTGACCTGTACCAGCATCTGTCTCCACAACCTGCCCCTGTTACACCGCCAACAGGCCCTTACTCAGCAGCACCCTGCATGGCCCCAAGACCAACCGCCAACCAGGGAAATCTACGCCAGAACGGGCTCTCTCAGAGTCCTGTGGTTCTCACCCCCAGCCCCACCCCTGCTCAAGGGGCTGTCCCAACCCCACCTGTACACCCATCTGAGACAGCCCAGCCCAAAGTCACTACTGGAGCTTACTTCCCTGCCTCTGCCTCTCCCTCTGGAACCAGTGTCTCTAGAAGCTTTGGCCAGGGTCAAGGTATAGGCCAGGCCCAGGGCAGGCAAGTGGCCATGGGGGTGGATGTGCCCTCTGGCCTAGACAGCCAGCTGTCCTCTGGTGGTGAGGCTTGCCAGCTCCAACACCAGCCCCAGTCTCTCAAACTGCCCTGCCAGACTCTCCATGTCCAGCCGGAGCAGGGGCCGTCTGCCGCCGAGATCAAATTAGAAACCCTGACCAAGCGTCTGGAGAAGGAGATGGACGCCCAGCCAAAGGCAGACTACTTCGGTAAGCTTAGTTTGACATTTTGATCGACCTGGTGTCTCTCTTTAATCAAATTCACTATTTCTCTGTGTGGGTCACAGTGCGAAAATGGCCCACTGTTCCAAACTTTTCACCTCATTCATTTAACCTTGTCTTTGTATATGTGTGTGTATGTGTTGATTTGCTCATGCCAGATCAAGTGGAATAGTTGTGAGGGCATCCTAGAGGTAATTCTGTCTGTGTATGTTTATGATCATCATGGCAGATACTGTTGTTCAGTGTTGAACTCGACAGACAGACAGACAGACAGCGTTTAGCCAGAGGCCTTTCTTCTATTCTCTTCTTCGTCTTTTAGTCTAGATTGAATAGTCTAATTTGTTTTTTCTCGTTCTCCTTAAATCATCCCGTCTGTGTATGTCACTGACTGCCACCAGCCCACCTACCTCTCAGTAATAATACACGTTTTAATAGTTCCGACTGAGGCTCGGCCCAGGGCCAACCAGGAGAAGGTTGTCTTCTCCTCTCAGCTCTAATAAGCTTGGTGGATTAAGTGGAGGACACATCAATAACAACATTCATTAGTAACAGAAAGCAGGCTGCTTTTTGTTAGATCAGCGCTGCGCTTTTATCATTGTCTGTAAAACATCTAGACTCTCTCCGATCACATCCGTTCTCTCTCCGATCACATCCGTTCTTTCCCCGATCACATCCGTTCTCTCCCCGATCACATCCGTTCTCTCCCCGATCACATCCGTTCTCTCCCCGATCACATCCGTTCTCTCCCCGATCACATCCATTCTCTCCCCGATCACATCCATTCTCTCCCCGATCACATGCATTCTCTTCCCGATCACATGCATTCTCTCCCCGATCACATGCGTTCTCTTCCCGATCACATCCGTTCTCTCCCCGATCACATCCATTCTCTCCCCGATCACATGCATTCTCTCCCCGATCACATGCATTCTCTTCCCGATCACATGCATTCTCTCCCCGATCACATGCATTCTCTTCCCGATCACATCCGTTCTCTCCCCGATCACATCCATTCTCTCCCCGATCACATGCATTCTCTCCCCGATCACATGCATTCTCTCCCCGATCACATGCATTCTCTCCCCGATCACATGCATTCTCTCCCCGATCACATGCGTTCTCTCCCCGATCACATCCGTCCTCTCCCCGAACACATGCATTCTCTTGTCATGTGTTTGGCTGTTTGACTCAGTCTTTCCAAATAATATCACATAGCCGAGCACAGACCCAGGCTTGCACATTCTTGCTCTAAACCGCCATGTGCAATCACGCACACACACATGCATCCATATACACACAAAGGCACACAGGCACACACACACACACCTTTTGTATGCAGCCACAGTCTGGGGAATACAGACAATGACAACTGAATAACAGCACCTGTTAGTGTTTTTCCATGTAGCCTGTAGCTGCCCTAGGATACATGACATCAGTCTCTTTAGTTTATGTACAGATTAATATATAACTGGTTCCGAGTAAATTTACACTCTTCCCTTTTAATGCAGAAATAACTTGAATATAACATTTGTGCCCAATGTGTGCAACAGGAGAAGTGGAAGTGAAAGAGCACATGTTTGGTGGGGCTGATCAACAGATGAGAAAAGCATTGAGGAAGAAAGAAAGAGGAAAAGGAGAGAGTGAGAGAGAGAGGTAGGGCAGGAGGAGAAGAGAGAAAGAGGTAGGGCAGGAGGAGAAAGAGGTAGCGCAGGGGGAGAAGAGAGAAAGAGGTAGCGCAGGAGGAGAAGAGAGAAAGAGGTAGGGCAGGAGGAGAAAGAGGTAGCGCAGGGGGAGAAGAGAGAAAGAGGTAGGGCAGGAGGAGAAAGAGGTAGGGCAGGAGGAGAAGAGAGAAAGAGGTAGGGCAGGAGGAGAAGAGAGAAAGAGGTAGCGCAGGAGGAGAAGAGAGACAGAGGTAGCGCAGGAGGAGAAGAGAGAAAGAGGTAGCGCAGGAGGAGAAGAGAGAAAGAGGTAGCGCAGGAGGAGAAGAGAGAAAGAGGTAGGGCAGGAGGAGAAATAGAGGTAGCGCAGGAGGAGAAGAGAGAAAGAGGTAGGGCAGGAGGAGAAGAGAGAAAGAGGTAGGGCAGGAGGAGAAATAGAGGTAGCGCAGGAGGAGAAGAGAGAAAGAGGTAGGGCAGGAGGAGAAGAGAGAAAGAGGTAGGGCAGGAGGAGAAGAGAGAAAGAGGTAGCGCAGGAGGAGAAGAGAGAAAGAGTTAGGGCAGGAGGAGAAATAGAGGTAGCGCAGGAGGAGAAGAGAGAAAGAGGTAGCGCAGGAGGAGAAGAGAGAAAGAGGTAGGGCAGGAGGAGAAATAGAGGTAGCGCAGGAGGAGAAGAGAGAAAGAGGTAGGGCAGGAGGAGAAGAGAGAAAGAGGTAGGGCAGGAGGAGAAGAGAGAAAGAGGTAGCGCAGGAGGAGAAGAGAGAAAGAGGTAGGGCAGG
Source organism: Oncorhynchus mykiss (assembly GCF_057628025.1). Lineage (NCBI taxonomy): Eukaryota > Metazoa > Chordata > Actinopteri > Salmoniformes > Salmonidae > Oncorhynchus > Oncorhynchus mykiss. The sequence goes on along the minus strand of NC_143023.1, from coordinate 25,837,844 downwards.
AGGAGAAATAGAGGTAGCGCAGGAGGAGAAGAGAGAAAGAGGTAGCGCAGGAGGAGAAGAGAGAAAGAGGTAGGGCAGGAGGAGAAATAGAGGTAGCGCAGGAGGAGAAGAGAGAAAGAGGTAGGGCAGGAGGAGAAGAGAGAAAGAGGTAGCGCAGGAGGAGAAGAGAGAAAGAGGTAGGGCAGGAGGAGAAAAAGAGGTAGGGCAGGAGGAGAAAAAGAGGTAGGGCAGGAGGAGAAGAGAGAGAGGTAGGGCAGGAGGAGAAAGAGGTAGGGCAGGAGGAAAAGAGAGAAAGAGGTAGGGCAGGAGGAGAAGAGAGAAAGAGGAAGGGCATGAGGAGAAGAGAGAAAGAGGTAGGGCAGGAGGAGAAAAAGAGGTAGGGCAGGAGGAGAAAAAGAGGTAGGGTAGGAGGAGAAAAAGAGGTAGGGCAGGAGGAGAAGAGAGAGAGGTATGGCAGGAGGAGCAAGAGGTAGGGCAGGAGGAGAAGAGAGAAAGAGGTAGGGCATGAGGAGAAGAGAGAAAGAGGTAGCGCAGGAGGAGAAGAGAGAAAGAGGTAGGGCAGGAAAAAGAGGTAGGGCAGGAGGAGAAGAGAGAAAGAGGTAGGGCAGGAGGAGGAATTCAATAGGGCAGGAGGAGGAATTCAACCGGTCAGCAGAAACAGATTCGTAAATGGCCCAAGAGCATTGCTTTCTGCTCCTTTTATTAAGCTAGTGCCACGCAGCACCCAGTTTGTGGGCTCTCTTCGAGTTCTTATCTGGAAATAAGGGAGAGAAAATAAGTGCTTGGCTGTCTTTCCCCCAGCTATACTGCTGTACCAGACCTGTATTCTGTGTGCAGTTAGAAACTGCTGGCACGGTGTTTATTACTCTGCTCTGAGAGCCCAGTTCCAGGCTAGTCCTGTTACTCACACTGACATTGTACCCATGTAAAATATGCGTACAGTATACTATGTCGTTTGGGATCATTGTCATGCTGAAAGACCCAGCCACGTTTCATCTTCAATGCCCTTGCTGATGGAAGGAGGTTTTCACTCAAAATCTCATGATACATGGCCCCATTCATTCTTTCCTTTACACGGATCAGTCGTCCTGGTCCCTTTGCAGAAAAACAGCCCCAAAGCATGATGTTTCCACCCCCATGCTTCACAGTAGGTATGGTGTTCTTTGGATGCAACTCAGCATTCTTTGTCCTCCAAACACGACGAGTTGAGTTTTTACCAGATGGTTTCATCTGACCATATTCTCCCAATCTTCTTCTGGATCATCCAAATGCTCTCTAGGAAACTTCAGACTGGCCTGGACATGTACTGGCTTAAGCAGGGAGACACGTCTGGCAGGATTTGAGTGTGTTACTGATGGTAGGCTTTGTTACTTTGGTCCCAGCTCTCTGCAGGTCATTAACTAGGTCCCCCCGTGTGGTTCTGGGATTTTTGCTCACCGTGCTTGTGATCATTTTGACCACACGGGGTGAGATCTTGCGTGGAGCCCCAGATCGAGGGAGATTATCAGTGGTATTGTATGTCTTCCATTTCCTAATAATTGCTCCCACAGTTGATTTCTTCAAACCAAGCTGCTTACCTATTGCAGATTCAGTCTTCCCAGCCTGGTGCAGGTCTACAATTTTGTTTCTGGTGTCCTTTGACATCTCTTTGGTCTTGGCCATAGTGGAGTTTGGAGTGTGACTGTTTGAGGTTGTGGACAGGTGTCTTTTATACTGATAACAAGTTCAAACAGGCGCCATTAATACAGGTAATGAGTGGAGGACAGAGGAGCCTCTTAAAGAAGAAGTTACAGGTCTGTGAGAGCCAGAAATCTTGCTTGTTTGTAGGTGACCAAATACTTATTTTCCACCATCATTTGCAAATAAATTCATAAAAAATCCTACAATGTGATTTTCTGGATTTTTTTTCTCATTTTGTCTGTCATAGTTGAAGTGTACCTATGATGAAAATTACAGGCCTCTCTCATCTTTTTAAGTGGGAGAACTTGCACAATTGGTGGCTGACTAAATACTTTTTTCCCCCACTGTATGTACTACCATGTATGTATAGTCATTATTAAGACTTGTGTGTGAATGACAATGTTGATTTGGGATTAAGTTTAGTTCACATGGATGCTTGGGTTCAGGAAGGTTGAGGCAAGGGCAGTCATCAGAACGGGACGTCCAGCCGAGAGAGTGCGAGAGAGAGGAACAACGAGAGAGAGAGAGAGAGAGGAACAACGAGAGAGAGAGAGAGGAACAACGAGAGAGAGAAGAACAACGAGAGAGAGAGGAACACATAGCGTGCACTTGTCCAGCGGTCATGAAGCATCTCACTGCCGCCTCATAAAAGGAATTTCCTGCAGGAACGAGGAACGTCAGTCCGGATTGTAATTCCCGTCCCAGACCCCCAGAGTCCACTCCTTCAGTATGTAAGGGAAGACGTTCTGGGGCATGTCGCTGTCATGCTGAACACACCCACACAGATTCATAAGCACACATGTTAACATGTTATAGAGATTCCTGTGGGGGGCCGCAGTGGAAGATGGTAGAACCTTTGTGTATGACAATACTGTAATGCTGACACGCTCAAAGCACACACTCATTTTCTGCGTCATGCTGTCGTGCCAGAAAACAGCCTGCGTGACAGACAGATGCAGTTCCTGGCCTGGTCTACATACTGAACTGAAAGAGAAGCTCCATCCCTGACCTGCTTTTTCCACTGAAAGGAGAGGAGTATTCTCTCAGCCTGAACCGTAGGTCTGGATGCTCAAAGAGCAAGCAATGCAGAAGCACAGTGGCTAGGAGAAACTCCCTAGAAAGGCAGGATCCTAGAAACCTAGAGAGGAACCAGGCTCCGAGGGGTGGCTGTGTCGGATGAAGATTATAAGAGTACATGGTCATTAAGGCCAGATTGTGTTGAGTTACTCCTCTCTAACAAGTAAACTATGGCTAAATGCAGAACCATAATACTATGGGAATGATGTTCTATTCCTGGGTTATCAGTTCAATATTTGGTGTCATTTACTAAAGGATTGCCTAATTTGTATGATACAGTATATTATTGACCAGTGTGACTGTAGAGTATTAGGTATGTAAGTCATATTTAAACTGGGGGCATATACCTAGTGATGTAGTAGGTTCATGTAAAAGGGAGATTAGTGTGGCCATCCTAAAGGCTCATATGGGTCACTTCCAAAATGATACCCTATTGCCTATTTAGTGCCCTACGTGTGACCAGGGCCCATATAGTAGTGCACTGTATAGGGGAAAAGGTGCCATTTCAGATCCATGCCAAGTGAGTTCCAGCCAGCTAGGGCTGGGGTCTCAAATCATATACACTCTGCTCTGATTGGCAGAGCTGCAGCTGGATGTTCTGGGAAACTGAGTGTCGTGCCAAACGGCTGCACCGGGGGAACACAGAGGAATGTCTGGAGGACGGGACGGGGCTGGGGAATATAAAGAGTGGGTGGTGAGCACACTTAGTTTCATAAATGATTAGATTAACAGAAGATACTTCGGGTTAATTTATAGAACCTTTTGTTGCGTCTTTGGCTGTGAGAGAGAGAGGGAGGGAGGTAGAGCAGGGAAAGAGAGGCAGAGCAAAGAGCAGTTTTATGGGTGGGAGGTCAGACAGGAAGGGTGAGTGGTGGGACAGGACAGAGGGTGGAGCCCCCCCCACACACACACAGATAGTAGAGGTTGAGTGCTTTGTATTGTTGTGATTAAGGATGGCTTTCTCCTATCAGGCTGTTGTCTCTCTGTGGACTGGACAGTTTACCTTAACTCTTCCCAGGGTGTCTTGGCTTCTGCTTTGGCACTCAATCTGTACCCCTGACAGGTCCTGCAGGAAGCCTTTGTGTGTGTGTGTGTGCATCTCTCTCTCTCCTCCCTCTTTATCTCTCTCTGTGTCTGGGCCTGGGGCCTTGCTTCATTGTTTGATTGGTTGTATAAGTAAATGTGTAGTGAGAGAATGTTTTTGTGATGTTAGGCTGTTGTTTTGGGTTGGACCAGTGTTGATGTGATTTCATAATGTCCTAGCCTTGGATTCTAATACTGCCATATGATAAACACACACAAACACTAGTACTACTATAAGGACTATTACTAAGTGCAGTAGTCTTATTTGGGTTCTAACATGACAAGTCAACTACCATAATATCAAGTTCCTGTCAGAGATTGTGGAGGTTTATGAAGAGGCTTGTTGTGAGCCATTGGGAAGCAGTAGAGGCAGACGTTTTGACAGCTGGGCTGCTGGGTTGGTGTTTGGGGGGTGAAGTTTTGGCTCTGTGTTTTGATTCCATTCCCCCCTCACCCATGCCCTCATAACCGTTAAAGAAAGCACTCCCCTATAAAATCACAGGGGCTTTGGAATATGGGACTGTAATCAGGGAGGAAAATGTTGCTTCTTTACCTAAGAATGTTTGTCCTAAACAGGAACCAGTTTGTTTGGTTGTTTATGTATCCCTCTTACTTTTCAGTGCATTTTACAGTTTCAATGGCATGTGCATTACAAACAACAGCCGTGACTTTCAACTCTGGTGGAAAATCATACAATTCTCTGTTTTGAAATTTCACCAAGTAAAACCAAAGTTGAGCTGAACAAACCCAACCCTGTTGAGTCCATACAGTAGAACTGTCTGTCTGTCTAATGATGGATTGAACCTATAATTCCAGGGTTGAGGCCAGATGGTTTGGAGGAGAGGAGAGGAGGGGTATAGGAAGAGGAGAGGAGGGAGGAACACATGATGAGAGGAGTAGGACCTTAGTCTCCAGACATTGTTATGTAAGGGGATAGGTAGATGACTGTGCTGTAGGCTACAGTGGTTTATTGTCATTTTGAAGGGAAGGTTAATTCAATAAGGTCTGTATATAGCTCATTCCTATATTGTGTTACTGTATCAGAGGTATTCCTGTATTGTGTTACAGTATCAGAGGTATTCCTGTATTGTATTACAGTATCAGAGGTATTCCTATATTTTGTTACAGTATCTACACTGAGTATACTAAACATTAGGAACACCTTCCTAATAATGGGTTGAACCCCCCCTACAAGGTGTTGAAAGCGTTCCACATGGATGCTGGCCCATGTTGACTCAAATGCTTCCCACAGTTGTGTCAAGTTGGCTTGATGTCCTTTCGTGGTGGACCATTCTTAAGCATGGAAAAACCCAGCAGCGTTGCAGTTATTGACACAAACCGATGTGCCTGGCACCTACTACCATACCCCGTTCAAAGGCACTTCAATCTTCATGTCTTGCCCATTTACCCTCTGAATGGCACACATACACAATCCGTGTCTCATAAATCCTTCTTTAACCTGTCTCCTCCCCTTCATCTACACTGATTGAAGTGGATTTAAAAAGTCACATCAAGAAGGGTTCATAGCTTTCACCTGGATTCACCAGGTCAGTCTATGTCATGGAAAGAGCAGTTGTTCTTAATGTTTTGCACACTCATTGTACGTTCAGTTTGTTAAGTACACCCATCTAGTACCGGGTCGGACCCCCCTTGCCTCCAGAACAGTCTGAATTATTTGGGGTATGGAAACATTTCTCAATTGGTTTCAAGGAAAACATTCTCCACACCATTACACCACCAGCCTGTACCATTAACACCAGGCTGGATGGGGACATGGAGTCATGCTGCTTACGCCAAATCCTGACTCTGCCACTAGCATGACGCAACAGGAACCAGGATTTGTCAGACAATGAAATGTTTTTCCACTCCTAAATTGTCCAGTGTTGGTGATCGCGTGCCCACTGGAGCCGCTTCTTCTTGTTTTTAGTTAATATGAGTGGAACCCTGTGTGGTACTCTGTAATCCCTAGACACTGTCCTGCATGAAAAGTCCAGGAGGCCGGCCCGTTCTGAGATACTGGAACCAGCGAGCCTGGCACCGACTATCATACCACGCTCAAAGTCGCTTAGGTCACTCCTTTTGCACGTTCGATCAAACAGTAACTGAATGCCTGTCTACCTGCTTTATATAGCCAGCCACGGCCACATGAATCACTGTCTGTAGGAGCGAACCATTTTCGGGAATGGGGTGGGGCACCTAATAAACTGTATAGCTCTATATTGTGTTACAGTATGAAGAGGTGAACTTAATGTTGTCTCTTGTCTGTGGATGCGTTGCAAATGGGCCCCTATTCCCAATGTAGGGAGTAGGGGCCTTTGGGGATCTTGCCAGTGAGTTAGGGGAGGAGGCATACAGACGTAGTGCCTGGTGATGTCTGTCTGCAGGAGAGCAGGCCAGAGACAGAAGCTTCTTTGTGAGTGGCGAGGCGGTAGTGTCCCTGGCGTGGTCTTCGTCCCCCTGGGGAATGTTGTGTGTGTAACACACTGTTGTTTCACACAGCCATGCTGCTGTGGGCTCATGTTGTTCTGTTACCACATCTCTCTCAGCACACTGCCAACCTCTCAGCTCAGTCAGAAGACCTCAGCACACAAAACACCTCAGAGGACACTTTCTATTTTCACTGGACTCTCTCTCACTCTCTTTCTCGTTCTTTCTCTCACTCTTTCTGTCTGTCTTTCTTTCTCTCGCTCTCTCACACTCTCTATCAGTCTATGGAACTTTCCACCTCCGCTGCCTGTCAGCAACTAGATTATACTGCATGATTGGCTGTGTGTGTGTGTACGTTGCTATGCACTGCAGCATGCACATGCATGATTGAAGAGGGTGACAGAACAAACCACTGCCTGTGAAGACCCAACATTATACATTGATTAAGACATGGCATGTTCTGGGTGACAACCCAATCACAGTTGGCCCATAAGAACTACTGAACCTCACCCACCACAGGTACACACACCAGCTTGGACATCTCTCCAACTTGCATTACAGTCTCTTACTTTTCTATCCCTTTCTCCTCTTTTTCTCTCACTCCTTTCTCTCTCTTTCCTTCTCTTGTCTGTCTGTTTCTACCACCAACCTCTCACTTCCTGTCCTGTCTGACTGGTGGTCTATAAAGGGGAGGGCGAAAGGGACGTTTGTTTGTGTCTTTCAGTCTGGCTGAAGTGTGTAGAACTGTGTGTGTGCGTGTGTGTGCGTGTGTGTGTGCGCGTGCGTGCGTGTGCGTGCGTGTGCGTGCGTGCATGCCGTCTGTCTAGCAGCAGTGTGTGAAGGGAGCAGCATTTGGTAGGAACAGGTCTTTTATCACTGTGTTCATGTGACAGACTCCTCTAGCCCAGAGCCAAACCAAACAAGCAGATTGGAATATATTTCCCCTTTCAATGATACAGCATGGCTAACTCATTTCCTTTGACTGTTGTTAGGCTTTTTTCATTACATTGTTTGTGTCTGGTTTCATCAGGCTGCTTGTTATGGATCCAGCCTCTTAATCAGACTGTTTTTATTTGCGTTATGGAATGCGTACAACTCTAACTTTTTATTCTAACAGGACAACTGCTTATGACTGAGACACTAGTGGTGCCAAAGTACATGATGTTAATTGTGTGGTGTGTGTGTGTTCATGTTAGAGGTCGACCGATTAATCAGCATGGATGATTAACTAGGGCTGATTTCAAGTTTTCATAACAATTGGTCATCTGCATTTTTGGACATTGATCATGGTCGATTACACAAGGAGACTGCGTGGCAGGCTGACCACCTGTTACGTGAGTGCAGCAAGGAGCCAAGGTAAGGTGCTAGCTAGCATTAAACTTATCTTATAAAAAACAATCAATATTCACATAATCACTAGTTAACTACACATGGTTGATGATATTACTAGTTTATCTAGCTTGTCCTGCGTTGCATATAATCAATGCGATGCCTGTTAATTTATCATCGAATCACAGCCTACTTCGCCAAACGGGTGATGTTTTAACAAAAGTGCATTTGCGAAAAAAGCACAATCGTTGCACGAGTGTACCTAACCATAGACATCAATGCTTTTCTTAAAATCAATACACAGAAGTATATATTTTTAAACCTGCATATTTAGTTTAAAGAAATCCAGGTTAGCAGGCAATATTTACTAGGGAAATTGTGTCACTTCTCTTGCGTTTATTGCACGCAGAGTCAGGGTATATGCAGCAGTTTGGGCCTCCTGGCTCATTGCGAACTAATTTTCCAGAATTTTACATAATTATGACATAACATTGAAGGTTGTGCAATGTAACAGGAATATTTAGATTTAGGGATGCCACCCGTTAGATAAAATACTGAACGGTTACGTATTTCACTGAAATAATAAACGTGTTGTTTTCGAAATGATAGTTTCCGGATTTGACCATATTAATGACCAAAGGCTTGTATTTCTGTGTTTATTATATCATAATTAAGTCTATGATTTGATATTTGATAGAGCAGTCTGATTGAGCGGTGGTAGGCAGCAGCAGGCTCGTAAGCATTCATTTAAACTATACTGCATTTGCCAGAAGCTCCAAGCAATGCTTGATTCACAGCGCTGTTTATGACTTCAAGCCTATCAACTCCTGAGATAAGGCTGGCAATACTAAAGTGCCTATAAGAACATCCAATAGTCAAAGGTATATGAAATACAAATGGTATAGAGAGAAATAGTTGACGTGTTTTAATTCCTATAATAACTACAACCTAAAACTTCTTAACTGGGAATATTGAAGAACTGGGAATATTGAACCACCAGCTTTTATCTGAGCAAGGAACTTAAACGTTAGCTTTTTTTTACATGGCACATATTGCACTTTTATTTTCTTCCCCAACACTGTGGTTTTGCATTATTTCAACCAAATTGAGCATGTTTCATTATTTATTTGAGACTAAATAGATGTTATTTATGTATTATATTAGTTAAAATAAGCGTTCATTGTTCATTCAGTATTGTTGTAATTGTCATTATTACAAATATATATATATATATATATATATATATATATATATATATATATATATATATATATATATATATATATATAGAAATCGGCTATTTTTGGTCCTCTAATAATCGGTATCGGCGTTGGAAAATCATAATCAGTCGACCTCTAGTTCATGTCTCTGACCTGGCTGTTGTGTTGTGTTCCAGGGAGCTGTGTGAAGTGTAACAAGGCGGTGTACGGAGCCACTGCTGCCTGCCAGGCTATGGGAAGCCTCTATCATGATGTCTGCTTCACCTGCAGCGCCTGCAGTAAGTACTGCTACAGTAAACCCTGTCCACCTCACCTTCTCTCTCCTTACCTCTATCATGATGTCTGCTTCACCTGCAGTAAGTACTACTACAGTAAACCCTGTCCACCTCACCTTCTCTCTCCTTACCTCTATCATGATGTCTGCTTCACCTGCAGTAAGTACTACTACAGTAAACCCTGTCCACCTCACCTTCTCTCTCCTTACCTCTATCATGATGTCTGCTTCACCTGCAGTAAGTACTACTACAGTAAACCCTGTCCACCTCACCTACTCTCTCCTTACCTCTAACATTACATACTTCCCCTGCAGTAAGTACTACTACAGTAAACCCTGTCCACCTCACCTACTCTCTCCTTACCTCTAACATTACATACTTCACCTGCAGCGCCTGCTGTAAGTACTACTACAGTAAACCCTGTCTACCTCACCTACTCTCTCCTTACCTCTATCATGATGTCTGCTTCACCTGCAGTAAGTACTACTACAGTAAACCCTGTCCACCTCACCTTCTCTCTCCTTACCTCTATCATGATGTCTGCTTCACCTGCAGTAAGTACTACTACAGTAAACCCTGTCCACCTCACCTACTCTCTCCTTACCTCTAACATGACATACTTCCCCTGCAGTAAGTACTACTACAGTAAACCCTGTCCACCTCACCTACTCTCTCCTTACATCTAACATGACATACTTCACCTGCAGTAAGTACTACTACAATAAACCCTGTCCACCTCACCTACTCTCTCCTTACCTCTAACATGACATACTTCCCCTGCAGTAAGTACGACTACAGTAAACCCTGTCCACCTCACCTACTCTCTCCTTACCTCTAACATGACATACTTCCCCTGCAGCGCCTGCAGTAAGTACTACTACAGTAAACCCTGTCCACCTCACCTACTCTCTCCTTACCTCTAACATTACATACTTCACCTGCAGCGCCTGCAGTAAGTACTACTACAGTAAACCCTGTCCACCTCACCTTCTCTCTCCTTACCTCTATCATGATGTCTGCTTCACCTGCAGTAAGTACTACTACAGTAAACCCTGTCCACCTCACCTACTCTCTCCTTACCTCTATCATGATGTCTGCTTCCCCTGCAGTAAGTACTACTACAGTAAACCCTGTCCACCTCACCTACTCTCTCCTTACCTCTAACATGACATACTTCACCTGCAGTAAGTACTACTACAGTAAACCCTGTCCACCTCACCTACTCTCTCCTTACCTCTAACATGACATACTTCACCTGCAGTAAGTAACCTACCACTTTCCCCCCTATATTAATATATATGTATATAATTATTCAAACAAAAATTGTTATTTATTTATTATGGATGGTAAAGCACTTTCAGTGTAAACTTAAATGACTTAAACAGATATGAATGATGTAGAAAATATAATGGAGCTATATATTTTTTAAAATATAATCATCTTTTGAGAACAAACAATCACCAAAATAAAAAGACCGGGACGATCTAAAATTCTAAAAATGTCATGGCATGGGGCCCCCATTGATGTTGTTATAATGTTGTTGTTACTCAGATAGCATAAGAACTTAGCTTGTGTCTTTCAGCCCCATGACAAAATGTGTAAAATTGTGGGAAATTAGCTAGAAAACAGCAAGATGTTGTCTGCGGCCAAGAGTACGGCATCTAAAATTCGGCCTCTAAGGAGACCGCGCCACAACCACGACCACAACCACTACCACATCAGCCACCCCCCAAACCTACTGATCTATAGACACAAACCCAACCTGCCTCACTCACTCTTTCCTCACCTTCTGTGTACATTGCATGTAGGCACGTGCTCGCGCACACACACACACACACACACACACACACACACACACACACACACACACACAGTCACCTAGTCCAGGGTTTCTCAAACTCTGTCCTAGGTGACTCTGAGTGCACATTTCGTTTTTTGCCCTTTCTGACATGAGCTGCATGGGAGCCTGTTCAACACACTGGGTAGACTAGGCCAGGGATTCCCAAACTCGGTCCTAGGGCCCCCACGTCTGGGTGCACGTTGTGGTTTTTGCCCTAGCACTACACAGCTGATTCAGACTACCAATTGATCATTAAGTTTGGATTATTTGAATCAGCTGTGTAAAGCTAGGGCAAAAACCACAACGTGCACCCAGACGTGGGGGCCCTAGGACCAAGTTTGGGAATCCCTGGCCTAGTCCACCCAGTGTGTTGAACAGGCTCCCATGCAGCTCATGTCAGATCATGTTGCTATGAGTTGTATTGTATGCTGAGTTCCTGTTCTACTAAATGGAACTGTCACATCATCTCTCCGACACTCATCCCCCGCCCCAGGCACACACACACACACACACACACACACACAATACTGCACACATATACACACACCGTCAGCTCCATGATTACAACCAAGGAACTGTGGTGTTTAGTTTCGGGGTGTGTCAGTCTCTCCGCCAGCCCACACAAAGAGAAGAGAATGCCACATCAGAACACACAGACCCTGGGACATGAAGCTAGATCACCGCAGCTGCAGTTTAGTGGCTCATTGATTCATCAAATCAATCGATGTGATTCAGTAGTTCACCAACTTTATGGTTCAGTGTCTCACTGATTAAGTGATGTTCAGCTTGGATGGTTCCCTGGCTGCACCAAATTTGCTTCCCCCTGACCTTGCCTGTCTGTCTCCTCACCTCCCCTGACCTTGCCTGTCTTTCTCCTCACCTCCCCTGCCCTTGCCTGTCTGTCTCCTCACCTGCCCTGACCTTTCCTGTCTGTCTCCTCACCTGCCCTGACCTTTCCTATCTGTCTCCTCACCTCCCCTGCCCTTGCCTGTCTGTCTCCTCACCTCCCCTGCCCTTGCCTGTCTGTCTCCTCACCTCCCCTGCCCTTGCCTGTCTGTCTCCTCACCTCCCCTGACCTTGCCTGTCTGTCTCCTCACCTGCCCTGCCCTTGCCTGTCTGTCTCCTCACCTCCCCTGACCTTGCCTGTCTTTCTCCTCACCTCGCTTGACCTTGCCTGTCTGTCTCCTCACCTCCCCTGCCCTTGCCTGTCTGTCTTCTCACCTCCCCTGACCTTGCCTGTCTGTCTCCTCACCTCCCCTGCTCTTGCCTGTCTGTTTCCTCACCTCCCCTGACCTTGCCTTTGTCTCCTCACCTCCCCTGACCTTGCCTGTCTGTCTCCTCACCTCCCCTGACCTTGCCTGTCTGTCTCCTCACCTCCCCTGCCCTTGCCTGTCTTTCTCCTCACCTCCCCTGACCTTGCCTGTCTGTCTCCTCACCTCCCCTGCCCTTGCCTGTCTGTCTCCTCACCTCCTCTGACCTTGGCTTCTCCCATAAATGAGCTTGGCCCTGTCTTTCCACTGTGATCTCCTTACTAGAACTTCAGAGGGATTCCAGAGCCATCCTGTCCAGATGGTTGCTACTCTGGTATCTATAGATGAATCGACCAATTCAAATCCCCCTGTGGAGATGATATGTGACCTCTGCCCATGCCCATTAGAGGGCAGTGTGAGGCCTCCTGACCCCTGACCTGAAAGCTCATGCTCTACCATCGCTGATTAACACACCCTGTGTTGTCCTTTATCTTCCCAACCGTTTGTGTGGGTTTGTGCGTGCGTGTGTGTGTATGAGAGCGAGAGAAAGTGTGACTGTGTGAGGCACTAAAAAGAAGAGCCACGAAAGGGAGAAAGTTAGGGAGGCAGGTGGGGTCTAAACTGGGGGGAGTTAGGTGGATACTCTCTGACTGCATACCTCCCATACCCTTCTCCATCTGAGGGCACAGAGGCTGCGGCCGGCTCCACAGGGAGAGGGACCGGGCCGTGGAGGAATGCATGCGTAGGAGGCCTTGGGGTGGGAGTCCACAGACTGGTGTTATGCTGTATCCAGGGAGGTAGGAGTGCACCGGGCAGGACAGCAGGACCATTCAGAACTACCACCTACGCCGGAGCACACACACACACACACACACACACACAGCAACAGTCTTGTTAAGCAGACTCTCCCTCCCCCTTAACCCCTCAACCACCTTCATGGTTCTTTTGTTGCATAACAGAATCTTTAAGACCCTGAACTTAAAATACTTAAAGGGGAATGTCTCCCCCCTTCCTCAAGGTGCCTGGGAGACAGGCAGGGTGGAGGTAGTGGGAGGCAGGCTGGAGGTAGGGGAAAGGTAGTGGGGAGGTAGGGGGAGGCAGGGTGGAGGTAGTGGGAGGCAGGCTGGAGGTAGGGGAAAGGTAGTGGGGAGGTAGGGGGAGGCAGGGTGGAGGTAGGGGGAAGCAGGGTGGAGGTAGTGGGAAGGTAGTGGGGAGGTAGCCAGCCGCACCAATGTGTCGGAGGCTACACCGTGCACCTGGCAACCTTGGCTAGCGCGCACTGCGCCCGGCCCGCCACAGGAGTCGCTGGTGCGCGATGAGACAAGGACATCCCTACCGACCAAGCCCTCCCTAACCCGGACGACGCTAGGCCAATTGTGCGTCGCCCCACGGACCTCCCGGTCGCGGCCGGTTACGACAGAGCCTGGGCGCGAACCCAGGGACTCTGATGGCACAGCTAGCGCTGCAGTACAGCGCCCTTAACCACTGCGCCACCCGGGAGGCCTAGGCCGTCATTGTAAATAAGAATTTGTTCTGAACTGACTTGCCTAGTTAAATAAAGGTTTTTAAAAAATGCACTGGGCAGGAAATTACATGGGCAGCAAGTGGTTTTGGTCGCCATGACGCCTAAGATATTTTTGCCAGCATTAATTTTATTTTGCACCATCATTCTCATTCAAATGTCCACCATACAACTTTGGACCAGAGAGAAGGGAACACCTTTAATACCAGCACGACTAGAGATATTTGCGTCGAAAAAAAGTGTTGTCTTTGTCTCCCTCAATAAAGAGACCCTGTTCCCACAAACGTAGAATCTAAATCTGCCCTCACTACACACAGTTAGTCAGCCATCTCCCAACTTTTCCCAATGGAACTTGATTTGGCATGATTTGATCAAGTGGAGAGTAGCGCATTGTGTGTGTGGACTGGAGCAGGTATTCCCAAACTGGGAAAACTGTCTAACATGGCAGGAGATGTTTTGAAATAATTACTGCTTCGCATACAAGCCAGTGAATTATATGCGTTACAGCTGGATGAGTCAACAGACGTGGCGGGCCTGTCACAGCTCCTGGTATATGTCTGTTACGTTTATGGGGGTCAATTAAGGAATACATCCTCTTCTGGAAACCAGGACAACATGAGAGGATGTTTTTAAAGTACTGGTCATCTTTGTGACATCAAATGGACTATAGTGGTCAAGATGTGTTGGTTTCTGTACTGATGGCGCAAAATCCATGACAGGGAGACATAGTAGAGTGGTAACGCGCGTGCAAGCAGTTGCTCCCAATGCCACTGCAGCATCCACCGAGAGGCTCTTGCTGCCAAGGGAATACCAGACAGCTTGAAAAACATTTTGGACACTACAGTGAAAATGGTTAACTTTGTTAAAGCAAGGCCCCTGAACTCTTGTGTATCTTCTTTATTATGCAATGATATGGGCAGCGACCAACATACAGAAGTGTGCTGGCTGAGTTGAGACTGGAGCTGGGTTGGACTAGAGCTTTTGGCTGAGATGAGACTGGAGCTGGGTTGGACTAGAGCTTTTGTCTGAGATGAGACTGGCGCTGGGTTGGACTAGAGCTTTTGGCTGAGATGAGACTGGAGGTGGGTTGTTTTTTGTGAGAACAGAAGTATAATTGTTGCTTTGTCCTGAGCCCAACCAATCCCAACCCACCTTACAACATCAGCCTCTCCAACTAATCTTCTGCCGTTATAGAACACAAGCATGGATTGGATGTGACGTTAGTGATCTGAAAACTGCTGTGGTTTTATTGCTGGCACTCTTAGATGGTGGATTTGTGAAGCTTAAACACCCTACCCTGTCCCTGTGTCCACACTCTACATCTGATAAATGTGATTGAGGTAAGGGAGGACGTTGCTGTGAGTAACAATATCCTCCAAGTAAACACTTATAGGCCCTATTGGACATATGTTGTTGTGCTGGGGAAATAAGGATTAGATAGGATTCAACTAAATTAATCTAAATTCACATACTTGTTGAGAACCATTACAGCTTTTCTAAGGAAGAGTGAGTTATGGGTATTATGAATTTTTTCAGTACATGTGAAATGTGGTCCATTCTCTTTTGCTTTGACGGCATCTGATCTGTGCATTTCTCACGTAGCTCTTGTGATTTTCTTCCTAGATTGCTAGTGTTTATAGTAAAGTAATAGACAGACTTATACATAATTCATGAATGGTGTTGGAGAAGTGGACAGATGGATCTTAGAATCAACCTTGAGGTATTAAAGAACGTTTTCACTAGAAAACAGCCCAGGCCGTGGGCTGTGTGCGTTTTCTGTCTCTGAGGCATTTATTATTTATATTAGGGGGGGACAGAGTCATCATTCTTCTGGAACTCTTTCATTACTGTCAGCACAGTCTTCTTCTGCCATTCATTCATCTTATTGTCTCACAAGGCTCTCTCTCTCTCTCTCTCTCTCTCTCTCTGTTCATCCCCCATTCCATCCATCACTCTTTTCTTCATTCCTGAGAGAAATGAAGGGGAAAATAGGGTTATTAAATTGTGATTATTCAAGGGACAGTTTTGCACCTTTTCCTGATGCAGAGATGGTTGTCTTGTTGTTGTAACGATTGCCTTTCTGACCTTGATATTGTCAGTTTATCGCTCTGAAGGACAGGCAGGATAGGCATGTCATATGGCACTTATTACAAAGGAATGTTACAATCCATTCAAATCAGTTCAATGTAATTCAATTAAATGTTGTACATGATTACACCGTTAGTTCCGAGTTTTGCCTGGAAGCTTTGCCAGTTTCATAATGCTACTGAATGTGCAGGTTCAAAGCCTTGATACAAGTACAGTACAGGATGTCTCATTGTTTGGCTCTATCCATGTCCGTAAGAGGATCAAACCCTTTCAGATGGCTGCTGTGGGCTTTCAGGAGATCTACTGTGATTTAGTGTCTATTGTTGTTACCCCTGAGAGGGGCCCATATGGCCCATATTTCAGTGGAATGTCTCAGGGGTCACTAGGGTCATGTTCAGTAGGGGAGAAAACATTTTGAAACTCAGGAGAAACGGGGAGGTACTACCTGAACTTCAGTGTTCTTATTGGCCAAAACTACCTGAACTGTCCAATAAGAACACACATGTCCGTTTTCCATTGCAAAAGGTTTTGCTACGGTGTGCCCTAGCTGTTTGTCTGAACTCTGCTGCCTCCTCAATGCCATGATCAGGTCACCACTGGTATCATTGCAACCGGTGCTCTGCTCTTCTCTCCATCCCAGGCATGTTGTGTTAAGACCCCCATTCCCTCAGCCAGCCATCTCTGACAATGAGACCTCTGAATAAAACATGTTAGTTCCTAATCGCTTAGTGATTATTTTAGCACCATCGCTCTACTCGCCTTCCTCCATTTTTGATTAGTCTAACGTGTGTAGCTAATAGCTCTGTGGCAGAGATGAAGAAGGCTCCCATTCACTAGTGTTAACCCTCCTCTCTCTCTCCCTCCTCCCTCCCTCTCTCCCCCGTCCCTCCTTCACCTCCTCCCTGAAAATGTGTGGAATGTTTCCCCTTCCTGTGGGATGGGCTGTAGGAATGGAGGGAGGGGAGAAGAGAAGGGGGTTTATTATGAAGGAGAGGAGGAGAGGGGGATTCAGACAGACAGGATGTGCTCTCTGTGTGTGGAGTGATCTATTAGAGAACAGACAGAAAGCAGGAAAGATGAGGGAAAGAAGAAGAGCTAGCGCTGCCTCTGGGCCTGAGGCCTGGGTCTCTCTCACTCTCTCTCTCTGTCTCTCTCTCTCTCTCTCTGCCACGTGAAGCAAACCATTAGAGAACTCTGTTTTAATCAGTTACGCTCTGTTTAGTCATTATATTCAATCACACCATTTTCTCCTCATGTGCTAGTGATTGTCTCAGCGAGGTCCCAGGTGCGTTCCCAGTAGTTCCCAGTGCAGCAGAAAGCTGTCCAACCAGGCCAGTCTCTCTCTGAAGCAGATTAAATCAAGAGGCTTCTACAGTATTAGACTCAGTGTTTATTTGAGTTGGTGTCTGGGAATTAGCCAGACTTAATGGATTCTGTCTGACGTTCTGGAGCCTTTGAGCTGAAATAAGTTACCACAGCGCTTCTGGGCATTCTTCTGGTGTGACTTAGGGGAGATGTATAGGGCTCATTAGCCTGGTCCCAGATCAGTTTGTGCTGTCAAATAGATCTGAGACCAGGCTAGGATTTCATATGGAGTTCACACATCTCTCCGAATACTCCCAGATGCCTCCTGTGTGATCTGCTGCAATTTAGTAAAAGTAATGTTTAGTCTAATTATGGTCAGACAAATGGGTCTCATGGTTGGGCCCAGCCCAAACTGTTCAGTGTTGTTTCAGTTAAGTTTATACTCTAAAAGCCCATCTCTCTGTTCTTCGTCCCAGGCAGAAGGCTACGGGGGAAAGCATTTTACTACGTCGGTGGGAAGGTGTTCTGTGAAGAGGACTTTCTAGTAAGTAGTCCGTCTGGATACTGTATCTAGAACCCTGCATAGTTTAGCAGTATGTGAATAGAGTATTATCTATATTTCTGACAGCAGATATGTGTCTTCCACTGTGTGCTACTGTGACTATATGTGACCGGGACCTGTGGACTCCAGATTATAGTTTACATTTGATTTCTTCACCTCGTGGCCCAGGTTCAAGTTTCTAAGAGATTCTGGATCAGTTTACTCCTGTAGGGGCATTAGGGAGGGGGGTCGGGTAACTGAAGCTAGTACTTATTAATGTTTTAGAGGCATACACCCCTGGGCTTTGCACAATGACACCTTGTATAAAGAAGAACGAGCAGGAGGACCCATGTTTAACTCAGCTGCCCTGTCACAACAACACAATCCATTACATTACAGTTTGTCTGTTACTAGTCGATTCAATCAGTTGTCCTACTGTCTCTGTGCTGCTAATGAGTCTAACTTATCTCGCCTGGTATTAGAGGACTATTTCTGGACATGGTTGTGTTTATCCCTAATTAAACATTAAGTTGATGTGGGAGAAGTCCCCCATGTATCATATGAGGTGGACTGGGCTCATATGAGAAGAAGACTAAGAGTCAGTCTAAGATGCCAGCAGTTTCCTATGAGATTATGTAGCAGCCGTAACCTCACTGTCCTCCACTCTCCTCTGCCTGTTCCAGTATTCTGGATTCCAGCAGTCTGCAGACAAGTGTAACGCATGCGGACATCTGATCATGGATATGGTGAGTGAGTGAGTGAGTGAGCCCTCCATCAGTGTGTTGAGCAGCAGAAACATGGAGTCACTCCTCCTGCAAAGAACTTCCTGTGCGCACATCTGGAGAAAGCTTATGAGGAAGTGGTGGTTTGAGGACACAGGCACACACACACACAACCTAGGGTAAAACCAGGACACAAGGAGAGAATGTAAAACCCAAGTCCAGTAGTCATCAGCAGGTGTTGTAACACATTTAAGGATTTACCATGACATGGCTTTACACATGTTAACCACACAGAGCTGTAGCAGGGGGGGACAGATATGTTTTCCTATTATCACTGTCTCTCTCTCCAACACACTGCTTCCCTCAGCTACTAACTCACTGTAAGACAGTCAACTCTATGCTTCGTGGATGAGTGATCAGCGATCCACTACTTGTTAGATATGATAAAGCATTGAAATTATCTCTCTCTCTTTCACTCTCCTTCTCTTGCTCTCTCTATTCCCTTCTCTCTCTGTCCCTCTCTCCGTCACCCCTTTCTCTCTCTCTCTCTCTTTCCACGCCCCCCTCTCTCTCTCCCTCTCCCCTTCTCTCTTTCTGTCTCTCCATCCACCCTCTCTCTTTCTCTCTCCCCTTCTCTTTCTCTCTCGCTCTCCCCTCCCTTTCTATCTCTCCCCCCTCCACCTCTATAGATCCTGCAGGCCCTTGGGAAGTCTTACCACCCTGGCTGTTTCCGTTGTGTCATCTGTAACGACAGTCTGGACGGAGTGCCCTTCACTGTGGACACAGAGAACAAGATTTACTGTGTCAAAGACTACCACAGGTACATGGGTACAACCGTTATGAACACTGCAAAACATAAACATATTAGTTTAACTGGCGCTAACAATACGGCCAGAAGTCATGTTGCTATAACAGAAATCAGCGGCAGTTCCAGCAGGATCAGGTTTTTGCCAGGTGGAGAGGAAGGGGGAGAGAGATGTTAGGTAGGAAGGGATGAGTCTCCTGTGGAAGAGCAAAGGGAGTAGCAGCATGGGGTCACCTCAGTCAAGCACAACAAACACACTGAATCAGGAATCTGGTCACAATGGAATCCACAGCAGCCGGCCAGGCCAGACCAGGGCAACCACCCAGTATACTGACAGAACCAGAACCACTAACTAATGTTAGAGCAATCAGAGCTCACTGTACTGAAGCCACCAGATGTCATTTCCCGCCTATTCATGATTAATAGTCACTAGCATTCATTCACTAGCATACTGTTGCTTTGATTAAAGGGATAGTTCACCCAAATTACAAAATGACACATTGGTTTCCTTAACCTATAGGCAGTCTATTGACAAGGTATGACATCAATCAATGCTCAAACCCTCTTAGGCCTCACTCCCCCCTATCTGAGATATCTACTGCTGCCCTCATCGTCCACATACAACACCCGTTCTGCCAGTCACATTCTGTTAAAGGTCCCCAAAGCACACACATCCCTGGGTCGCTCCTCTTTTAAGTTCACTGTAGCTAGCGACTGGAACGAGCTGCCACAAACACTCAAACTGGACAGTTTTATCTCAATCTCTTCATTCAAAGACTCAATCATGGACACTCTTACTGACAGTTGTGGCTGCTTTGTGTGATGTATTGTTGTCTCTACCTTCTTGCCCTTTGTGCTGTTGTCTGCCCAATAATGTGTGTACCATGTTTTATGCTGCTACCATGTTGTGTTGGTACCATGTTGTTGTTATGTTTTGTTGCTACCATGCTGTGTTGTCATGTGTTGCTTCCTTGCTATGTTGTTGTCTTTAGGTCTCTCTTTATGTAGTGTTGTGTTGTCCCTCTTGTTGTGATGTGTGTCAAGCCCCCATCCCCCCAGGAAGCCTTTTGGTAGGACGTCATTGTAAATAAGAATTTGTTCTTAACTGACTCACAGTGTTAAATAAAGGTTAAATAAAAATGCTTTGGTTTAGTTTCCCTGTCACTGTTTCCACATGCTAACATTTTAGCATTTGTGGCACCAATCCCATTGAAGTCATGAAACCGATATTAGCATTTTTCGTGCATCATGTCCAAATCATCATTTGGCTCCCGAGTGGCACAGCGATCTAAGGCACTGCATCTCAGTGCTAGAGGCATCACTACAGATCCTGGTTTGATTCCCGGCTGATCACAACCGGCTGTGATTGGGAGTCCCATAAGGCGAAGGACAATTGGCCCAGCGTCATCCGGGTTTGGCCGGGGTAGGCCGTCATTGTAAATAAGAATTTGTTCTTAACTGACTTGCCTAGTTAAATAAAGGTTGAATAAAAATAAAAAATGTAATAAAAAAATATTGTGAAGCTTAACATTTACATTTTTAGCGACTTACAAGTGAAATGTGGTTTAAGTGCCTTGCTCAAGGTCACATCACCAGATTTTTCACCTAGTCAGCTCGGGGATTCAAACCAGCATCCACAACAAAGTCAATTATAGATGCTTTGAACACGATATCACAAAAATGCTAATATTGGTCCCATGACTTGATTTGTGACACAAATGCTAAAACGTTAGCATGTGGAAACAGTGCCAAAGAAACTAAAGAAAAGCATGGATTGCTGTTATACCTTGTCCATAGACTGCTTACAGGATAAGGAAACCATGTGTACTTTTGTAATTTGGCTGAACTATCCCTTTAACGCAATTCAAGTCAGTGGTGTTACTCTGGGCTATTAACACAATAATACTCTTATAAATACTGCGCAGAGTGCAGGAAAAACAGGAATTTAATACGGATACCCTATTACGCATATATCTAGGACAAGAAATGTGTGTGGTTTCTCAATCAGACCTAGTCATGCCCACTACACTGAGAGGGCCTTTGTTTTACAGACTCAGACATTCAGGTGCCAGCCAGCTGCACACGGTGTGTGTGTCTGTGTGTGTGGGGAAATAATTAATGTATTTTTCTGGATTGGTTGAATCAGACCTGGAGATTCACCACCTCTCCTTAGCAGTCTCAACGCTCTCATGCACACACACACTGAAGGGGAGAGAGGGGGAAAGGAGGAGAGAAGGGGTAAAGGAGGAGAGAAGGGGTAAAGGAGGAGAGAATGGGCAAAGGAGGAGAGAATGGGCAAAGGAGGAGAGAATGGGCAAAGGAGGAGAGAATGGGCAAAGGAGGAGAGAATGGGCAAAGGAGGAGAGAATGGGTAAAGGAGGAGAGAATGGGTAAAGGAGGAGAGAATGGGCAAAGGAGGAGAGAATGGGTAAAGGAGGAGAGAATGGGTAAAGGAGGAGAGAATGGGTAAAGGAGGAGAGAATGGGCAAAGGAGGAGAGAATGGGCAAAGGAGGAGAGAATGGGCAAAGGAGGAGAGAATGGGCAAAGGAGGAGAAATGGGCAAAGGAGGAGAGAATGGGCAAAGGAGGAGAGAATGGGCAAAGGAGGAGAGAATGGGCAATGGGGGAACTGGTGAAAGAGAGGAAGTGTTAAGTATTAACCTTAAAAAAGAGTAACAGATACTTGTGGTGTATCTATATCAAGCCTGGTGGTCTTTCTGTAGGGAACCAGTATAAACCAGACATATATTTTCAGTCTGAAACTGTTATTATTTCTACCAATTGATGTATCTTCTTTGTTCTCTCGTTTTCTCAGGGTCTTGGCCCCCAAATGTGCAGCATGTAACCAGCCCATTCTGCCTTCAGAGGTAAGCTCTCTTTGAACACAACATCTTCAAGTAATAGCCTAAGGACTTATATGTATACAGCCATAAAATAGGTGTTTTTCTGATCATCTGCATGTCATGTATGATACAAATACCAAATTGATTGGTTGACTACTAGTATAATGAACAGGGCCTGGAATGGTTCCTGTCTGCAAAGTGATTTCAACAGGAAGAACTCCTGTCCGCAGTAATGATGAATGATAATCAAAATGTTCAGGCATATATTATGGTTTACGATGCAAACACTTCCACTCCCATCCCATGTCGATATGGACAGTCACATTGCAACCTCTGACCTGATTCCCTCAGGGTAAAGGTTGATAACCAACCCCAGTGTTGAACCTGAGACAGGAGCCAGATGTGAGGAGAGAGTTCCTCTGGCATAGCAAACGATTAAGTGTCCTATTGAGGCAGTAGCAAACATAAAGATTCCTACTGAGGCAGTAGAAAATGATCAAGAATCCTACTGAGGCAGTAGCAAACGATCAAGTATCCTACTGAGGCAGTAGCAAACGATCAAGTATCCTACTGAGGCAGTAGCAAACGATCAAGTATCCTACTGAGGCAGTAGCAAACGATCAAGAATCCTACTGAGGCAGTAGCAAACGATCAAGTATCCTACTGAGGCAGTAGCAAACGATCAAGTATCCTACTGAGGCAGTAGCAAACGATCAAGTATCCTACTGAGGCAGTAGCAAACGATCAAGTATCCTACTGAGGCAGTAGCAAACGATCAAGTATCCTACTGAGGCAGTAGCAAACGATCAAGTATCCTACTGAGGCAGTAGCAAACGATCAAGAATCCTACTGAGGCAGTAGGAAACGATCAAGTATCCTCCTGAGGCAGTAGCAAACGATCAAGTATCCTACTGAGGCAGTAGCAAACGGTCAAGTATCCTACTGAGGCAGTAGCAAACGATCAAGAATCCTACTGAGGCAGTAGAAAACGATCAAGTATCCTACTGAGGCAGTAGAAAACGATCAAGTATGCTACTATCCTAGGTCAGGCTCTAGTGCAAGAGAAGGAGGAGGAGGAGGAAGGGGTGTGCTGTGTTTTAACATGTTGCATATGAGCAGGTATCCCTTTAAGCAACTGTTTGGATGTAGAGGGACTTGAAAGGGATCTCAGGCATGATGATCAGCTTTCCCTCTTTAATCATTTGGAACTCGTCTCTGAAGTCTCACTCTCTCCTGAGCCAAGCAAGCTGCAGTCAGGATTCAGGAAGACATACATTTTCACAGCTATTTACTCAGTCTAAGGTTTGGGCTATAACAATAAACCAACTTGATAACAGACCTGGGAACATCTCTTGTTGTAATGGCTGCCATAGTTACACGCAGGTCAGCAGACCCCCCCCCCCCCCCAACATTTTATTTATTTATTTAGTGCTTGATTGAGCTGGCGCAATGGAACCAAAAGTCCCAAAAGAGCAAACCCAGAGGATCTGGCACTCCATTCAGGCTCAATCAAACTATTAATGTATCTGAAAGAGAGCTATTTGAACCAGAGGCCCTACTAGGACAACATCCAATAAGGTGTAGATTCAGGGCTGGGCTTCTATTTGAGACCTCTGTGTGTAAGCCTATGTGGGGTGGTTTTGGGAGGGGTGTTGTTTGCCTATTTTGGTGTGTGGTTCAGATGCAGGCACTGCAGCCTACCCAGTGCATGACTGTTGCCCTAAACATTATCCCTCCCTCTTAAAAAAATGTCCAAAATTAGAGTTGACTCGACAGGAATGTTGCCCCTCCTCACTGAGGCTATAAGGGTAGAATTCAGAGCTGGGGGGGCAGTTTGTGTTGGACGTGCATGTACTTTGTCATGAAAAAGGCCAGATAAATTCATGCCTACTAGCAGGTGGTTTGTAGAAGGGACCACAGTGCAGTACAAGGGGGAGAGTTTAGAATAGCTTTTTTTTTATGTGTGTAACTGGTTTTAAATGAGTTGATAGATAGCTGAAAATCTTCCATGTACCCTCCTGCTGAGTGTGTTTGGCTGATATAGAATATAAGATGTCAGTTAGCTGAATAGTTAATTATATTATAATGTCAGTTCTGACAAGCCTTGCTTTATTATCACATAACAATGGTATGTAACCACATGTCCATGATGAAAAGCTTGTGTGATGACGGTAATAATTGGTGAAAGTCTGATAAATATGGAACATTCCAGCTGTAGTACATGCCCTCTGAAGCTGTAGTAGGCTGAACCCAGACTGTCTGTCAGAAGCTAACTGTTCGTTAGCCATATGTTGTGTAGAAATGTGTTCTTTGGCCAACACCAGAATTCTGGACAGTACTGTGAACCTTCACCTGAGAAAACAGCCAGGTGTCAAAGACACATATCATTTTGGCCTATTTGTAGGCCTATTTCAAATGTTGTAGTTTGTAAAGGTTGGAAGTAAAAGGACACATATGGATGTCAGAACAAAGCCTAATTAGCTTGATATATCAGCAGTAATTAGTTTACTGTACCTGTTAGCAATCACGGCTAACTGTAGCTGAAAAAGAATCAGGCTAAATGAAAAGGCAATGGACAGAGGCCTATAACGCAAAGGGATATTTTTATCCATGGATGCTCAGCATGTAAAAACAAATGTACTGTTGGCTATCTAAGGATCTCAACAGCACTCTCTGAAGGTGGAGAGCTCAAGTTAGTGGTGGTCAATCTATCATTTGAGTGTTGACTTCTGTCATTGTTGTGATTATGTCACTGATGGATTCCATCATTTTGGTGTTGTGACATGATAATACATGCTATTAGAGGCATAGAATTACATCTAAGTTGTTATCAATAAAACGTCACAATAAGGCAAGGACGGTAGCCCCACGATATCTCTCATTATTGGCCACCATTAATTTGATAATTGAATTATAAGTGAACTACAGCTGATTAGTATGAGTGGTTTAGGTTCACTTCACCATCCTTGGTGGGCTCTGCCTGTCAAGCAGCAGAAGGGCGCATTTGCCGATGTAAGCCCATTGTTAGCTGATAATGGCTTACTTTGCAAGCTACCGGTAGAAACTTTGTACAGTTGGCTAAACGTAGTGCTAAGTAGAGCTAATGTACTTTTTTCTCCAGCCAACGTAGGTCCGTCGCGTGAAGTTAGCTAACATGAACCCTTTTCAACATGCCAAATGGATCGGCTACCCTCACGAATCTGAAAAACATGATCAATAGATGTTTACTGATCATGACAAGCATGCAGTTACTTGCTGTGTAACTCTGATGACAGAGCTAAATGTGGAGTAATCTGAACTGTGTAGTTCTGACTATGCTCTTCAAGGTGATGGTATTAAAACCAAATAGGTCTAACATTTAACAACCCCTTAAAAGCAGCATGTAGTTGTCAATGGTTTTAGTGGAGCTGGGGGTCTCCTTGAACCCCAGCAGGCAAATCTAACACTCTGTACCTTATTGTAACGTTTATTGATAACGACCTGTAGAATCCCATTTGAATAGGATCTCTTTGGTTACAGGACTCTGATTGGCTGATGCATTTCCCACTGTCACCTGCACCTGCAGAAGATGAAAAGTGCACTGAATTGAATGCACTCTGTTACTGCCAACATCTACTTACGGTTTTGTCCATAAACCAACAAACAAAACAACTTTGCTGATAACTACTGATGAAAAATGTACATACTATGACTGTGATAAGTGGTTGTCTCACCCATAGAATCATTTAATAGGATCTCTATGGTCTCAACTATCTTAAGATGCACTAACTGTCAATCGCTCTGGATAAGAGAGGCTGCTAAATGTCTACATTTTTTATATATAATTTTAAAACTCCACTGAACAGAGCCACCTGTCACATATTTCTCCATACCTGACATTGGCCGCAGAAGAAAATGGAGAGTTGTCCAGGCCATGCATGCCATGTTTAACTGTTTTAAATTAACGGATCCAGCCTATACTGATAGCTACTCGGGTTCAGTGGACACTGAAAAGGCTGTCTGTTTGTCTCCACAGGGCTCTGATGAAACCATCCGAGTGGTATCCATGGATAAAGACTACCACGTGGAGTGCTATCACTGTGAAGTGGGTAAACATTAAGATACAAATTCCCTTTTCTATTTCCTTGTTGTTTTCCCTATATCTTTGTAGAGACTGGATGTTCTGTGTTGTTGGTGACCATACTAAATGTTAAAGCTGTCATCTTAGCAAGTATATCCACTATAAAATGCCTCGTTATTTCTCCACATGAATGTGCTTAAATGCCAGGGGGTAGATCCTATACCATATGTCAGCCTTCTCATCATATCAAGAACTCCATATTTCAGTCATCATTTAGTCTTTTAAAATAAACGTTAGAGAGATTCTGGAAAGCTATTTACTGCACACTGATCATAGACAAGGTGGTCCCAGTGCTTAATTACAGTCTTGGTACTAATTGCGAGCTAGAAAGAGGAGCTCAAGCACATGTTCATTTGCTTCGCTCGTCAACACTGTCTGATGATTCTCCTCAAGTGCCTCTTCTCCTGACTCCCGCCTCAACAGCATTTGATCACCAGTAAGCCGAGTGGAGACGAGAGCTTTTGAGGATCTCTCTCTCTGAATAGCTCCACTGTGGAAGCTAGTTAAACAATTAATAGGAGTGGAAAGAGGACACCCAATGTCCTTCTCAAACAGTGTTTAGTCTGTCAAGCCTGCTGGGCAATTCAAGGGGATTTAAGAATACCTTCAAGTTATTTCGCCTTTGACAAGGTTCTGTTCTTCTCAAAGATGTTTACATTGGAGGAGAGAATGGCCCACAATTCACCTTGCTGGTATAGATAGCTATGCCTCTGGAATATAGACAAATGTGTATTTTAAACCAGCGTTTTTAATGCATATTTTGCAGTTAAGATCCCATAGAATCAGATAGATGTAGATGGAATCACAATCACCTTTTGGGGTAATGTTCAAGTGTTATTCGATTTATTTGATAGGCTTTTCCCTTTTATCTTCCTCAACCCTCTGTGTTGGTCTGTAGGACTGTCAGATGGAGCTGAACGACGAGGAGGGGCACCGCTGCTACCCGCTGGACGGCCACCTCCTCTGCCACACCTGCCACCTGAAGCACATCGAGCCGGGCTGCGCCTCACCCACCGCTGCCTCCTACCAGCACCAGTTCTAGTTTTAGGATCTAGTGCATGGTGCCACCAGGTGGCCCTCTGAACTAACTGCCAATAACCAACCACAACCAATCTGCCCCAAAAAATGTCTATAATGGTTTGAATGATAATGTATGCCTTTACTGTACATCTCTGATGTAAGTGTGGTCCCTTTAGGGCTAATTGTGCGATTGGTTGATTGATTGATTGCGTGTGTGCATGTGTGGGAGCGTGCTTGTAAATGAGATAGACCTGTTATTATTTTTTTATGAAAAAATCTATTTCTCTATCGAAGACATTGTTTATTAGTTGTAAAGTGTTGAACTTTCATCTGACACGAATGTTAATACTCTGGAAATATTTTTTAAATATATATATATTTAAATACCAATGCCAAAGCACAGTTGTATTTTAATGACTGATACCAAAACAATTAAGCATGGAATTATAACAATACAATTTATAGTCTCAATTAGGTGCATTGTGTGTAAATAAATATGCATTTCATGTGCTTGTGTAAATATCCTGATCTTCATTTTCCCCTTTGTGTGCCACCAATTTCAGTTGCTCAGTTTGAATCAATGTGTTTGTAGATACTGATACAGTAGAAATAGTTTGCATAGCTGAATAGAGCAATTGCCCAGTTTTGTTGTATGTCTCTGTGTGTGGGTTATGAAGGTGCGTTTCCATGAATTTTTTTTACTAGAAATACCTTCATTACTCATTTTAGCTAATATGCAGGTAGTGTCTAGAAAGTCAAAGTTAGCAATTTAATACACAAACTGTACATGGTCCTTTATTGTTCCATGTCAGTGGGAATCATGTTGAATTAGTATTACATTTCTATTGTTAAATGAACCCTGGATGTTCTGTTCCCAACACTGATACTGGGCTAATATTCCCACTGTCCTCTGTCACACACCACTCATAGAATATACTTTCTATTGCATTATTAACCCAAATATGGCAGTTATGTTATGTCTGGGTCAACAATGTTTCCAAAATCCCTGCACACAATTACCACCCAAGAAAATAGATAACTAGGTTTATTCTATTCCAATAAACCCCCGAATTCAATATCTATGAACAACCCCTGATAACCCATTTTGGTTTGTAGTGACAAAAAAAGTGACTAAAAGATGAAGTTTCAGTAGGCTTAGTCTATCATATTTCATGATTTATTATATTTATCCTTGTTTGGAAAAAATCCCATGGTCATTCATCATATGTTCAAAGTATGTGACGTATGTGAAGTATTCCAGTCGTTTACTGTATTTGAAAATGATTTGAGAGATGTCCATATCTAATATTTAACTAAAATAAATGCATTGTAATAGATTGTCAAATTGTCTGTCTCTTCTTCATGAACAAGTAGCCTGTATACAACAACGAAAGCTTTTGCACAGCTGTGGTAGGTATATATTTACACAGGTATTTAGGATAATCCAAATAAATGCAGCCTTAAAGGCCAATCAGCAGTTGCAACGAGAACAAAGCGTTCCCCACCACTGTTTCAGTAAAAAATTGAGGGATTGGGTTGGAGAAATGTAATCCCTCTCATATTCATAGACATAGCTATGGATGCAAAATTTGTTTTTATTAACATTTACTTTGTTTTTTAAAAACATTGAGTAAAACAAGCTTATATTTTTGGTTCTGATGGGGTACGACAGTTATATAAATTTATTGATTCCCATTGATTCTTGAAGAATATAAATTATATTCTTCAAGAATCAATGGGTACAGAGCATTAATGTATGGATATATCAACTGCTGATTGTCCCTTTGAGGCTATTTGGACACACAAAAACATATAGAATACAAAAAGTTTGATAAACCTTAATATGAGCAGTAACGTCAGACCAGACAGCGATGTTTTTTCAACAAACTCCCTAGGCGACGAAAAGTTCTGAATCGGAAGATCAGAGTCAGCCAAGTCGAACACAATCAAACAAGTCATGATACCATCGAAACAAAGAATAATATCTTCCTTCATCATGACAACAAACAACCTTCATCTTCGGAGAAAAAATATCAGGGAAGATAAAAGGAACGAGCTAGCCAGGAGTCGAACCTAGAATCTTCTGATCCGTAGTCAGACGCGTTATCCATTGCGCCACTAGCCCGCTGGAAATGATACAGGCACTGTCACCTTATAAAGTTAACACGATCTGAGTTGTAGAGTAATAGTGCGATTACTAAACTGTAACTTTGATCAAATAATGTATTTGTGTGTGATACATAATAAGTTGCTGCCTATACTTTATCATAGTTTGCAAATGTACTACGACGCTAAATGTCTGACCCTGGACGCAAACTCCGGTCCAGCCATAATATACAATGTGCACATTCATTGACACGTCACTAGGTCAGACCTCTAAAGATGGCGACCGCCTACGAGAAATTCAACCTGTAAGTCTTGAAAATATATATCGTTTTCAGTCTTTTATTTTCAGAAGCTAGCTAGTACAACTTTTCTGAAAACGTTGCCATATTATGATGAGAGAAAATTGCCGTAGGTGTACGTCTAGAGCTAACTAGCAGATGATAAACTAGTTTGCTAACGTTCAACAGCAATTACAGGCTGCAGTCATTCGTATGCGAGATTTGTTTCAGTTTACAGTATTGTAGCTAACGTTAGTTTACAGTCATGTCAATGATGTGTAGTTGTGTTGTCCGTAACAGTACTTATTTAGCCATCTGCCTTTCGATTTAATTGAGTGGTAGAATTCAATCGATCTTGTTGATGAAGCAGCTAGCTAGTTAGCTTAGCTGTTAACGTTAGTTAGCCCATTGAGACAGCTAGTGAGCTAGCTTGTGGCGACGTTAGCCACTAACTAAGTTGAGCTTTTGCCAAATCAAGCCAATGTTTTCCCTTTGTATAAGGCGTCACCATGCCAAATGTTCGTCTACCAAGGGCACTGATTTTGTATCTCCCTCCTCTGTGCCCACTCTCCCCCCCATAGGCACACTACCCCAGAGAAGTTTTACATTGAGGCTTGTGATGACGGCTCCAATGATGTACTGTCCATTGACAGAGTGTCCACAGAAATGATCCTCACCGGTATGTTGAGTAGGCTGTGTGTGTGTGTGTGTGTGTGTGTGTGTGTGTGTGTGTGTGTGTGTGTGTGTGTGTGTGTGTGTGTGTGTGTGTGTGTGTGTGTGTGTTATATCATCATGGCATTATACTGTCTTATGCCGACCAAGTCCATTGTATATATTTTTTATTTAACTAGGAAAGTCGTTAAGAACAGATTCTTATTTACAATGACGGCCTACCTAAAGGGCTCCTGTGGGGACGGGGGCTGGGATTAAAAATAGGACAAAACACATCAGGACGAGAGATAAACGCAACACTACATAAAGAGAGACCTAAGACGACAACAGCATGGCAGCAACACATGACAACACAGCATGGTAGCAACATGACAACGACATGGTAACAACATGGCAGCAGCACAAAACGGTACAAACATTGTTGGGCACAGACCACAGCACAAAAGGCAAGAAGGTTGAGACAACAATACACCAAGCAAAGCAGTCACAACTGTCAGTAAGAGTGTCCATGATTGAGTCTTTGAATGAAGACAACTGTCCAGTTTGAGTGTTTGTTGCAGCTCGTTCCAGTCGCTAGCTGTAGCAAACTGAAAGATAAGCAAATGGTGGTTTGTGATCATAAAGGCAATGAAAAATGATGTGGCTCAGTTGGTAGAGCACTGTGCAACGACAGAGTTGTGGGCTTGATTCCCATGGGAGACCAGTACAAAAAAAGTATGAAAATGTCTGCACTCACTACTGTAAGTCACTCAAGATAATGCTTGAGTCTGCTAAAATGACTAAAATGTTTTTAAAAATGCTGATTGTTTGTATTTGTCTCTCTAGTGAGGAAGGACATTCCTCCCCATGCGGTCACCAGGCCAATATGTGGGATCATGGGAACTATCCGTCTGGTGGCAGGTAGGTTCAATCTTGCACTCTGTAAAATTATCCATTGAGAAGACTTTACCTGTGTACACACAACTGTTCTTAACAGGGTGAGTGTTTACTTTACCTGTGCCCCTCTGCCTACCCTCCCCAGGCACGTACCTCATCGTTGTCACAAAGAAGAAAAAGGTGGGTGACCTGTTGGGCCATGCTGTGTGGAAGGCTATGGACTTTGACGTTATCTCTTACAAGAAGACTGTGCTGCACCTGACAGACAACCAGGTAGGGAGGTGTGAGTTGGGGCCCCAGTGCCAGCCCACATCCACAAGCACTCAAGCTCAACATGACAACATGTTAATGACGGTGGGTTGTTTTGATGTGGATGCTGACCTGTCAAACCCTAGCCTGACCAATACAAATGCATTATATTGGACAGAGGATGCTAGGCATCTGTGCTGACATAGATGCCCTGTGTTGAATTGACTATGGAGCCGATCCACGGCAGACAGTGTGTCTGTAGACAGTCAAGTGTATGTGAAGGGCAAAGAGAAAGAGACCCCTTCTCACAGACAGAACAAGTACTGCATTCAGATGGTGTCATCATGTAGCTGTTACAAGAACACTCTGTTCTGTCCCCAAGTCTAGACAAGTGTTTCTCTATTAGTGAGCATCTCTATGTTGACTTCTAGTTACAGTACTGGTGGAGGAGATGTTATTTATAGTTTATACGTTTAGATTCCTTGTATGTATTTTTTTAGGATAGTGGTCATCCGATACTTTCTAACCATCATTCCACCTAACTTCTGTTTTGCTTTCCTTCTTCAACCTTCCTCCTGACCTCTCACCTTTGACCTCTGTGCTTTCCTTGGTCAACCTGCCACCTGACCTATCTTTGACCTCTGACCTCATCAGATGCAGGACAACAAAGCCTTCCTGTCCATGATCAACAGTGTTCTGCTCACAGACGGCTTCTACTTTGCTACAGACTACGACCTGACCCACACTCTGCAGAGACTTGCCAACACCAGCCCTGAGTTCCAGGAGATGAGCCTGCTGGAAAGGGTGAGAGAATGAGGGGATATATATGTTTGTGAGGGAGGAAAATAATGTAAAAACATGTTTCCATTTGGAGATACATTCATGAAAACACGAGTAATGTGTTTGTACTTGTGTCCTGTACAGATGCAGATATTTCCTATGCAGGGCATGTGGAAACAAGTCGAATGGTATGATAAAGATGTGTTGTGTTCTTGCCCTTTTTTTTTAGGCAGATCAGCGGTTTGTGTGGAATGGTCACCTGTTGAGAGAATTCATGCCACAGCCAGAGGTAAGGACAGAACTGACACATGTTAACCACTTGTGGTAAATATAGAAGGAATACGCTCCAGTACAGATCTTATGATCTTTCTAAACTGCATTGTCTCTGTTCTTCTCTTGACAGCTGCACAGGTTTGCTTTCCCAGTTGTCCACGGCTGTATCCTTTCATGTTTGTTTTTTTCTTACAAACTCCAGATTAAGACTTTTCCCACTCTTCAATTCTCATAAACAGGAA
Source organism: Oncorhynchus mykiss (assembly GCF_057628025.1). Classification (NCBI taxonomy): domain Eukaryota; kingdom Metazoa; phylum Chordata; class Actinopteri; order Salmoniformes; family Salmonidae; genus Oncorhynchus; species Oncorhynchus mykiss. Next base: position 25,805,221 of record NC_143023.1, on the reverse strand, counting down.
GACCTCATTACCACTTACTGTGTAAGACAACAGATATTGCCCATGTGAGAGGGCGGTTGTTTATAGTGACTGAACTGTTAAACAGCATTGTAGTTTAAACCCTGTAATCTGTAAATAGTGTGAAATCTACCCTCTGAACAGTTGCATGTGTGCACAACACACTAGATCACATGGTCATTTTCACGGTCATATTTTGCATGGGGTTTAGCGGTCTGAGTGACTGGATGTAAACCAGCTAGTGATTTCTCTAGATTAGTCTCGTCATTCTTTTCCCTGAGAAAAACATAGACCATGTATATGGTCGGCAGGGTAGCCTAGTGGTTAGAGCGTTGGACTAGCAACCGAAAGGTTGCAAATTCAAACCCCCGAGCTGACAAGGTACAAATCTGTCGTTCTGCCCCTGAACAGGCAGTTAACCCACTGTTCCTAGGCCGTCATTGAAAATAAGAATTTGTTCTTAACTGACTTGCCTAGTTAAATAAAGCTGAATAAATATCAATAGAAGTGAACTTGCAGTTTGCTCCTTTAGCCACAAGGCGGAGCGAGAGATTCATATAGGTCGCATTATAATTGGGAAATTAGGGGTATTGTATTTACAGACAAGGAAAGTTAATCCATTGACATAATATGATGGAGCCCACTTTTCTAAACATCACAACACTCCAAAACATTTTCTGAAAAGGAGGTCAGAGAAAGGTTGAATTCAGGAGGTAAAGTTAGGCTTTAAAGGTTAAGACCGTGTTATCCCTAACCATGTGTTGTCCAGTCATCATTATGAAGTCCTGCTGCATCAATGGGAAGATCTTTGACTGGAACATCATCTCCAGGCGGAGCTGCTTCAGGGCTGGAGTACGTTACTACGTTAGAGGTGATTGACTCCACATCCACCAGCACGTCTAACTGGAGCTTTCTGACTAGAGCAGGGATGACGGACAATTTTTTCCACAGTGGACCGGTGTGGGTGCAGGGGGTTTTGTTCCAGCCAAACAGTAATACACACAGTACCAGTCAAATGTTTGGACACGCCTACTCTTTCAAGGGGTTTTCCTTATTGTAGAATAATAGTGAAGACATCAGAACTATGAAATAACACATGGAATCATGTAGTAACCAAAAAAAGTGTTAAAAAAATATAAAATATAATTTTGATTCTTAAAAGTAGCACCCCTTTGCCTTGATGACTGCTTTGCACACTCTTGGCATTCAACCAGCTTCATGAGGAATGCTTTTCCAACAGTCTTGAAGGAGTGCCCACATTTGCTGAGCACTTGTTGGCTGCTTTTCCTTCACTCTGCGGTCCAAACCATCTCAATTGGGTTGTGGTCGGGTGATTGTGGAGGCCAGATCATCTGTGGCTCTTACACAGCCTGGAGGTGTATTGGGTCATTGTCCTGTAAAAAAAAAAAAAATGATAGTCCCACTAGGCGCAAACCAGATGGGATGGTGTATCGCTGCAGAATGCTGTGGTAGCCATGCTGGTTAAGTGTGACCTTGAATTCTAAATAAATAATGTGTCACCAGCAACGCACTCCCACACCATCACACCTCCTCCTCCATGCTTCACGGTGGGGCCCACACATGCGGAGATCATCCGTTCACCGACTCTGCGTCTCACATAGACACAGCGGTTGGAACCAAAAATCTGAAATATGGACTCATCAGACCAAAACACAGATTTCTACTGGTCTAATGTCCATTGCTAGTGTTTCTTGGCATGTCTCATTGATGTCTTTTAGTAGTGGTTTCTTTGCAGCAATTTGACCTTGAAGTCCTGATTCACGCAGTCTCCTCTGATCAGTTTACGTTGAGATGTGTCTGTTAATTGAACTCTGAAGTATTTATTTGGCCTGCAATTTCTGAGCTGCTGTTAACGCTAATTAACTTTTCCTCTGCAGCAGAGGTAACTCTGGGTCTTACTTTCCTGTGGCGGTCCTCATGAGAGCCAATTTCATCATAGCGCTTGCTGGTTTTGGCGACTACACTTGAAGAAACGTTCAAAGTTCTTAGTTTTCCGCATTAACAGATCTTCATGTCTTAAAGTATTGATGGACTTTCGTTTCTCTTTGCTTATTTGAGCTGTTTTTGCCATGACATAGCCCTATTTGGTAAAATACCAAGTCCATCTTCTGTATACCACCCCTACCTTGTCACAACACAACTGATTGGCTCAAACGCATTAAGAAGGAAATAAATTCCACAAGTTAACTTTTAACAAGGCACACCTGTTAATTGAAATGCATTCCAGGTAACTACCTCATAAATCTGGTTGAGAGAATGACAAGGCTGTGCAAAGCTGTCAACATAAATTTTTTTGTTTGCAGGGAGGTTCTGAGAATGTTTTACTATGGTTCCCTGAAAGTTTTTCTGTTAGGTTTTATTAACGTTCTGAGCAAAAGTTTCAATTGGACTTTTAACACTGCTATCTTAGTTTGGGTTAACTGTTTTGTGCACAGATAGGACACATGGAAATTCATATGCTTAGGCATTAATCATTCAAACGTGTTTCTTTTTTTTATAGTGGCATGGCATAGGTGAGATTCCAACCTATGCTCTTCTGTTCTCGATCCATGGAATTAGTCCACTGCACCACCAGGATGGAGCTAGCATGCCATATATTTTTCCAACAAATACAAAGTTGTTCATTTTAGTTTATAATTAGAATTATTCCCAATGTCAAACCACTTGGAGAACATTCCTAGAACATTACAAACATTGAAATTCAATGTAACCATGTTTGAACTTTTAGGAAATGTTCTGTTAAGGTAATGAAATACCAAGTATTTTCCTTCCTTAAATGTGCTGAGAATTTTCCAAGCAATGAACTATCCTGCACCATTTCTGGAAAGTTGTGGGAAGGTTTTTTGCAAAATAACCATAGGACAACCGCACTCTCACCAAGCTTTAAGAAACATGGTTCTCAGAACGTTATATGCTAGCTGGGTCTTCAATCAATATATTGATTAGTGGAATCAGGTGTTTTACAGCTGGGTTGGAACAAAACCCTGCACACACACCAGCCCTTTGCAGATAATATTGGCCTGTCCACTTTATAGTTTTACTGTCAATCACTCCTCGTTCAGACGGATCTTTACATAATGTCTATTTGGTCCATCAGGCATTGACTCAGAGGGTCATGCAGCTAACTTTGTGGAGACAGAGCAGATTGTCCAGTGCAGCGGGGGCAAGGCCTCATTCGTACAGACCCGAGGCTCCATCCCCTTCTACTGGTCCCAAAGACCCAACCTCAAGTACAAACCAAAACCTCAGATCAGCAAAACCATTGACCATGTAAGCTACCTGTTACAATATTTTTTTTTCATGTTCAAACATTTTAATTTACAGTACAAGTCATTTAATTACAGTAGAGGTATATGATATTGAGGATTACTATTACTGAGTTCTGAAGTCTTTCTTACCTTTATTGTCCTGCTTTCACAGCTGGATGGCTTCCAAAGGCATTTTGACTCGCAGATTATCATTTATGGAAAGCAAGTGATTTTAAATCTGATTGACCAGAAAGGCTCAGAAAAGCAATTGGAACAGGCCTTTGACAAAATGGTGTCCAGCTTGGGCAACGGCATGGTCAAGTAAGGACTATAGCTTTTCCCCATCATTCATTCTGATCCCACTCTGCTCGTCTTCTTCTAACGTCATTCATATATATATTTTTTTTTAGGGGTGAACATTCTGTCTAAAGTCATGGAACTCCAAATAACCCCTTAAAGAAGATGATTTAGTTGGATTTTACGTAACTTTTCTCCCTGTACCGTGCACCTCTAGATACATAGCGTTTGACTTCCACAAGGAATGCAGTCGGATGAGGTGGCATCGCCTGCAGATCTTAGTCGATATGGTGACAGAGATGCAGGATGAGTATGGGTAAGTATTTAGTCTGCATGGCCGGCCATGTCATTCTGTCTTTGTGTACTTAGTTTTTTTTTGGGGGGGGGGGGGGGTGTTCATCTCTCTGTGGTTTGCTGATTTGTTTTGTGACAAATGTTATTGTAAAATCAAATAGGAATGAAATAGTTTGATTGGTTGGTCAGGTACTTCCTGGTTGATGTGGATGGGAACGTTCTGGTGCAACAGGAAGGGATGTTCCGCAGTAACTGCATGGACTGTTTGGACCGTACCAACGTCATCCAGAGTCTGCTGGCACGACGCTCACTGCAGTCACAGCTGGAGGTGGGAACCACCAACCAGACACGCCCACACTGACTAGACATGTCTATTTTATTTTTATATATATATATATATATCACACACACTCCTACTACATCCATCTATTCCACAGGTGTCAAACTCCTTCCACGGAGGGCCAAGTGGCAACGGGTTCTCTCTTTCCTTGTACTTGATTGATGAATTAAGGTCACTAACTAGTAATGAACTCTCCACACCTGGTTGTCTAGGTCTTAATTGCAAGGAAAAACCCAAAACCAGCAGACACTAGGCCCTCCACGGAATGAGTTTGACATCCCTGATCTAAACACTTCCACCACATCTAGACACACTATCTGTCTTTGACATAATGAGCAATGTCATGGTCCTCTCTGTCCCACCTCAGGAGTTTTACTGTTCATTAAAGGTGTAGACCTAGCCTCCCCTTTTACATTCTGTAAAAGCAATGGTAAAAATCTTAATGGCAAACTACATTTCAGGAGGAGCTCGTCCATTTTGACCTAACAGACCTTTGACTTGACAAAGTCATGTGTTTCACAACTTCTACTTCTTCGACTCACTTGACCCACATTTGCAAATGAGCAACAAACTGACAAAACAGAGACTGGAAAATCCAAACTCTATGTTGAAGGCCTTTGACTAAAGCTGCTGTTTCTGTGGACTTTGACTGTGGGCTGTTTTAGTTGACTGTGGGCTGTTTTAGTTATCTGACCCTATGTGGGCTGTAAAAAAAAAAATCAGGTCTCATCTCACCCAGGTACCTTAAATACTTCAGGTATCATTGTGTTTTATTCAACTGTTTTAGCACTGTGGGTTAAATTGTCATTGAAACATGTATTAATAGTGTAGTAGTTAGGCTGCTGGTTTACCCACAGGGTGATGAAGGTGCAGTTGCATCAAGGTCTTTCGGGTAAACAACAGTGCTGAATCTGATGGCGACCATCTTGGTTCCACCTTGCCCCCTGTGGTCAGGCCACTGCAGTATCTCACCACACATCTTTGTTTATCTGCAGCGGCTGGGAGTTCTCCACATGGGCCAGAGGATTGAAGATCAGTCCGACTTCGAGAAGATCTACAAAAATGGTGATCCTCAGCTGAAATCTGCACACTTTCCTACCCCTCTGCCAGCACGAGCACAGCATTGTTTTCCTTATGAGATTAATCAAACCCTACGGTTTATTAACATGATTGAAATCCTCCCCTCTTTCCACTCACTAAATCTGTTTTCTTTCTTCCACCCCCCTTTTCCTCTCTCACCCTTCCTCACTGCAGCGTGGGCAGACAATGCCAATGCGTGTGCCAAGCAGTATGCTGGCACAGGGGCCTTGAAGACGGACTTCACAAGGTGAGAGAGAGGGGCTCACGTGTTTCTTGCTAATCTGGTGATTAGCAAACTAAGGCACAGGACTGGCTCTCTTCATGGATTCCAATAGAACTTGTCCATTTCTACAATGACAGAGAACTAGTTGTCTTTCTGCTGGCACAGTACCATCCCACTGTCAGTCACACCCCACACACCTATGAAGTTGGCCATGCATTATTGGCTATGAACTACATAAAACATTGATGAGTATTGAATGGACTGGTGCCCTTAGAACAGGGAGGAAGGAGTAGGATGTTTTGCTAGTGACCTTTGTTATAACCAGGAAGACAACTCTTGAGTAAGAGCGTGCTCAGGAAAGGGTGGAGGATGACGTCGATGATTATTTGTAGTGTGTGTGAGAGATTATGACGAGGATGACTGAAGAGTTGCTCATCTCTCAGAACAGGGAAGAGGACACAATGGGGGCTGGTGATGGATGGATGGAACTCCATGATCAGATACTACAAGAACAACTTCTCAGATGGTTTCAGACAGGTGTGTGTGTGTCTACTGTGCATGTGTGCCAGTTATTAGTCATGTTTTTGTAAATGTGACTAATAAAAAATGCTTGACGTGTGTGGTAACTGATAATTGAGACATCTCTCCTGATCATCAGGACTCTATTGATCTGTTCCTGGGTAACTATTCCATTGATGAGGCAGACATGACCACACCCCTTCATGAGACCAAAGACTGGAAGTTCCTCACGGTGAGATCGGATTGGCTAGGCCTGATCACTGCTATGTGTACTGATTGGCTACAATATGTGTTGGTTTCAGTCACAGGTGGTAGATTGAGATTTCGTTATCTTATTTAACTCCTATTTCCCCTCTCCCCCTTTAGTTGCCCATTATCATGGTTGTGGCATTCTCCATGTGTATCATCTGCCTCCTCATGGCTGGTAAGACCGCAGTGGACTCCCTTGTCAATTCTACATTGAATCCTAATAGGGGCATGGAATTTGTTTGAAAATTCTAGTTACACCTGCACCAATCTCAAGTTAGGATTTGGTCCCATAAACACATTTTGCCGTACTTCGTTTTACAACACTGTTTCCACTGGTATTGACTAGGCAAGTATGTGCTATCAATGAGTACTTTTTCGGTACCTAGTTATTACCTGTAGTCACCCTCCGTGTCTCCCCCCCTCAGGTGACACGTGGACGGAGACCCTGGCGTATGTGCTGTTCTGGGGCACAGCTAGCTTCGTGACGGCCGGCGTCATCCTCTTCAACGGGCGGGAGTTTGTAGACGCGCCCAAGCTGGTCCAGAAGGAGAAGATGGACTGAATGTGTGCGTGTGGAAAGCAGCTACGCCCCACAGACTTCTCCTCTTCCTCTTCATCCCACTCTTCTTCATCATCGTACCCTCAGGATCAGCGGGCCTGGAGCCTGTACTGATTACTGAGCCAACGGCATGAGGAAGAGGAGGAGGAGGATGGGGTGAGAGAAAGGCCAGGTGTATGATGTAGGGCTGTGAAGCATACAGGGACTCGCTCTGCACTGGCCTGCTGCTGTCCACACCACTAAGCACATTATTTGGGCTGGGGCTGGGGAAGATCCCTAACCTTGTCCATAGACTGACTATATAAGCTGAAAACGGTCTGATTTTATGATACAATACCCCACTACGGTAACACAGTTACCCTTCTGCACGGAATGCATATGAACGGGCACTGCTGTTGTTGCCATAGCAACCTTGCCAAGGGAACTACTTTAAAAAAATATCTTGCTTTTTTGTTGATTTGTCACCTAGCTACATCATGTCATATTTGCTCTGTTGGTTGCCATATTGTTTCAGTGTCATTGCCCCTTAGTGGTCGATCTGAAGGTAGTGTCTTAGTGTGATAGCTGACCTATTGGGTGCCAGTGGCTGTCTGTCAGCCCAGCCCAAGCCATGATCCCAAAACTAGGTCACCAATAGTCATGGAGAGAATGTGCTAGCTGGTCAATGGTTGGTGAGGGAATGGTCTAGCTGGCCAATAGGCAGGAAGAGAACGTGCTAGCTGGTCAATGGTTGTTGAGAGAATGTTCTAGCTAGCCAATAGTTGGGGAGAAAATGGGCTGAACTGTTTCAATAGGGAACTTTAGTTATGGTGCCCCATCACCATTAATGCCATAACTGCCCATACTATTCTCGCTCACTGCACTTCTGAGTGCACAGAAACTAAGCGTTTCACATGAGGATTGCTCTGAGATGTGACGAGAGGGATGTTTGTCTGTGTGGTATGTCTGGCTGTCAAGTCTTCCCAGGTATGGAAAGCTTCATGAAACAGCTGGAAAGACAAATCCTCATTAGTTTCTAACAACCAAAAGGTGTGAGAGGGCATCAAACTATATACTATAGTGAGTAGGATCTGTCTTTGACCAGTAGACTGTGAGGCCCAGACCTAGGCTAATAATGAAGCATGGATTTAATGGTCCAATGCAGCCATTTCTATCTCAATATCAAGTCATTTCTGGGTAACAATTAAGTAACTTACTGTTATTGTTTTCAATTAAAATGGTTGTCTAGGATTGTCTGGGAATGGTTTTGGGGGAGGGGGAAACTGAACTAGCTGTTATTGGCAGAGATGTTTGGAAATCTTTGTTATTCATCTTTTAACTAATTTTTACTGTCTGGTGATGTCACCAGCAGGTCAAAACTCCATCCCACCAAAACAGCCTGAAATTTCAGGCGGTCTTTTCAATAATTCAATAATAATAATTTTCACAGTATTATTTCCAACCTGGAAATGTACACTGCTCAAAAAAATAAAGGGAACACTAAAATAACACATCTGAATGAATGAAATATTCTCATTAGATAATTTTTTTGTGATTTTGTTGTCAGCACATTCAACTATGTAAAAAAAAAAAAGTATCAATGGAAATCAAATTTATCAACCCATGGAGGTCTGGATTTGGAGACACACTGAAAATTAAAGTGGAAAACCACACTACAGGCTAATCCAACTTTGATGTAATGTCCTTAAAACAAGACTAAATGAGGCTCAGTAGTGTGTGGCCTCCACGTGCCTATATGACCTCCCTACCAGGCCTGGGCATGCTCCTGATGAGGTGGCGGATGGTCTCCTGAGGGATCTCCTCCCAGACCTGGACTAAAGCATCTGCCAACTCCTGGACAGTCTATGGTGCAACGTGGCGTTGGTGGATGGAGCGAGACATGATGTCCCAGATGTGGTCAATTGGATTCAGGTCTGGGGAACGGGCGGGCCAGTCCATAGCATCAATGCCTTCCTCTTGCAGGAACTGCTGACACACTCCAGCCACATGAGGTCTAGCATTGTCTTGCATTAGGAGGAACCCAGGGCCAACCGCACCAGCATATGGTCTCACAAGGGGTCTGAGGATCTCATCTCGGTACCTAATGGCAGTCAGGCTACCTCTGGCGAGCACATGGAGGGCTGTGCGGCCCCCCAAAGAAATGCCACCCCACACCATGACTGACCCACCGCCAAACCGGTCATGCTGGAGGATGTTGCAGGCAGCAGAACGTTCTCTACGGCGTCTCCAGACTCTGTCACGTCTGTCACGTGCTCAGTGTGAACCTGCTTTCATCTGTGAAGAGCACAGGGCGCCAGTGGCGAATTTGCCAATCTTGGTGTTCTCTGGCAAATGCCAAACGTCCTGCACGGTGTTGGGCTGTAAGCACAACCCCCACCTGTGGATGTCGGGCCCTCATACCACCCTCATGGAGTCTGTTTCTGACTGTTTGAGCAGACACATGCACATTTGTGGCCTGCTGGAGGTCATTTTGCAGGGCTCTGGCAGTGCTCCTCCTGCTCCTCCTTGCACAAAGGCGGAGGTAGCGGTCCTGCTGCTGGGTTGTTGCCCTCCTACGGCCTCCTTCACGTCTCCTGATGTACTGGCCTGTCTCCTGGTAGCGGCTCCATGCTCTGGACACTACGCTGACAGACACTGCAAACCTTCTTGCCACAGCTCGCATTGATGTGTCATCCTGGATGAGCTGCACTACCTGAGCCACTTGTGTGGGTTGTAGACTCCGTCTCATGCTACCACTAGAGTGAAAGCACCGCCAGCATTCAAAAGTGACCAAAACATCAGCCAGGAAGCACAGGAACTGAGAAGTGGTCTGTGGTTACCACCTGCAGAACCACTCCTTTATTGGGTTTGTCTTGCTAATTGCCTATAATTTCCACCTGTTGTCTATTCCATTTGCACAATAGCATGTGAAATTTATTGTGAATCAGTGTTGCTTCCTCAGTGAACAGTTTGATTTCACAGAAGTGTGATTGACTTGGAGTTACATTGTGTTGTTTAAGTGTTCCCTTTATTTTTTTGAGCAGTGTATATAAAGCACGGGAAAATCTAGTTTTTGATCAAACTGGGCATTTTAAACAAAGTCTCATGGGACATTGGCAATTTTAAATGGCACTTGTCCTCTATGACGATCTCTAAGTGTTTTAGTGTCTCAGGATGGAAATGTGAACTGTTGCTCTCTCTTACACAATCTTTCTCTATATTATTTATCTTTTGATTATTGGCTGTTCTGTGGCACTAGCCCCAAGTCAAAATCTGCTTCTTTACCACCGGTCATTATAAGAGATGGGGTGTTTAGTAGCAGGATTGGGTCCAATTCCATTTGAATTCAGTCGATTCAGGAATTAAGTTCCAATTCACAACATTCTCATTGAGAACATGTTTAATTGGAATGGGAATGTCAGTTTACCTCCTGAATTGAAATTAAATTGAGCCCAACCCTGGTGTATAGTGTACATAATCATTACAGGATCACACTTACCTTACCTGCTGCCAGAGTGGCACCTGCTGATCTGAGAATGTTAAGAAAAAAGTATGTAATATTTGTAATATTAAATTGATTATATTGCCGCTTATGTGTCTTTCCACTTCAACTGTAGTGGTGCAAAATGACAATGAGAGAGTACGTATGTCCTATAACTTTAAATGTTGTGGTCCAATAATACATTGGTGTTACTATGATAAAGCATAACCCAAGGTACACATCGGCTGCCATGCCAATGGACAACAGTGCATTATCAGCCATAAGCCTATCAAATTCAAGAATCAGCCAGCGTAGTGTCTCTTGCTGATCTGTGTTTTTAAACAGATGATTTAGGTGCCATGTAAGCCTAGATACAATTTAATGTAATGACAAAGCATTGTATGCTTGTAAGAATGATGTGCAAAATGATCAATACAAATGACTGTGATATTTAAGCTGAGTCATGTTTGAGCGGTTTTACACATCTTTTTGGTTTGACTGCTTTACCAATGAAAATGGGTTGCTACTGTTGACTCAAGGCAGTATGAAGAAAACAATCTGGACCACAGTTTTTATTGTTTTATAGGCCTATATTATTGTCACATGTTTTTGTTTCAGAGGATTTATTTTGGGGCAGTTATTTTCCAGGATATTAATTTGTTATTATTGTGTTTTTTTTTGTCACTTTAAACATCGTTGTGTTCAAGAATTGTGTAATAAATGTATCATCAGTCTTTCTGTACCATTTCCTAATATTGTTCTATAAAAATTGTTATTTGACATGAAATGTAGCCTATTTATTGTCCATAGTGTTTTCTGGTTTAGTTAAGTTTTAAGTGACAATATGGAGCATACTATTGGTGAAGTAATAAAAGCAGTGTCCTTCCTTCCTTTAGGGGGTAGTTTATGTGTCGCAGTCCATTTTAGCAAGTGTATTCTTTATTAGATAATGGTTAATCATTGTCCGGTTTCTTTTCCGAACTTTGATACACTATGCAAGGCTTTTAATGTTCCTCATAACATCTAATAGGATCACTTCTCATCAGCATCCTTGACTCAATTGGCTATGCGGTTTTGCCTTTTTGAAGAGTAATGGTCATTCTACAGGGTTGAAGATATGACAGCCTATCAGCTTTATAACAGAACTCATTATATCCATTGTCCTGGTGTCATACAGTCAGCCTACATCTCTCTCTATACATAATGTTTTCAATGAAATTATCCTCAAGGAGGAGATTAAGGAGTTGACATGCCAAGATCAGTCATGACATGTGAGGGGGATTTTTGCATACAACGAGGGATCAAGGATGGATTTTGGAACTAGATGTTCATACTATAGTTTGAGGACATGCATGTCCAGCCTGCTTTAGCTGTAATTCCTATCATCTATATTAAGGTTTGTTTTAGAGTGAACATTGTGGAAGAAATAACAATAGGGTATTTCTGTTTTTAATTTTTAATCCATTTGCAAACATTTCTAAAAAGCTGTTTTCCCTTTGTTATTATGTGGTGGTGTGCAGATTGATTAGGGAAAAAAAATGAATTTATTTAATCATTTTAGAATAAGGCTGTAATGTAACAAAATGTGGAAAAGGGGAAGGGGTCTGAATCCTTTCTGAATGCACTGTAGACCAAGGTTAGTTTTAGAGCTAAAATGTTTTGTAAGAAATGGTTTTGAAGCCTGTTTATACCTGGTTTATTCCTGTCTCCTGATCTTGTGCACATTCTGAGTGTGCCCACATTTTCAGTAATCTGTCTTCCGTCTCTTATCCATCCACTGTCTGCACAATTTGTCATGGTCCCTCCCTGTATCCAAACATATGTATGCTATTCTTTCATAAATGTTTTTATTTATTTTAAAACATACATTGATGTCATAAGTCAATGATTTTAGAGGGCGGGATAATGATTATTTAAATGGTTTCTCTGTCCAGATCTGTCTACACAAGATATCCAGACAATCCGTGCCTGACTACCTCCAGAGGTGGTTAGGATCACAATGAGTCTTTTAATCATCTACACCTGTCTAAAAATGTGGGCACAATCAGAATATGGACAAGATCAGGACAAAGGACGCATTTGAGCATTTGGTAAGCTTTAAATGGGGCTTTGGAGCGGTGGCAATTTTTAAATCATTGAGATCAGCTGTGTGGAGGATCTTAGCCTATATTAATGGATCACCTCACTGTAATACGGCGGTCAATAGTGGTTGCAATTGGCCCAATCTCTTAAGATTGTGACTGTAAATGCCTGTTCTTGTCTAACCCCACACACACGTCCGTTGAGCCCTACCCAGGTCAGGGCCTATCAGGGACACCAGGTGCCATAGACCTACACAGAATGCAAAGATCCAAAAAACAGAAAGGTCCAATGAAATGATGCTTTAGGTGAATAAATATGACTCAGTTCTATCAATAGGGCTGAAAGTTCCAACAGAATCAACTACAGTATATTCACAACTGCCCTTAATGAGTATATCCTTATTCAAAACTATTTTCTTGACAGTTCTTCCCTAGGTGGCATAGTGCTGCAAAGCAAGAGAGGTACAGACTGCTCTTGCTGTTATTCTCACCATTTGTGATGCCTTGAGGCACAGTATGTCAGTATGTTGATTTTACTTGATTTTATTAGGATCCACATTAGCTGACGCCATGACGACAGCTAGTCTACTTGGGGTCTGACACATACCGAAAAAGACATGACAGACGTTACAAAAACATTGACAAGTAGACATTTAAAATACCTGAAAGTTAACGTTTAACAGTCAATTATATTCAGTGGTCAGTATCCAGTCATATGGTCAATCTCATTAGATTCGATTTTTTTCTTGAATATGGATCTACTTTTCCCCTGGGAAATGTCAACCAACTATCACAAAGTATTTTTGAAATACACAGGACAGTTTTTTTTTTAAATGGTGTCCAGCACACAATTTTCTATTCAGTGCATTTCAGTCACAGAAAAAGACAGTAGGTTTTATTTTTTCATGTGACTAATACACATTTGGAGTAAGTAATTTGCATATATTTCATAATAATCTGTAATAGTGTGTGATTGCGGCCCGCAACTCGAGTCGTTCCTGCATGTTGGCATTCCTAAATATGCAGGAATAGATATACCAGCCACCCTCTTTATCCAAGCTGTGATGAAAGCTGTGATAAACAGACACAGACACCCTCGCTGTAACGTTAACAGAACGCCTGTGTAAAGTTACTGGAGTACTAGCTAGCTCACGGTGTCATTTGCTCCCGCCTGCCGAGCACCTGCCCTTGCCGTAACGTTAACAGAACTGCTGGATAGCAGTGTTCGGCAGGCGGGGGTGAAGGACACCCCTGTTGCTACTGGTGTCGCTCCCACTGTGTATGTTAAAACGGCCAACTGTAGCCATCTGAGCGGTTTTGCTTCTGAGGCTGATTCTACTTTGGTCTGACCCACTACAAGCGGTCCGGCAAGAAGCAGGCAGATTTGTCCACATCCAGAGTTTTATTCTCTAGTCACCACCTCACAGTTGCACACACACACAGATTTGCATCAGAAGTGATTTTTGTGGTTTCTATAGAAGAATAGAACTAAACATGCATATTGGGGCTCCCGAGTGGTGCAGTGGTCTAAGGCATCTCAGTGCTAGAGGCGCCACTACAGACCCTGGTTCAATTCCAGGCTGTATCACAACCGGTCGTTTCATAGGGCGGTGCGCAATTGGCTCAGCATCGTTAGGGTTTGGCCGGGTAGGCCGTCATTGTAAATAACAATTTGTTCTTAACTGACTTGCCTGGTTAAATAAATTAAAACATTTTTTAACAATGGTACTGCAAACTACACAATGCAATACTTACATAGCCCAATAAATAGCATGGTATTACAACATAACACATCAGAGATATTCACACATTCAATTATCTTTAAGGTCCCTCAGTCGTGCAATGAATTTCAAACACAGATTCCCTCACAAAGAAGTGCACCTATTGGTAGATGAGTTTAAAAAAACAGACATTGAATGTCCTTTTGAGCATGGGGAAGTTATTTACACTTTGGTGTATCAATACACCCAGTCACTATAAAGATACAGGTGTCCTTCCTAACTCAGTTGCTGTAGAGGAAGGAAACCGCTCAGTGATTTCACCATGAGGCAAATGGTGACTTTAGAACAGTTACAGAGTGTATCACTTTACTGCAGTCAAATAACCTAGTGGCCTCACAGGGGGAATGTTCTTCATATTTTTCATAATTTCATAATGAATAAACTTTTTTTGTCAGAAAATCCAGTGTTTCCATGTCAAATTGTTTTGTCTTACTTCAGTCTTCTGTGATGTATATAAAGTGTAATATTGGGATGCAAACTCAACATTTATTACATGTCAACTCTATATCTGACACGGTATAGGTGTCTTCTTTTTTAAGCCCATAACATGTGTGAGATGTATACTTTTGTTTCAAAATAGATTGTTTAAGACTACCATGGAATTCTGTGTGACCCTGGTTTAGCCCACTGTAGTAAAAGGTTAATGGCTGTGATTCGAGAAAACTGAGAAAATTACAATACTAACCTAATTGACAGAGTAAAAAGATATTCCAAAACATGCATCCTGTTTGCAATAAGGCACTAAAATAAAACTGCCCCAAATTGTGCAAATAAATTTGCTTCATGTCCTGAATACAAAGCGTTATGTGAATCTGGTGAATAACTGGCTTAGAGCGGTGGTAGTCAGGAGAGTAGTGACGGTATTGGTGCTCCTGCTGCGGTGACTCAGGCCAGGAGGGCCTACAGAACACTCTCGTGAACTGTTCCATTTCATAGACAGCTCCTCATATTCTCTCAGCAGCTCCCAACTGGAGAGGGTGTGGTCTACAGCAGGGCTTGTCTCTTAGATCTCATCTCTTTGATGAGAGAGGTGCGTAAGGCCTCTCAGCTTCCTCAGGTGTATGACAGCTTTGTGTGGCAATGTGAGCTGAGGTGGGTGGTGATCTCATGGTGAGATGCACAAACTCCTCTTCAGGGTACCTCAACATCACAACTATAGCAGGTTAGAATCTGTCTGGAAGAACCATGTAAAAACGGCTAGCTGAAGCTGTCTGAGCGGTTGGCTTCTGAGCCCTCGTCTGCTAGTGACTTAAGCTGACTCTGTTTTGATCTGACCCCTTACAGGCAGTCCGACAAGAACCAAGCAGTTGTGTCCATATCCAGAGTTTTATTCTCTTAGTCACCACACACACGCACACGCACACAAAAAAAGTAATTTATGTGGTTTAGAATATAAATAAATATGCATATTAACATGGTACTGCAAGCTACACAATTGGATCTTTACATAGCCCAATAAACAGCATGGAGTTACAACATAACACATTAGAGATATTCACATAGACTAGTCTCAACAGAGAGTGAGGATAATTACTGATCCGCCTGACAGTCAAGATTTATGGCCCTGTCTGTCCTGACAGCTAGTGATTTTATGTGTCACCATTGCCTAAAGGGACTTTTCACCCTGGAGGAACCTGGGCTTGGTTTCTTGTACGAGGCATTTCTATGTCAGTGAGATGTGTTTCACACATAATTGCCAAGGAGGAAGGCAGGTTTGGGTTATCATTTGACTGCTTCCAGTGTATTGATGGGGGGGGGGGGGTGAGATTTGAAAATAAATCTAATCCTGTTTTGTGGCATTTCGCAAAGACTGTGTAATATATTCATCGCACTATACGTTTGTGTGTGTATAGATATGGTTGTCCTTGTTCCATAAAGTCATTGGATGTCTGGCAGTGATGCTCCTAACAGTGGATTAATTGCTAAAGATTCAAGCTGACACTTTTTTTTCAGTCTCTGAAAGACTACAACTGGTGTGGGACTGGTGTTTTGTGCTCTGGCACTGTCTCTCCCCCAAGGAGGGATTTTTTGAAAGGGAGGCGGACACTAAAGACACAATCCTTTGGGCAAAACTGAAAGAACTGACAAGACCGCAATGGCTTCAGGTGATTGCCCTCATCAACACGAATTTGACGATGGAGCATTTTTTTTATGTTCTAATATCTACATGGAAACATTCAACCATACATGTTTCAACCGGAGTATTGTGAAGAGAATTCAAAACCAAGAGTTGGGTTTAGCTAGAAGCCAACAGGGCAGATGACAAATCTGCTAGGAACACAATCATTTCACTACACCCACAATAGTATCTGCTAAGTATGTGTATGTGACCAATACAATTTGATTTGATTTGAAATACGGTGGCTAGCTAACTTTAGTTTACAGTGCATTCGGGAAGTATTCACACCCCGTCACTTTTTCCACATTTTGTTATGTTACAGCCTTATTCGAAAATGTATTAAATAGTTTTTCCCCCTCATCAATGTACACACAATAGCCTATAATGACAAAGCAAAAACTGTTTTTTGGAAATGTTAGCAAATGTACATATTTTTTACATTTAAATATCATTTATACAAAGTATTCATACCCTTTACATTTTTGAAGCACCTTTGGCAGCAATTCCAGCCTCGAGTCTCCTTGGGTATGACGCTACAAGCTTGGCACACCTGTATTTGGGGAGTTTATCACATTCTTTTCTGCAGATCCTCTCAAGCTCTGTCAGGTAGGATGGGGAGCCTCGCTGCATAGCTATTTTCAGGTCTCTACAGAGATGTTCGATCGGGTTCAAGTCTGGGCTCTGGCTGGGCGGTTCAAGGACATTCAGAGACTTGTCCCAAAGCCACTCCTAAGTTGTTTTGGCTGTCGGCTTAGGGTCGTTGTCCTGTTGAAAGATGAACCTTCAGCCCTAGTATGAGGTCTGGAGCGCTCTGGAGCGTGTTTTCACCAAGGATCTCTCTGTACTTTGATCTGGTCATCTTTCCCTCGATCCTGACTAGTCTCCCTGTCTCTGCCTCTGAAAAACATCACCTTCCTGACCAAGGCCCTTCTCCCCCGATTGCTTTGGGGGAGAAGCGCCAGGCAGCCAGCTCTAGGAATAGTGTTGGTGGTTCCAAACTTCTTCAATTTAAGAATGATGGAGGCCACTGTGTTCTTGGGGACCTTCAATGCTGCAGAAATGTTTTGGGACCCTTCCCCAGATCTGTGCCTTGACACAATCCTGTCTCAGAGTTCTACGGACAATTCCTTCAAACTCATGGCTTGGTTTTTGCATTGTCAACTGTGGGACCTTACATAGACTGGTGTGTGCCTTTCCAAATCATGTCCAATCAATAAAATTTACCATAGGTGGACTCCAATCAAGTTGTAGAAACATCTCAAGGATGATCAATGAAAACAATATGCACCTGATCTCAATTTCAAGTCTCATAGCAAAGTGTCTGAATACTTATGTAAATAAGGTATGTCTGTTTTCGTTTTTAAAAAAATAGCAAAAATTTCAAAAAACTTTTTTTCACTTTGTCATTATGGGGTATTGTGTGTAGATTGATGAGATCCTTCTTTTAAATTCAATTTTGGAACAAGGCTGTAATGTAACAAAATCTGGAAAAAGTCAAGGTGTCTGATTGCACTGTAGCAACACCTTCCCCATTTGCATTCATATCTTTCCTGTATATGCTATAACCATGTATAGCTTTTACTGGATCATCAAAGGGATTATCCAAGTGTGTTTCAGAGATGGACAGAATATTATTGTTTTCTGATGTTAGTAAGTTGTCAATTGTATGAACCTTGTTTCTCAGGCTACATATGTTAATATGGGCTATGTTTTGTCCTTTTCTGGGTTGCTTGTTTGTTTTTAGTGCTATTCTGTGAGGCTGATCTGAGGTAAACATGTCAGTGACATACAATAGTCATTTACTACATTACAAATGTCTACACTGTATTTCTGATCAATTTTATGTTATTTTAACGGGCAAAGAAGTGATTTTCTTTCAAAAACAAGGACATTTCTAAGTGACCCCAAACTTTGAACGGTAGTGTACCTTAGTCGAACCACCTGTGTTCCCTTCCCTGTAGGTAGTTAGGTAGTAGGCTTCACAGCTCTTCCTTTAATTTGTGTTTCACAACAGTTGTCTTAAAGAAGAATTAAAGGGATACTTCAGGATTTTGGCAAAAAATCATCTTCCCCATAGTCAGAATAACTTGTGGATACCATTTTTATGTCTCCTTGTTCAGTATGCAGGAAGTTGGAGGTTGTTTTGTGAGCCAATGCTAACTAGCTTTAGCGCAATGACTGGAAGTCTATGGTATCTGCTAGCATTATTAGATACTGTACCATAGACTTCCGGTCATTATGTTAACGCTAGTTAGCAATTGCGCTAGCGCAAGTTATCAACTTCCTTCAAACTGCACACAGAATTAGATAAAGGGCCTCAAAATCCCGAAATATTCCTTTAACACCTATCTCTCTCAAATAATGTTTTTAATGAAACAATTTCTATTATGATTGATTGGTGACTCGTTAAGTTTATATTTATACTCTTCCCCATTCCTCATGGACATTTTTGTTGGGTTTGGGTTCAGTAAGCAAGTTCTCAGATTGCAGGCGAAAAAAACAATCTTAAAATGCCACTCCACTTTAGGCTGAGGAGGCAGCTGAACAGAGCGATGGGACTGGGGGGCTAAGAAGGCAACTGGGGGGCTGATGGGCTGAGAGGGTGGGCTGAGGGGACTGGGGGGCTGACGGGCTGAGAGGGTGGGCTGAGGGGACTGGGGGGCTGACGGGCTGAGAGGGTGGGCTGAGGGGACTGGGGGGCTGACGGGCTGAGAAGGTGGGCTGAGAGGGTGGGCTGAGGGGACTGGGGGGCTGATGGGCTGAGAGGGTGGGCTGAGGGGACTGGGGGGCTGACGGGCTGAGAGGGTGGGCTGAGGGGACTGGGGGGCTGAGTACAAGCAGCTGGAGGTTGTCTGATTAAGAATGTTCTATTGGTGTAACTTAAGTGGGATTATTAAAGAAAGAATGTGTGGTGGCTAAAGAGCCACTGAGAGATCCATTGAATCGTTTTGTGGAGTATTCGAGATTATTATTTATGATAGATATGTTTTTTTACTCCAGAAATATGGCTCAGCTTTATGTTATTTATCAGCCTACTGGTCTACTGTAGTATTAGTCATAGTAAACTCAGCAAAAAAAAGATACGTCCTCTCACTGTCAACTGCGTTTATTTTCAGCAAACTTAACATGTGTAAATATTTGGATGAACATAACAAGCTCAACATAACATGCTCAAAGAGATTGAGATCTGGGCTCTTCGCTGGCCATGGCAGAAAAGTGACATTCCTGTCTTGCAGGAAATCACACAGAGAATGAGCAGTATTGCTGGAGGGTCATGTCAAGATGAGCCTGCAGGAAGGGTACCACATGAGGGAGGAGGATGTCTTCCCTGTAACGCACAGCGTTGAGATTGCCTGCAATGACAACAAGCTCAGTCCGATGATGCTGTGACACACGCCCCAGGCCATGACGGACCCTCCACCTCCAAATCGATCCTGCTCCAGAGTACAGGCCTCGGTGTAACGCTCATTCCTTCTACAATAAACGTGAATCCGACCATCACCCCTGGTAAGACAAAACCGTGACTCGTCAGTGAAGAGCACTTTTTGTCAGTCCTGTCTGGTCCAGCGACGGTGGGTTTGTGCGTTGTTGCCGATGATGTCTGATGAGGACCTACCTTACAACAGGCCTACAAGCCCTCTGTCCAGCCTCTCTCAGCCTATTGCAGACAGTTTGAGCACTGTTGGAGGGATTGTGCGTTCCTGGTGTAACTCGGGCAGTTGTTGTTGCCATCCTGTACCTGTCCCGCAGGTGTGATGTTCGGATCTACCGATCCTGTACAGGTGTTGTTACGCGTGGTCTGAAACTGTGAGGATGATCAGCTGTCCGTCCTGTCTCCCTTTAGCGCTGTCTCACAGTATGGACATTGCAATTTATTGGCCACATCTGCAGTCCTCATGCCTCCTTGCAGCATGCCTAAGGCACATTCACGCAGATGAGCAGGGACCCTGGGCATCTTTCTTTTGGTGTTTTTCAGAGTCAGTTGAAAGGCCTCTTTAGTGTCCTAAGTTTTCATAACTGTGACCTTAATTGGCTACCGTCTGTAAGCTGTTAGTGTCTTAACGACTACTCCACAGGTGCATGTTCATTAATTGTTTATGATTCATTGAACAAGCATGAGAAACAGTGTTTAAACCCTTTACAACGAAGATTTTTACGAATTATCTTTGAAAGACAGGCTCCTGAAAAAGGGATGTTTCTTGTTTTGCTGGGTTTAGTTGTACTAGGGGTGTTGAATAAGTCCAAAAATAAAACTATTGGTGGATGTGATTGGCCAGTTGGTATACAATTATGTTATGAATCAAATTTCTTCAGGTAACATTAACTTTAATTAAGGGCTTGATTTAATCCATAATGCTGAAGTTCAGCTCCATTGTGCTATTGAAATTCTTCAGCGCTACTTATTGAATCGAGCCCTAATAAATAAATATCTTATTGGACCATATTCAGCCCAACATTTTTTTAGCATACTCAGCTATTCCTCTGTTGAATCTGCAGCCAATATGAAGCTTGTATGATATGTCTGGAGCATGTTCTCACTCACTTCACACCTTCCAGTGATGTGAAGAATCAATATTTGAGGAGGAAGAGAGACAAGGAGCTACACAAAGGGAAAGTTAAGTGCATGTCAGTCAGCACCCCAGTACATTTCCATAGCTTGTGTCAGTACATTTCCACAGTGTGTGTCAGTACATTTCTATAGCTTGTGTCAGTTCATTTCCATAGCTTGTGTCAGTACATTTCCATAGCGTGTGTCAGTACATTCCCATAGTGTGTATCAGTACATTTCCATAGTGTGCATCAGTACATTTCCATAGTGTGTATCAGTACATTTCCATAGAGTGTGTCATTACATTCCCATAGCGTGTGTCAGTACATTCCCATAGCTTGTGTCATTACATTTCCATAGCGTGTGTCAGTACATTCCCATAGCTTGTGTCAGTACATTTCCATAGCTTGTGTCAGTACATTCCCATAGCTTGTGTCAGTACATTTCCATAGTGTGTCAGTACATTTCCATAGCTTGTGTCAGTACATTCCCATAGCTTGTGTCAGTACATTTCCACAGTGTGTCAGTACATTTCCATAGCTTGTGTCAGTACATTCCCATAGCTTGTGTCAGTACATTTCCACAGTGTGTCAGTACATTTCCATAGTGTGTATCAGTACATTCCCATAGCTTGTGTCAGTACATTCCCATAGCTTGTGTCAGTACATTTCCACAGTGTGTCAGTACATTTCCATAGCTTGTGTCAGTACATTTCCATAGTGTGTATCAGTACATTCCCATAGCTTGTGTCAGTACATTTCCATAGCTTGTGTCAGTACATTTCCACAGTGTGTGTCAGTACATTTCCATAGCTTGTGTCAGTACATTTCCACAGTGTGTGTCAGTACATTTCCATAGTGTGTATCAGTACATTCCCATAGCTTGTGTCAGTACATTTCCATAGCTTGTGTCAGTACATTTCCACAGTGTGTGTCAGTACATTTCCATAGTGTGTATCAGTACATTCCCATAGCTTGTGTCAGTACATTTCCATAGCTTGTGTCAGTACATTTCCACAGTGTGTGTCAGTACATTCCCATAGCTTGTGTCAGTACATTTCCATAGCTTGTGTCAGTACATTTCCACAGTGTGTGTCAGTACATTTCCATAGCTTGTGTCAGTACATTTCCATAGTGTGTGTCAGTACATTTCCATAGCTTGTGTCAGTACATTTCCATAGTGTGTATCAGTACATTTCCATAGTATGTGTCATTACATTCCCATAGCTTGTGTCAGTACATTTCCATAGTGTGTATCAGTACATTTCCATAGCTTGTGTCATTACATTTCCATAGTGTGTATCAGTACATTTCCATAGTGTGTGTCAGTACATTTCCATAGCTTGTGTCAGTACATTTCCATAGTGTGTATCAGTACATTTCCATAGTGTGTGTCAGTACATTTCCATAGCTTGTGTCAGTACATTTCCATAGTGTGTATCAGTACATTTCCATAGCTTGTGTCAGTACATTTCCATAGCGTGTATCAGTACATTTCCATAGTGTGTATCAGTACATTTCCATAGTGTGTATCAGTACATTTCCATAGTATGTGTCATTACATTCCCATAGCTTGTGTCAGTACATTTCCATAGTGTGTATCAGTACATTTCCATAGCTTGTGTCATTACATTTCCATAGTGTGTATCAGTACATTTCCATAGTGTGTGTCAGTACATTTCCATAGCTTGTGTCAGTACATTTCCATAGTGTGTATCAGTACATTTCCATAGTGTGTGTCAGTACATTTCCATAGCTTGTGTCAGTACATTTCCATAGTGTGTATCAGTACATTTCCATAGCTTGTGTCAGTACATTTCCATAGCGTGTATCAGTACATTTCCATAGTGTGTATCAGTACATTTCCACAGTGTGTATCAGTACATTTCCACAGTGTGTATCAGTACATTTCCATAGTGTGTGTCAGTACATTTCCATAGTGTGTATCAGTACATTTCCATAGTGTGTATCAGTACATTTCCATAGTGTGTATCAGTACATTTCCATAGTGTGTATCAGTACATTTCCATAGTGTGTATCAGTACATTTCCATAGCTTGTGTCAGTACATTTCCATAGTGTGTATCAGTACATTTCCATAGTGTGTATCAGTACATTTCCATAGTGTGTATCAGTACATTTCCATAGTGTGTATCAGTACATTTCCATAGTGTGTGTCAGTACATTTCCATAGTGTGTATCAGTACATTTCCATAGTGTGTATCAGTACATTTCCATAGTGTGTGTCAGTACATTTCCATAGTGTGTGTCAGTACATTTCCATAGTGTGTATCAGTACATTTCCATAGTGTGTATCAGTACATTTCCATAGTGTGTATCAGTACATTTCCATAGTGTGTATCAGTACATTTCCATAGTGTGTATCAGTACATTTCCATAGCGTGTATCAGTACATTTCCACAGTGTGTATCAGTACATTTCCATAGCGTGTATCAGTACATTTCCATAGCGTGTATCAGTACATTTCCATAGCGTGTATCAGTACATTTCCATAGCGTGTATCAGTACATTTCCATAGCGTGTATCAGTACATTTCCATAGTGTGTATCAGTACATTTCCATAGTGTGTATCAGTACATTCCCATAGCTTGTGTCAGTACATTTCCATAGCTTGTGTCAGTACATTTCTGATATTGCAGAGTCACAGTGTTGACACTTCATAACAAAATAGTACTAAATGCTTTTAATTCCATACAGATCTTGAAAAAGACTACAGATATTGCAAATATAACTAGTCTATCTCATATACACAAAATTAATTTCTACTGAAAAGGTGGACCTTGGTCATTCTATTTGAAGTATGGAACTATTACTGGCTATTGAGATTTGGGAGAAAAAACTTTCCTATTTATATTACCCTTTGGTTTGCTCCACAAAAAGAGTGACATTTGGGTAGTGTTATTCTGTAAAAAAAAACATATTTCACCTAATATTATCATTCTGTCAGAAGGAGCAAACGTTTCAATTCATAAAAAACATGTTTTTCCTATTCAAGAGGTCAAATTAATAAAAAATGGCAATTAAAGTAACAGGGTTGACCATAACAGGATGGACAATTTTATCTTAAATCAGCTGCAAGCTTAACAAAACAAAATGTGTTAAAACATTTCTAGCCCATCTATGGGCAACAGGCTTGAAGTGTTATGCTCAACGCTAACAGTTTTTTTTTTACCACAAAACAACACTTTTTTTAACCTTTATTTAACTAGACAAGTCAGAACAAATTCTTATTTACAATGACAGCCTACACCAGCCAAAGTCAGATGACGCTGGGCCAATTGTGCACCGCCCTATGAGACTCCCAATCATGGCTGTTTGTGACACAGCCTGGATTTGAACCAGGGTGTCTGTAGTGACACTTCTAGAACTGAGATACAGTGTCTACACCACTGGGGACTGCTGTGCCACTCGGGACTGCTGTGCCACTTGGGAGCATGCTCCCTGTTCAGTATTTCTTTAAAAATATATCATTTAATAGAAATACTTTCAGCATATTAAAATGTGTCTAGTTTTACATAACGGGATTGACCTTTAAATGTGAGACAAATGTCAATTAATCACTAATGCAAGAAAATATCTCGGGCTTTACAGTGACATGGGGGGGACATTTTGGGGTTGTGTGTTATAATCTTCAGAGAAGTCAGAAAAACATGACGTGGGCCATTTCAAAATGACAATTTTTGGAACTTTAGCGAGTATTTATTCATATAAAAAATAGGATATATTACATTTTCCATGTAGTTTGTATAAAAGGGCACTTCATTTAATGTAGCAGGCTTTAAAATATCTACTTGAAATATCAAAAATATTTGTAGAATGACCCTGTTATATTCAGCCCTAAACCTCAGCTCACTAGGCTGAAGACAAGACTACATTCCAGTCTTTGACAGAGGAAAAAAAGTGCTTAGCTTCAGACAAACACGCTATTTAATGCAGGTGGTTCTCGGATGGCCCATGTCTATCCCATAGAAATATAATCTCATGCTATACTGGACGAAAATATAAACGCAACATGTAAAGTGTTGGTCCCACGTTTCATGAGCTGAAATAAACGATCCCAGATATTTTCCACATGCAAAAAAAAGCTTATTTCTCTCAAATGTGCTCAAATGTGTTTACATCACTGTTAGTGAGAATTTCTCCTTTGCCAAGATAATCCATCCACCTGACAGTTGTGGCATATCAATAAACTGATTAAACAGCATGATCCTTACACAGTTGGACCTTTTGCTGGGGACAATAAAAAGCCACTTTAAAATGTGCAGTTTTGTCTCTCAACACAATGTCACAGATGTCTCAAGTTTTGAGGGAGTATGCAATTGGTATGCTCACTGCAGGAATGTCCACCACAGCTGTTGCCAGAGAATGTAATGTCCATTTATCTACCATAAACCACATCCAACGTCATTTTATAGAATTTGGCAGTAGGTCCAATGAGCCTCACAACCGCAGGCCACGTGTAACCACGCTAGTCCAGGACCTCCACATCCGGCCTCTTCACTTGCGGGATCGTCTGAGGCAATGCTGAGGAGAATTTATGTCTGTAATAAAGCCCTTTTGTGGGGAAAAACTCATTCTGATTGGCTGGGCCTGGCTCCCCAGTGGGTGGGCCTGGCTCACAAGTGGTGACCCCATACCCTCCCAGGCTCACCCATGGCTGTGTCCTTGCCCAGTCATATGTCATATGAAGTACATAGATTAGGGCCTAATTTATTTATTTATTTCCTTATATGAACTGTAACTCTGTAAAATCTTTGAAATTGTTGCATGTTGCGTTTATATTTTTGTTCAGTATAGTTCTGTGGTCTATACATCCAATGGTATTATAAAGTACAAAGCTTGTCAAACCAAGCACCAGATTTCATGCCATTGAAATGTGTCATCCTTGCTGGATACTAGCAAGTAGGACTGAATGACATGCCTGGTTTGCAACAGGCTGGCTGCTGTATGTGTAACTTGTTCAGTCATACCAATGGTTCAAATGTCTTCATGTCTTTAATAATTTCACCATAGAAAATACTACTTATAAAATATGAACACATCACACATATGAACAGTTAAAATAAGAATTGTTCACACCAATACTTTTTTCACACTAACACCAACCTGTACTCAACATAATAAACACTTCAAACAGCCTACCCGACCGCTCGGAGGCCTCTGCATGGTCCTAAAGCACACAGTTGCCTCATTTTGTATCACATTCCAATGACAAAACCGGCAGGGGACAAAAATGCAATTTCAGAATGTGGGAGGGCATGTCACCCTGTCCCCAGTGAAAGTTGCGCCCCTGTTATTGTTTCAAATTGTTCACATTAAAAATGCTCACAGTATTACAACATGTTTGGCAATTGTTTCTGTGCAAACCCATACATTTGACTGTAAAAAGAGTAGGCCTACATGGTGTTTTTGTTTGTGAATATGCACAGCACATTGGTGCATAGCCATTGGGCTGTATCCTAAGTCCAGTTGATATGGATTCTATAACAGCAGTGCAACACTACAGTACTTTCTATTTAGAAGAGCACAGATACTTTCACGCGTTCAGGAGGTGAAACGTTCTGGGAATGTTGCAGAAAGAAATGCTTCCTATAGAGCTGACATGATTTCCAATTCCATTAGACAGAAAATAGTGTATGTTATACCAAATATATATGTATCTGAACATTCTGTTACATTGCACCCTACCAAGTATGATCCTGGTTAGAAGTCACTGATGGTGGATTGACAACAAAGCCCATAGGTATAGATATGGTCTTGGTCCTGGTCATAGAGATTTGTTCGTTACATGTGAAATTATCAGTATGTTTGCAAACATACAGCCATTTCTACAAGTTGTTCTTGGTCATTTGACACCAGTCAGACTGTATTCAGTCATAACCGAGTCAGACGAAGGTCTGCCTTGTACATCCAGGCACTCAACATATCTCACAATTCATTGAGTAATCTACAGAATATCTACAAAATATCTACAGTAAACCAATGGGATACAAAATACTTCACCATAATGACATTTAAGGGAAAAAATATCTTAAACATTTTGTGGAGCTTTAAATAAAGAGGGTTGACACACTGTCTCAAAGAATCTGCTACTGAAAGCTAAACATTAAAGGTCCAATGCAGCCGTTTTTATCTCAATATCAAATAATTGATGGGTTACAATTAAGTACCTTACTGTGATTGTATTCATTTAAAATGGTCAAAAATAAACTAAAATAGCTACTTAGCAAAGAGCAATTTCTCAGGCAAGAATTTTGCTAGGACTGTCTTGGAGTGATCTGAGTGGGGAGGAGAAAACAGAAAACTAAGCTGTTATATGCAGAGGTTTGGATCTCTCTTTCTTATTGGTCTATTAACTGATTTACCACGCTCCATCCCACCAAACAGCTCTTACACTAAAGGGGGATTATAATAATTTCCCCAATTTCACAGTATTATTCCAACCTCATAGCCTAGAAATATGTATAAAACTCAGGAAATCACGTTTTTTACTGCACTGGGCCTTTAAACAATGCAATAAACCATTGACAAGAGTATTTGTTCGTTCTTCACTTCTGAAATATTTTGGACGTAGTTCTAAGCCCTGCTCAGAAACACAGCTACAAAATACAAAAGTTATTATCACCCAGTAAGTGTTAGTTGTCAAAGGACGACTAGGGCTAATGCTAGGTACAGATCTGGCGGTCTGTCCACCAGCAGCACAGTGGCAGAGCCAGCCTGCCCTGGGGGGAGAAAGAGGGCCTTTGGTTTGTGGTGTGGCATGAACCATTGCACCAGGGGAGTGAGGTACTGTTCTGTTAAGACAGCCATGATACGTAAGGTAGGCTGTCGATCCTATAACTAGCGGGTCCAGTCAGTCTCAGGGCCGTAATGTAGCAGCTCTGCCTTGTGTCACTCTGTCTGTCAACCAATACGTCGGTCTTTACAATGACACAGTGCTGACAGTGCGCTCTCTCTTCCCACTGGCCAGGTTCCTCTTCTTACAGTAGGTGTAGAGGGCCGTCAAAGGGATACAGCAGACAGAGGAGGCTAGGAGGAGGCCGATGAAGGCTTGGGCGTAGGGAGGATACTCCGTCACCACAGACTTCCCCTGGAAGAGGGGGAAGACAATAGGACAGGCAGAGATCAACATTGTATCTGGGTGCATGAATAAAACCCAAAGCATCATATTCTGTTACAGTACTTCATAATTAATTCATGTATGACTGGTACAATCAAATCATAAAGATAAGTAATACCTTATCTTACCAGTTTTTTGGTCCGAGTGCTTGTTAGTGTAATGACAGGGTTATTGAAACAATATTGGAGATAAAAAGAGAGGCCTTACCAGTTCTTTGTTCCAGGCTTGGTATGTGGGCGTTCCTCCCTGGATGTAGTTGACGATGTAGAAGATGAATAGGGCAATGAGGAGGATGGGACTGACTCCTGCCAACATGATCTTCCAGTACCAGTTAAGACGATGACCTAACATGTCTTCTACATCCTTCTCAAACCTGGAGAGGGAAAGGTTGCAGGAGCATTGACATGAGGACTCTGTCTATTAGGGCAGCACCCCGCACCGCTCTGATTCAGAGGGGTTGGGTTGAATGCAGAAGACACATGCATTCAGTTGTGCATCTCACTAGGGATCCCCTTTCCCTTCCCTAATATACTTTCATATATTTTGTACGGGCAAAAGACAACCATGGTATTTTAGTTTAAACATTCATTCAACATTCAAAGGAAATTGCTTATATGCTTCATAAGCCATTTTGCTTTTAATAAACAGTACAAGCCCAACTTAAAAAACTACAGTACAACCAAGTCAAAAGCCTGAGAGAAGAGTGAAAGGAATGTGAGGTATTTGTGGAGGATTATGCTAAGTGTTGTTTGGCATTACTGGTCACAATACAGCTTTTATGAGGTACTTTATAGATTTAACTCTACTGGCTGCTAACACAACAGCAGTAGAAACTGTTTCAAATAAATTCAGCTCAACTATTGTTTCTTGGAGATAAGATACTATACGACGAAATGTGCTAGTTTTTTTGATGCTTAGAACGTTTCTGAAATTAGTCATTCTTCCCTGTCAATATTGTGCACACACACACACACACACCTTTTGATGCCATATATGTAGCAGACGGTGATAACTTCAATGAGGACGATGAAGAGCAGAGAGAAGGTGGCTCCATAGTCGTTGAACATGGTGAACCAGTAGTTCCCAGAGCGGGTGGTGAAGCCCAGGCCAAGCAGCAGGCAGAATAGACACACCAGACCTACAGGATATGACAACACACCTGTTAGTCACACACACCAGACCTACAGGATATGACAACACACCTGTTAGTCACACACACCAGACCTACAGGATATGACAACACACCTGTTAGTCACACACACCAGACCTACAGGATTGGCCAACTCAGCCTAGTCTACCAAGCTTATCTCTGTCCTGGCAACCCAATGGTTGTACCAGCTTCCCCCGATGTTAGGACAGCAGAGTCCCTGCCCGTCTTCTGAAAATGTCTGAAAACCTATCTCATCAAATAATATCTTAAATAAGGTAATAAATAAGATATTTAAAAAAACTTTCACTTGTATTTTCCTACTAGCACTGACTTTGCTGAAAACCTCTTTATTAAGAAAACATTTATTTACTACGACTGTGATATGTAGTTGTCTCACCCAGCCACACACACACACACACCTAACTCAAGCAGCAGGCAGAACAGACACACCAACCTAAAGGTCAAGGGTCAACTCTAACCCTCATGTTCATACCTTAGCTCAATTCTTACCCTCAACCACAACCCTAACCCTAGCTTCCTGACCACACCGTAGCTCAACCCTAACCCCCCTTCCACTCTTCCCCTCATCACCCCTTCTCTCTCACCATTGAGTGTTTTGGTGCTCATGTAGTGGCTGATGAACTTCAAGTCACTGAGGGGGGTGATGACGGCGATGACGTTGCCCAGCATACTGCCCATGCCCAGCAGCAGCAGCATGATGAAGTAGAGCACAGACCACAGCTGAGACACGGGCATGTTCTTAATGGCCTCACTGTACACTATGAAGGCCAGGCCTGTACCCTCAACAGCCTGGGAGGGAGGGAGGGAGGGAGGGAGGGGGAGAGAGAGAGCATAGTGCATAGTGCAAAAGTGGCTAAAGTTAGTATTTCATTTTTTGCTTTCCTCCATTGGAAACTTAAGTGGGATAGTTTATTAAAGACAAAATGGAAAATCCAGGAGACAATTGAAAATTAAATATTAACATTAATTGTAACTGCAACAACCAATGATACTTGCCACATCTCACTACCACCACCACAGAGTCAAATAAAGTTGTATAGGTGACAAGATTAACGATTTATAGAACGGTGAGTAAAGTTTTTATTGCCTCACAGTAAAATTAATTAATTTTGTTGCTACATGATAACATATTGTCAGGAAACCAGAGGTATTTTGTTAGATTAAAGGCTCGATTCAATCCATATTGCGGAAGTTCTGTGCTATAGTGCAAACATTTTAAGGTAAGATCGGATTGAAACGATTTCTGCAGCACTGCCTTTAAATATCAATCTCGCTATATCGCAGAACTTCTGCGATTCAGATTGAATCGAGCACTAAGAGAAGTAGTAAATGAAGTTGTCTTATCAGTATTTTGCACAAGTTTTCCTTTTGAGTTTATTAGTTCATTTGAGTTGTGTGTTAACATGACCTACCGTGTCTAGTTCAGCCTCTAGGTCACAGGTCTCCAGCCTACCTCCCAGACTGGCAAACTGTTCTGGGTGTGTCCTGTTCAGCTCAGCGATCCAGTGCTTGACATTCTCCAGACTGATGGTGTCCTCTGCTAGATCAAAGGTGTTCAGGAGCAGCAGTCGCACCCTGGGAGAAGAAGAGAAATGTCAGTGTCATGAAAAGGACAAGTAGTGTAGCGCGGTTTCTCTGAACTTTTTTTAGATGGGGTGGGGTGGGCCAGGTAACTTCCTGCTATTCTACGCATTTTGCCATGAGGTTGAGAGAAGATTTAGCAGTTGTATAGCTAATGTCATGTCATTCTAAACATTTTGCCATGGCTTATGACATTTATACATTTTTTGGTTGGGACCTCCCCGCCTAGTGGGGCTGCATGCTACGCCACTGGAAATTACATTTCTGATCTGAATCATACAGTATATCTAACACCCTATACAATTCCTCTCATTGCTGATGTAGATTCCAATGCTTTCCCAAGTCCAAGCACCTGTCATCTCTTCCATCTGTATGTCTGCAGAAAGTGCTACAGTCTACAGACGTTAAATTAATTGTATATGTTTGACCTAAAATTGTTTACGTTTGTACTGGATGAGTGCTGCTGACTGGTGTCACCTACTTCTCTGAGTTGAAAGTTCAATGCCAAAGTCATTGAGACAACCAACCAGACCGCGACCCCACCCAGGGCCTCACCTCTCCAGGCAGCTCTCGTAGTTGAAGGTGGCCTTAAAGCCATAGATGGAGAAGGTGACGATACTGGCAAAGATGGAGGTGCCGCTGTTGACCATGGACACGACGATGGCCTGCTTCTCAAAGTTGTTGTTGTACTGGTTGTAGCTGGCAAAGGCGATGAGGGATCCAAAGCCCAGGCCCAGAGAGAAGAAGATCTGAGTGGCCGCGTTGATCCACGTGGTGGGTTTAGCCAGCTGTTCCATCTGAGACAGCAAACACACACACATAAGTAATGGCACACACACATGTGTAAAGCAGGATTAAACATAACAGAACACTGTACATGAGCTACCATACCTTGGCGGGGAAAACATAGATCTATTGCATCGCGTCTATGCCGCTCTGTCTTTGCACATCCATATATTTATATGTACTTATTCCTATTCCATCCCTTTACTTACATTTGTGTGTATTAGGTAGTTGTTGGGGAATTGTTAGAATACTTGTTAGATATTGCTGCACTGTCGGAACTACAATCACAAGCATTTCGCTACACTCACAATAACATCTGCTGTGCATGTGTATGTGACCAATAAGATTTTATTTGATTTGATCAATAACATTGTTTCATTCATCTAATCATTCATACCTTGGGCGTGAACATGTACTTCACACCGTTGATGGCTCCGTGAAGGGTGACCCCACGGATGAGGTAGATGATGAGGACCAGGTAGGGGAATGTGGCTGTGAAGTACACCACCTAGAAAGGGCAGAATAAGCAGGGGGATTCAGGGTCAAAGTTCAACTATGCTGCACTGGTTGCCTGTTTGCCAACACAAATTTGGCCCAATTTTCCCATGGTTTTATAATATTGCTCACTGAATTTACTGTGAAGTTGTAGGTGAAAGTGAACTTGTTTGTGTATATCTTTCCATCAATTGATAACGATGCTATTACTTTTCTATTATTTCTCTCTGTATTGTTGGGAAGGGCCGTATGAAACCATTTCACTGTTAATCTACACCTGTTGTTTATGAAGCATGTGATGATTAAAATGTGATTTGATTTGATGAACCTCTTCTAGGTCATTTTGGATGAGAGATCAAATCAAAATCAATTGTCAGAACGAATCAGAACGACTCAGAACGATTCAGTTTTCACGGGACCTCTTGCGTGTTATAATAAAGATCATAGGCAGCTCGTGAGTTTCAAGTTTGGGGAAGCTTACAATTTATCCTACCGTTTCTACCTATCTGCATTCCAGTTATTTTTCGTGGAACAGCTTCATTTAAATAATAACGTTTTTGTTTCTCAAAATTACTCTCACGTGGTTAATCAGAAAAATCTGAATTAAAATGATAAAAATCTCAATTAATGCAAGAGCACCAGCCTTTGCCACATGGACACATAGATACACTATGATCCACTGGCAGCTAAAGAAATTAGAACATAGAACTCAGCGTTGGCCTATAGGCCAATGCAGCAGTAGGCCTATAACTTCCATCGTCAACTAAGTAAAATAGGCCTAAAACAAATTAAAACAGTAGAAGATATCCTTGTGAAAATTCTGTTTTTTTCAAACGCATTAGCCTTTCTACTCTGCCTGTCTTCCTCCCTTTCTATCTGTCTTGACTTGAGCTATCGCTAGTGAAGTGCACCATTGTTTAAATTGTAGCAGGTTGGCGTGCTCAGACGTGTGCGCTCCCTCTACGTTATGACAGAGAAACCATACACATGCTCATTTCTCACATGGAGCACTCCAAACGAAAAACATTGAAAAAAATGGACAAAACTCCTAAATAAACCAAAACCTGTTTCTCACAAGTGTAGCAGGTTGTGAACTCTGCAAACAACGTTTCCACTCCAAGAATGAGAACGGTAAATTACTGTAATACATGAATTAACAGAAATGTATGTAACCAAATGACGGGGATTAACGGTAACTTTATTAGGCCTACTGGTTACATACTGTATATAATGGGGAATTGATCAAAATAAGCAATCAAAGGGAAAACAATTCACACAATAAACAATGAATGTGCAAGAATTGTTGGAAGACATTGGAGCACATTTTTGAGAGCTGAGTGCATGCATTCTGGAAAGAGACGCAGATGCCCATATTTTCGCCACTCACCCGTCCCCTTATTCTTGTCTCAACATTTTAAATGATACTCAAGACACATTATCTTCACACATTTGTAGATGCTTTTCACTGGCATCAGCAACTCAATAATCAGATAGGCCTATTACCACGCGCGCTGACAAATTTGCTGGCTTCCCAAATAGGGCCTTCAGCACTTGTGATTTGAAACAATCCACAGCTAGTTTAAAAAATGAAGACGCTAATGATCCTCTGTGGCTAAGTCAAGCTCTCTGGTAAAGTATTTTTAATTATTTTATTTAGACAGGAGTAATTATATAATTTTGGCAAAACATCAATTCACTTTACGGGAAGCCAGCATCGAACAGTGCACTGTTTCCTTTCTAATTCGCACGTGGCTGAAACCAGAGATTTGTATATAATGACGAGATTCTCATCTCTGCACTAACAAAGTGAGTCGTGGTCCCAAAGGCGGGAATGTAGGCGACAAGCTTATATCTGCATATTATGCCCATAGAAAGACATTGGGCTTATTCAGGATAGATTTGGACGTGAGTGAGCCCTCTGGATAAGAGCGTCTGCTAAATGACTCAAATGTAAAAATGTAAATGTAAACAATGCAGCAGATGTATCTGATGGTGTCTGGACAGAAAAGGTAAGACATGCCATACTCCTTTTGTCCAGAGAGCATCAGATACATGGTCTACACATACGGAGACATGGTTGTTTCACTGCTGTTTCACTCGCTCATTGATGCGTCTTTGTGTCCGAGCGTGTCTCAGATAAATCATTTATTAAAACTTCAATATTTTATTTGGACTGGCAAGGTGGTACAGCAGGACAGGCCAGGCCCCCTAGGGCCCGCCCTTAACACCGGTTCTGCCATGAGTCCACTGTGAACAGCAGACAAGAAAACAGTTCTCTGTCCTTGTTGACACAGTATCCTTTACTTTCACCCTGGCTTGTCTCCTCAGAGACTCCTACTCCAGATAGTTTTGTAATGAAGTAGGCCAAGGTTTTAAAAACTTTCCTATGATGCCCCCTCACTCTCTCAGCAGATGTTTTCCTCAGTTCAGTAAAGATCCGTTGGATCTGCTTCTCCTTTCCCTGCTCCATAATTCTGAGTTGGCAAACTGCAGCCACAAACTTTGACTGTTTTATTCGCCAGGCCTTGATGGACAACTATCTGACCATATAGAATATTGAACTGTTTGTACCTTGTCTCGCCATTGCGAAGAACTTTCTGGACCCTTTCCTTTGTTATCGAGGTCACCTCTCAGCTGACTGTTTTCCTCTGCTCAGTAAAAATACAGGTAACTGCCAAAATAAAGGAAACACTTGACTAAATGAGGGATACAAAGTATACTGAAAGCAGGTGCTTTCACACAGGTGTGGTTCCTGAGTTAATTAAGCAATTAGCATCCCATCATGCTTAGGGTCATGTATACAAATACTGGGCAGGTCATTCTTTTTGCCACCATGGCTATGCCCCCATCCACAGGGCATGAGGCGTCACTGAATGAGCATGAAACGATGTAAACCATATGCCAAGGCCATCTCATTCACCAGATCTCAACCCAATTGAACACTTATGGGAGATTCTGGAGTGGTGCCTGCAACAGCGTTTTCACCACAATCAACAAAACACGAAATGGAATTTCTCGTGGAAGAATGGTGCTGCATGCCTCCGATAAAGTTCCAGACACTTATAGAATCTATTCCAAGGTGCATTGAAGCTGTTCTGGCTCGTGGTGGCCCAATAACCTATTAAGACACTTTATGTTGGTGTTTCCTTTCTTTTGGCAGTTACCTGTATGACATAGGAGACGATAGTGACCTATGTCCACTAGATCTGCAGCTAGTATGACATAAGGGTGCTATAACTGTCCTGACCCTGTCCATCGTTCCCGAGCTGAACTCTTGACCTCTCACCTTCCCGGTGGACTTGACCCCCTTGACGATGAACAGGTAGACAATAATCCAGGCCAGCAGGAGGCAGAGCGCCTGTCCCATGTGAATCCCTCCGTTCTCCTCGATGGACCCGGAGATGTCCAGGGTCTCTCTGTAGAAGAAGTACTGGGTGGGCGTGGCCCGCTCACACTCCTCCACAGGGCCGGTCAGGTTGCTGTTAGCCGGGCACTCTGCCCATGGCAGGATCGACTGGAGCAGAGTGGGAGGAAACAGCACAGGTCAGGTCAGGCACAGGATGTTACAGATAGCACTAGAGCAATGAACTGCGTCTTCTAAGATTCCAAACAAAACAGTCTGCACAGGACCAATAGTGTGCACTCAAAGCTGAGTGATGGCTTTGGTTCTGTTAGTTCTGGATACATCTGGCAATAAGATTGTATGTAACAAGTTATTGAAGATTGTCTACATTTTATGATCGCATCATACATCTGAATGTAGGTCAAATCATTTGAATTTTGACATTGTGAGACTGGAACTAACCTGGAATGAATGAAAGAGGTACCAGAAACTCCATGCATTGATGACGTTGTAATAGAGGCATAGGTACATGGAGGTCACAACACTGGCCATACCTGGAACCAGCAGAGAGAAGAACAGATCCATTTAAACTATAAGCAGATAATAACTACTTTTTCAAAGTAACTTTAGTTAAGTAAACTATATTTTTCTTCCAGTGTGAAGTAATTGGTAGCTTAAACTATATACTATATTTTTAGAGTAGTTTCCCCAACACTGTACATTTGACACAAAAGTACTGGCCTAAATGTAACAAAACCATATATTTAAATATGTGTAATGTGATAAATTATAGGCAAGTTTATGTACTTTATTTAATGGCAAGGTGCACCCATACATGTGTTGCACTCTATGTGCGGTGTCCTCTGTCCAAAAAAGTATTAATAATAATAATAAATAAATAAATGATATATACAGTACCAGTCAAAAGTTTGGACACACCTACTCATTCAAGGGTTATTTTTACTATTTTCTACTTTGTAGAATAATAGTGAAGACATCAATACTAGGAAATAACACATTTGGAATCACGTAGTAACCAAAAAAGTGTTAAACAAAATGTTAATGTCTTCACTATTACTCTACAATGTAGAAAATAGTAATAAAACATTTAAGAACTTGATGCAAATTAATGACTTAAAAATCATACAATGTGATTTTCTGGATTTTTGTTTTAGATTCAGTTAATCACAGTTAAAGTGTACCCATGATAAAAAAAAAACTACAGACCTCTACATGCTTTGTAAGTGGGAAACCCCGCAAAATCGGCAGTGTATCAAATACTTGTTCTCCCCACTGTATATATATTTCAGTACTCACCCACTCCCCCCAGATAGGGGCTAATAGCTCTCCATGCTCCAATGCTGCCCAGACGCATCTTCTGGCCAATGGCTAACTCCATGTAGAACAGGGGTACCCCCAACAGGACCAGCATGAGCATGTATGGGATCAGGAACCCACCTGAGGACAGAAAAAGGACACACACACAGTATATTTTACCATTCAAAACACCTGCAGTAGCAGAGACAAAAACACACACATCATCTATAAGGTGATGAACTGAGCTTCTGATTCACATGACACCCAGATTTTTAAATTATTATTATTATTTTAAACATTTTAAATTTCACCTTTATTTAACCAGGTAGGCTAGTTGAGAACAAGTTCTCATTTACAACTGCGACCTGGCCAAGATAAAGCAAAGCAGTGCGACATAAACAACAACACAGTTACACATTGCATAAACAAGCATACAGTACAATAACACAATTGAAAAAAAGAAAGTCTATATACAGTGTGTGCAAATGGCGTGAAGAGGTAATGCAATAAATAGGCCATAGTAGCAGAGTAATTACAATTTAGCAAATTAACACTGGAGTGATAGATGAGCAGATGATGATGTGCAAGTAGAAATACTTGTGTTCAAAAGAGCAGAAAAGTAAATAAAAACAATATGGGGATGAGGTAGGTAGATTGGGTTGGCTATGTACAGCTGCAGCAATCAGCTCAGATAGCTGATGTTTAAAGTTAGAGAGGGAAATATAAGTCTCAAGCTTCAGCGATTTTTGCAATTGTTCCCGTCATTTGTAGCAGAGAACTGGAAGGAAAGGCGGCCAAAGTAGGTATTGGCTTTGGGGATGACCAGTGAGATATACCTGCTGGAGTGCGTGCTACGGGTGGGTTTTGTTATCGTGACCAGTGAGCTGAGATAAGGCGGAGCTTTACCGGGCATAGACTTATAGATGACCTGTAGCCAGTGGGTCTGGCAAAGAATATGTAGCGAGGGCCAGCCGACTAGAGCACAAAGGTCACAGTGGTGGGTGGTATAAGGGGCTTTGGTGACAAAACGGATGGCACTGTGATAGACTACATCCAGTTTGCTGAGTAAAGTGTTGGAAATTATATTGTAAATGACATTGCCGATGTCGAGGATCGGTCAGTTTTTACGAGGGTATGTTTTGGTGGGGTGAGTGAAGGAGGCTTTGTTGTGAAATAGGAAGCCGATTCTAGATTTCATTTTGGATTGGAGATGTTTAATATGAGTCTGGAAGGAGAGTTTACAGTCTAGCCAGACACCTAGGTATTTGTAGTTGTCCACATATATAAGTCAGAACCGTCCAGAGTAGTGATGCTAGTCTTGCGGGCGGGTGCGGGCAGTGAACGGTTGAAAAGCATGCATTTAGTTTTACTAGCGTTTAAGAGCAGTTGGAAGCCACGGAAGGAGTGTTGTATGGCATTGAAGCTCGTTTGGAGGTTAGCTAACACAGTGTCCAAAGAAGGGACAGATGTATACAGAATGGTGTCGTCTGCGTAGAGGTGGATCAGGGAATCACCCGCAGCAAGAGCGACATCGTTGATAAATACAGAGAAAAGAGTCGGCCCGAGAATTGAACCCTTGAAAATGTGTTCTCTTTCTTAATAGTTCTACTTCATTTACACAATGAATGTGGTCTCGGTCCTTGTATTCTGTGAGAATGCTGTTCACTGACCACAGCTCAGCATTCAACACCTTACAAGCTCATAACTAAGCTCAGGCAGCTCAGACTGCGTGGCCACGTATGACTCCAACACCATTAAGTTTTCTGACGACACGACGGTGAGACTGCCTATAGAGAGAAGGTCAGTGACCTGGCAGTGTGGTGCCAAGACAACAACCTCTCCCTCAATGTCAGCAAGACAAATGAGCTGACCGTGGACTACAGGAAACGCAGGGCTGAGCATCCATCCACATCAAAGGGTAGGTAGTGAAGCGGGTCAAAAGCTTCAAGTTCCTTGGTATCAACATCACTAAGGAATTAACATCTGAAAAAAGAGTAGCAAGGCTATATACAGACACCTGTTAGTCAGGCGTATTGAGGTAGTATGTACATGTAGGTATCGTTAAAGTGACTGTGCATATATGATGAACAGAGAGTAGCAGAAGTGTAAAAGAGGGGTTGGCGGGTGGTGGGACACAATGCAGATAGCCCGGCTAGCCAATGTGCGGGAGCACTGGTTGGTCGGGCCAATTTAGGTAGTATGTACATGAATGTATAGTTAAAGTGACTAAGCATATAAGATAAACAGAGAGTAGCAGCAGCGTAAAAGAGGGGTTGGGGGGGCACACAATGCAAATAGTCCGGGTAGTCTGGGCCATACGCACTACCCTCTGAAGTGCCTTGCGGTAGGAGGCTGAGCAATTGCGTACCAGGCAGTGATGCAACCGGTCAGGATGCTCTCGATGTTGCAGCTGTAGAACCTTTTGAGGATCTCAGGACCCATGCCAAATCTTTTTAGTTTCCTGAGGGGGAATAGGTTTTGTCATGCCCTCTTCACGACTGTCTTGGTGTGTTTGGACCAATCTAGCTTGTTGTTGACACCAAGGAATTTGGAACTCTCAACCTGCTCCACTATAGCCCTGTCGATGAGAATGGGGACGTGCTCCTTTTCCTGTAGTCCACAATCATCTCCTTAGTCTTGGTTACATTGAGGGATAGGTTGTTATTCTGGCACCCCCCGGCCAGGTCTCTGACCTCCTCCCTATAGACTGTCTCGTCGTTGTCGGTGATCAGGCCTACCACTGTTGTGTCGTCAGCAAACTTAATGATGGTGTTGGAGTCGTGCCTCAACCCCATCACATCACAACATTGCCTCTTCCCCCTCTTCCCCCCTCTTCCCCCTTGACCGCAAGGCCCTGCAGAGGGTAGTTTGTAAGGCCCAGTATATCACTGGCGACAAGCTTCCTGCCATCTACACCAGGTGGTGTCAGAAGAATGCCCTAAAAATTGTCCAAGACTCCAGCCACCCAAGTCACAGAATGTTCTCTCTTCTCTCTTCTAGTGGTACTGATGCACCAAGTCTGGAACAAAAGGACCCTGAACAGCTTCTACCCCCAAGCCATACGACTACTAAATAGTTAACCAAATAGCTACCCAGACTATCTGCATTGACCTTCTTTTTACTAACTCTTTTGACTCATCACATACGCTGCTATTTTCTATCCTGTTACTTAGTCACTTTACCCCTACCTATATGGACATATTTATCTCAATTACCTCTTACCCCTGCACATGGACTCGGTACCCGTACCCCGTGTATATAGCCAAGTTATCGTTACTCTTTGTGTATTTATTCCTTGTGTTATTACTCTCTGCATTGTTGTGAAGGGCCCGTAAGCATTTCACCATAAGTCTACAATTGTTGTTGATTTGATACTCTATGAGGAAATAGCAAAAAACTATTTAACTGTCTGTTTGGGTTTTTGAAGTGTATTTTATCCAATTTATGCTTTGGACATAAATACGAGTATAGGATTAGACAATAACATTATTTGGGTATGAGTTAACACAATATTAACTTTTAAGTGTTTTGTTTTCACTGGACAGTTACATTAAGGCAATAACTCTACAATAAGAAATACAGAATAACTCTACTTGCATACCACACCTGTATTTACAGAATGGACATATTGGCCTTAAAGCAACAGAGGCATCAAGGAGTCTCCTGTATGTGAACATTTTCTATGAATCTATGAATGGAAGAACACATCATAGACACATGTTGTAAAACTTTGCAATCAGTTGAGACCATTAAAAGTGAAATGCAAAAGCAAATGTTAATCCATTGTTATTCTGTGATAAACAACGGGTCCATTATTATTCTGTGATAAACAACGGGTCCATTGTTATTCTGTGATAAACAACGGGGCCTGTTAAGGGTTAAAAATGTGATCTGTATCAGTCTAAACTTGGAGTGGAAAGCTATTTTATGCGTGCGCTTTTGAAAGCTCCTTTATATATGCGCTTTGGTACGTCCATACCCTCTGTTTTTGAGAGGACTAATGGTTCTCAGTGACTTATGGGGGAGGAAAATGAAAAATACGAATTGAACTAACAACTAAGTGAGATAATTTTTTAAACCATTGCACATTTCCTGCACCATTAACTTTTAGAGGAAGAAAACAAATGGCTGCACAGTAAACACCTTCACTCACTAGAAATGTTTAACAATGTGACTGACTCTAACCAATATAGTAATTGTTCAGATTCCATGTAAATGGGTAATAAACTGACAACGTTTCACCCAGGGTAAAACAATAACTAACCTATTCTACAACCGCACAACATCAGTGTGCCATTGCGCATGGATAAAGGTGAATAAAGTGGACACTGACTGGCTATTCATATAGCCTACATTACCACTTTTAATCAGTAAACACTAATTGTATTCATTCATTTTACACAGTGTCCAATATTGCAGTTCTATATTTAATCAAAAAAATAACTGTTGGCCTAAATGTACAATAGATTATGGATTAAACCATAAATTAGTCTATGCGCTGCACCTAAACAATAAATAAATATTGCTTACCCCCGCCATGCATTTGACACAAGTATGGAAAACGCCACACATTTCCCAGTCCAACCGCGTATGATACACACGCCAGGACAAATTGCATGGGATTGTCCCACTCTGCTCTTGCGGCGTCCTTCCCCATCGTTGCGTCCTGAGCACACAATCAAGCCAATTTTCAGGTCTGGTCGAGTCGGTGGCAGTGCGGTGCCGGTGAACAACCTTGACAGTCAGTAAGCCTGTCTGAAATACCGGGAGTAGGAATGGCACTCCTGTCTGGAGTAGAACAAATCCAATGACAGCGTCTGGGAAACAGGGAAAGTGTTTCAACAGGAGGCTGTATGAGTCAGACACATTTGCAATGGTTGAAGAAATAGCATGGAGTTTATAGAACGCTTGCCCATTCTACTGAGGTCCCCCAATTCGAGAGGGAGGGCCTAACGTGTTAAGTACTGTAGGCATGGGCTAGAGTTTAATGGAGTTTATGTAACCCAGGTGAATGTTTGATTTTCACAGCTCTTCTTAAAAACTTGAGCTTATAAGCCTGTCATAGAGACAGTGGACCATCACCAACACCTTTTATATTCCTTAGGGTAAGCTTCAGATAGCATGTGTTTGCTTTTGTACAATGGACTTCACAGTGCAAGATTCAATGCTGGAAATAATGTATTTATTTTCCTTTTTACTGTTCATACAACTTCAAATATAGTACTGGAGTCCGATGTGCAAAAACAGCACAACCACTGTGTTGAGGTGTCAATGATTCAAATAGCTGTTTCTATAAGAATTCAATCAGTAAGGCACATTCTTCAATCTAAAAAGGAACATATCCATTACACTTTTATTGCATTTAAATTAAAAAGCAACGCAGAGGAAAAAATTGTACACGTAAAAATGAGTGAATATACAGCATCACACACAGTGACGATACAGTACAAATAAAAGGATGAAATATCGAACCAAAAGAAACGAAAAGGAGACAATCAAAGAGAGTGAGAGAGAGAGCCCTCCAGGGGTATGTCCTCGCTGACGTTGTGTCTATCTACAGATTTCCCTGAAACCCCCTCTGAAGAGCTATGGCCTAATGGCTTATGGCTAACGGCTTAATAACATACAGTCCTTTCACAAGAGGGACAAGTATAGTACACTCTGACATTAGCCTCGAGAGTTACATTGCGATTGACTCCTCAATCGCAATGGTGTTACTCTACTCCAACACCATCACCAATATCAAGTGTGCAAGTTTACTGATGACACGATGGTGGTATGCTTGATCACCGACGGCGATGAGACGGCCTACATGGAGGAGGTCAGTGACCTGGCAGTGTGGCGCCGGGACAACAACCTCTCCCTCAACGTCAGTAAGACCAAGGAGCTGATCGTGGACTACAGGAAAAACATTTTGGGATTGAGGCAAGCACTCTCCCATCCACATCGACGGGGCTGCAATGATGCGGGACGAGAGTGTCAAGTTCTTTGCGCTCCAAATCACACATACAGTCACAGTCATGAAGAAGGCGTTTTAGCACCTTTTTGTCATGGGCTCTCAATTCCTCAAAAAGTTCTACAGCTGCACCATTGATAGCATCTTGACTGGCTGCATCACTGCTTGGTATGACAACTGCACCGTCCTCGATCGTGGTGCGGACAGCCCAGTACATCTCTGGGGCCGAACTCCCTGACATCCAGGACCTCTATATCAGGCAGTGTGAAAGGAAGGCCCGGAAAATCATTAAAGGCTCCAGCCACCCAAGTCATAAACCATTCTCTCTGCTTCCGCACTACAAGCGGTACCGCTGCATCAAGTCTGACACCAATAGGCTCCTAAAACACTTCTATCCCCAAGCCATAAGACTGGTAAATAGCTAACAAAATGGCTACTAGGACTGTCTGAGTTGTCCCTTGTATTTATCTATGCACACTCACAGGACTCTACACACTCACACACAGACACTCCAACAAACACAACATGCACACACATTTATACTGACTCCACACACACAAACGCACACACACTCACATATAATCTTCATTTACGCTGCTGCTACTCTGTTTATCATACATCATGATGCCTAGTCACCTTAACCCTAAACATACAGTGCCTTCGGAAAGTATTCAGACCCCTTAACTTTTTCCACATTTTGTTAAATTACAGCCTTATTCTAAAATAGATCCCCCCCCCCCCCCCCCCTCAGCAATCTACACACAATACCCCATAATGTCAAAGCGAAAACAGGTTTTTAGAAATGTTTGCACATTTATATATTTTTTATTTCAGAAATACCTTATTTACATAAGTAATCAGACCCTTTGCTATGAGACTCTAAATTGAGCTGAGGTGCATCCTGTTCCCATTGATCATCCTTGAGGCGTTTCTACAACTTGATTGGAGTCCTCCTGTGGTAAATTCAACTGTTAGGACATGATTTAGAAAGGCACACACCGGTCTATATAAGGTCCCACAGTTGACAGTGCATGTCAGAGCTAAAACCAAGCCATGGGGTTGAAGGAATTGTCCGTAGAGCTCCGAGACAGGATTGTGTCAAGGCACAGATCTGCGAAGGGTACCAAAACATGTCTGCAGCATTGAAGGTCCCCAAGAACACTGTGTCCTCCATCATTATTAAATGGAAGAAGTTTGGAACCGCCAAGACTCTTCCTAGAGCTGGCCGCCTGGCCAAACTGAGCAATCGGGGGAGAAGGGTCTTGGTCAGGGAGGTGACCAAGAACCCGATGGTCACTCTGACAGAGCTCTAGAGTTCCTATGTGGAGATGGGAGAACCTTCCAGAAGGAAGGCTTTCTGTGTTTTTGTTCTACCTCATGTTATTTTTTAATACTACATTGATATTGATCACTGCATTGTTGGGTTTAAAGCTTGCAAAAATAAATTTCACTGTACTTGTGCACGTGACATTCACTTGAAATTGAAACAAACAAGTCTAACACAATTATCACTGTATGTTTCACAATCCCTACTGTGTCAATAGTCCATCACTCATCCACTTCAAACCAGGGTCTCAGATGGGGGTAAAACTGGTTGTGCAATGGACGCCTGAAGGGTACACGTGCGGTTTGCTGCTTGCTGCACATCCCGCTTAACTGTTGTTGAATCCGGCCCATATGAGGCTGAGGCTGGTGGGACCGTTTGTCAGGGAAGGAAGGGAGGTAGGGGGCGCCGTTTTGTTGGAAGACTGGGCTCTGCTCAAACAGCGACAGGTGTAGAACTCACATCTGAGCCCTAAATGGGACACAACAGGAGTTAATAGTCGGAGCTGTCCAGTTGGGACTC
The DNA here is from genome assembly GCF_057628025.1 of Oncorhynchus mykiss. Lineage (NCBI taxonomy): Eukaryota > Metazoa > Chordata > Actinopteri > Salmoniformes > Salmonidae > Oncorhynchus > Oncorhynchus mykiss. The sequence continues at coordinate 25,760,770 of NC_143023.1, read as the reverse complement.
GAGCGTCGTGGAGGGAGGCCATGGGACCATGTTAGAGGAGCTGTATGAGGCAACAGCAGGAGTGGTTACGGGTGGGTTGGGGGTCGGAAGAGGGGTGGGGTTCGGAGAGGGGTTCACAGTGAGGGGTGCAGCTGTACAATTGAGCTGAATTCTGTTTTCCATTGCTCCCCACTGACATAACACAAATGCATTGCTATTTGTCCCAGATGACATCCCCCTCTCTGATGCATTAGCTGTGTTTATTTTGGATTTCATAATGGTCCTAGTTGGACAGTTAAGGAAGACGCCTACGGGACTGGTGTGGCGTGATCATTGGGGTGGAGGTAGGAGGGAGAATGTCTGAAGGAAAGAGAAAACGCAGGACAGAAAAGCAACCCAGCCTGCATATTTACAGTTGAAGTCAGAAGTTTACATACACCTTAGCCAAACACATTTAAACTCAGTTTTTCACAATTCCTGACATTAACTGTAACTGAGTCAGGCATTTTCAGTTATGCCCACACATGTTCTATGAGAATTGAGGTCAGGGCTTTGTGATGGCCACTCCAATACCTTGACTTTGTTGTCCTTAAGCCATTTTTCCACAACTTTGGAAGTATGCTTCGGGTCATTGTCCATTTGGAAGACCCATTTGCGAACAAGCCTTAACTTCCTGACTGATGTCTAGAGATGTTGCTTCAATATATCCACATAATTTTCTTTCCTCATGATGCCATCTATTTTGTGAAGTGCACCAGTCCCTCCTGCAGCAAAGCACCCCCACAGCATGATGCTGCCACTCCTGTGCTTCATTGTTGGGATGGTGTTCTTCGGCTTGCAAGCCTCCCCGTTTTTCCTCCAACCATAACGATGGTCATTATGTCCAAACAGTTCTATTTTTGTTTCATCAGACCAGAGGACATTTCTCCAAAATGTACGATCTTTGTGTCATGTATTGTCATGTTGTGTCTTTCTGTCCTTTCCTTTCACCCTGTCTCCCTCTGCTGGTCGTATTAGGTTACCTTTTCTCCCCCGCTTTCCCCCAGCTGTTCCTTGTCTCCTCTTGACTACCTCGTCACCCCTTCTCCCACCTGTTCCCCTTTTCCCTCTGATTAGTCCCCTATATCTCTCTCTGTTTTTGTTCCTGTCCTTGTCGGATTCTTGTTTGTTGTGTTTCATGCCTGAGCCAGACTATCGTCATGTTTGCTGTAACCTTGTCCTGTCCTGTCGGAATCTGCCGGTCTATCTGAGCCTACCTATGTTTGGTTATTAAAGAAGCTCTGTTTAAGTTAGTTCGCTTTTGGGTCCTCATTCACTCACCGTAACAGAAGAATCCGACCAAGAATGGACCCAGCGACTTCGGATCCTCTCCACTCAGCCGTCGAGATCCAGGGAGCGATGCTAGGCAGACACGAGCAGGAATTGTCTGCTGCTCGACATGCCGTTGAGACCCTGGCCACCCAAGTCTCCAACCTCACAGAACAGGTTCACCATCTCCGCCTCGATCCACCGGCCACTTCCAGGGCTTTCGAATCTCCGGAGCCCAGAATCAATAACCCGCCGTGTTACTCTGGGGAGCCCACTGAATGCCGCTCGTTCCTCACCCAGTGTGATATTGTGTTTTCTCTCCAGCCCAACACTTACTCCAGGAGCACTGCTCGTGTCGCCTACGTCATATCTCTCCTTATTGGACGGGCTCGTGAGTGGGGCACGGCAATCTGGGAGGCAAGGGCTGAGTGTACTAACCAGTATCAGGACTTTAAGGAGGAGATGATACGGGTTTTTGATCGATCTGTTTTTGGGGAGGAGGCTTCCAGGGCCCTGTCTTCCCTATGTCAAGGTAATCGATCCATAACAGACTACTCTATTGAGTTTCGCACTCTTGCTGCCTCCAGTGGCTGGAACGAGCCGGCTTTGCTCGCTCGTTTTCTGGAGGGTCTCCGCGCAGAGGTAAAGGATGAGATTCTCTCCCGGGAGGTCCCTTCCAGCGTGGATTCCCTGATTGAACTCGCTATTCGCATTGAGCGACGGGTTGATCTTCGTCACCGAGCTCGTGGAAAGGAGCTCGCGTTCTCCGTTGCCCCCCTCTCCGCATCACTACCATCTTCCTCTGCCGGCTCGGGAGCTGAGCCTATGCAGCTGGGAGGTATCCGCATCTCGACTAAGGAGAGGGAACGGAGAATCACCAACCGCCTCTGTCTCTATTGCGGTTCTGCTGGTCATTTTGTCACTTCATGTCCAGTAAAAGCCAGAGCTCATCAGTAAGCGGAGGGCTACTGGTGAGCGCTACTACTCCTGTCTCTCCTTCAAGATCCTGCACTACCTTGTCGGTCCATCTACGCTGGACCGGTTCGTCAGCTTCCTGCAGTGCCTTAATAGACTCTGGGGCGGAGGGCTGTTTTATGGACGAGACCTGGGCTCGGGAACATGACATTCCTCTCAGACAGTTAAGGGAGTCCACGGCCTTGTTCGCCCTGGATGGTAGTCCTCTCCCCAGGATTCAGCGTGAGACGCTACCTTTAACCCTCACTGTTTCTGGTAATCATAGCGAAACCATTTCTTTTTTGATTTTTCGTTCACCTTTTACACCTGTTGTTTTGGGCCATCCCTGGCTAGTTTGTCATAATCCTTCCATTAATTGGTCTAGTAATTCTATCCTCTCCTGGAACGTCTCTTGTCATGTGAAATGTTTAATGTCTGCTATCCCTCCTGTTTCCTCTGTCTCTTCTTCACAGGAGGAGCCTGGTGATTTGACAGGGGTGCCGGAGGAATATCACGATCTGCGCACGGTGTTCAGTCGGTCCAGGGCCACCTCTCTTCCTCCACACCGGTCGTATGATTGTAGTATTGATCTCCTTCCGGGAACCACTCCCCCCCGGGGTAGGCTATACTCTCTGTCGGCTCCCGAACGTAAGGCTCTCGAGGATTATTTGTCTGTAGCTCTTGACGCCGGTACCATAGTCCCCTCCTCCTCTCCCGCCGGAGCGGGGGGTTTTTTTGTCAAGAAGAAGGACGGGTCTCTGCGCCCCTGCATAGATTATCGAGGGCTGAATGACATAACAGTTAAGAATCGTTATCCGCTTCCTCTTATGTCTTCAGCCTTCGAGATCCTGCAGGGAGCCAGGTTTTTCACTAAGTTGGACCTTCGTAACGCTTACCATCTCGTGCGCATCAGGGAGGGGGACGAGTGGAAGACGGCGTTTAACACTCCGTTAGGGCACTTTGAATACCGGGTTCTTCCTTTCGGCCTCGCTAACGCTCCAGCTGTCTTTCAGGCATTAGTCAATGATGTCCTGAGAGACATGCTGAACATCTTTGTTTTCGTTTACCTTGACGATATCCTGATTTTTTCACCGTCACTCCAGATTCATCTTCAGCACGTTCGACGTGTCCTCCAGCGCCTTTTAGAGAATTGTCTTTTTGTGAAGGCTGAGAAGTGCACTTTTCATGCCTCCTCCGTCACATTTCTCGGTTCTGTTATTTCCGCTGAAGGCATTAAGATGGATCCCGCTAAGGTCCAAGCTGTCATTGATTGGCCCGCCCCTAAGTCACGCGTCGAGCTGCAGCGCTTTCTCGGCTTCGCGAACTTCTATCGTCGTTTCATCCGTAATTTCGGTCAGGTGGCAGCTCCTCTCACAGCCCTTACTTCTGTCAAGACGTGCTTTAAGTGGTCCGTTTCCGCCCAGGCAGCTTTTGATCTCCTCAAGAATCGTTTTACATCCGCTCCTATCCTTGTTACACCTGACGTCTCTAGACAGTTCGTTGTCGAGGTTGACGCGTCAGAGGTGGGCGTGGGAGCAATTCTTTCTCAGCGCTCCCTCTCTGACGACAAGGTCCACCCATGCGCGTATTTTTCTCATCGCCTGTCGCCGTCGGAACGTAACTATGATGTGGGAAACCGCGAACTGCTCGCCATCCGGTTAGCCCTAGGCGAATGGCGACAGTGGTTGGAGGGGGCGACCGTTCCTTTTGTCGTTTGGACTGACCATAGGAACCTTGAGTACATCCGTTCTGCCAAACGACTTAATGCGCGTCAGGCGCGTTGGGCGCTGTTTTTCGCTCGTTTCAAGTTTGTGATTTCTTATCGTCCGGGCTCTAAGAACACCAAGCCTGATGCTTTATCTCGTCTCTTCAGTTCTTCAGTAGCCTCCACTGACCCCGAGGGGATTCTCCCTGAGGGGCGTGTTGTCGGGTTGACTGTCTGGGGAATTGAGAGGCAGGTAAAGCAAGCGCTCACTCACACTCCGTCGCCGCGCGCTTGTCCTAGGAACCTTCTTTTCGTTCCCGTTCCTACTCGTCTGGCCGTTCTTCAGTGGGCTCACTCTGCCAAGTTAGCCGGCCACCCTGGCGTTCGGGGTACGCTTGCTTCCATTCGCCAGCGTTTTTGGTGGCCCACCCGGGAGCATGACACGCGTCGTTTCGTGGCTGCTTGTTCGGTCTGCGCGCAGACTAAGTCCGGTAACTCCCCTCCTGCCGGCCGTCTCAGGCCGCTTCCCATTCCCTCTCGACCGTGGTCTCACATCGCCTTAGATTTTGTCACCGGACTGCCTTCGTCAGCGGGGAAGACTGTTATTCTTACGGTTGTCGATAGGTTCTCTAAGGCGGCTCATTTCATTCCCCTTGCTAAGCTTCCTTCTGCTAAAGAGACGGCACAAATCATCATCGAGAATGTTTTCAGAATTCATGGCCTTCCGTCAGACGTCGTTTCGGACAGAGGTCCGCAATTCACGTCTCAATTTTGGAGGGAGTTTTGCCGTTTGATTGGGGCTTCCGTCAGTCTCTCTTCCGGCTTTCACCCCCAGTCTAACGGTCAAGCAGAACGGGCCAATCAGACTATTGGTCGCATCTTACGCAGTCTTTCTTTTCGCAACCCTGCGTCTCGGTCAGAACAGCTCCCCTGGGCAGAATACGCCCACAACTCGCTTCCTTCGTCTGCGACCGGGCTATCTCCTTTTCAGAGTAGCCTCGGGTACCAGCCTCCGCTGTTCTCATCTCAGTTCGCCGAGTCCAGCGTCCCCTCCGCTCAGGCTTTTGTCCAACGTTGCGAGCGCACCTGGAAGAGGGTCAGGTCTGCACTTTGCCGTTATAGGACGCAGACTGTGAGGGCTGCTAATAAGCGTAGAACTAAGAGTCCTAGATATTGTCGCGGTCAGAGAGTTTGGCTCTCCACTCAGAACCTTCCCCTTAAGACGGCTTCTCGCAAGTTGACCCCGCGGTTCATTGGTCCGTTACGTATTTCTCGGGTCATTAATCCTGTCGCAGTTCGACTTCTTCTTCCGCGATACCTTCGTCGCGTCCACCCGGTCTTCCATGTCTCCTGTATTAAGCCCGTTCTTCGCGCCCCCGCTCGTCTCCCCCCCCCCCCCATCCTTGTCGAGGGCGCACCCATCTACAGGGTCCGCAGGATTTTGGACATGCGTCCTCGGGGCCGTGGTCACCAGTACCTCGTTGATTGGGAGGGGTACGGTCCTGAGGAGAGGAGTTGGGTTCCCTCTCGGGACGTGCTGGACCGTGCGCTGATCGAGGATTTCCTCCGTTGCCGCCAGGTTTCCTCCTCGAGTGCGCCAGGAGGCGCTCGGTGAGTGGGGGGGTACTGTCATGTATTGTCATGTTGTGTCTTTCTGTCCTTTCCTTTCACCCTGTCTCCCTCTGCTGGTCGTATTAGGTTACCTTTTCTCCCCCGCTTTCCCCCAGCTGTTCCTTGTCTCCTCTTGACTACCTCGTCACCCCTTCTCCCACCTGTTCCCCTTTTCCCTCTGATTAGTCCCCTATATCTCTCTCTGTTTTTGTTCCTGTCCTTGTCGGATTCTTGTTTGTTGTGTTTCATGCCTGAGCCAGACTATCGTCATGTTTGCTGTAACCTTGTCCTGTCCTGTCGGAATCTGCCGGTCTATCTGAGCCTACCTATGTTTGGTTATTAAAGAAGCTCTGTTTAAGTTAGTTCGCTTTTGGGTCCTCATTCACTCACCGTAACACTTTGTCCCCATGTGCAGTTGCAAACCGTAGTCTGGCTTTTTTATGGCAGTTATGGAGCATTGGCTTCTTCCTTTCTGAGCGATGTCGATATAGGACTTGTTTTACTGTGGATATAGATACTTTTGTACCTATTTCCTCCAGCATCTTCACAAGGTCCTTTGCTGTTGTTCTAGGGTTGATTTGCACTTTGCGCACCAAAGTACATTAATCTCTAGGAGACAGAATGTGTCTCCTTCCTGAGCGGTATGATGGCTGCGTGGTCCCATGGTGTTTATACTTGCATACTATTGCTTGTACAGATGAATGTGGTACCTTCAGGCGTTTGGAAATTGCTCCCAGGGATAAACCAGACTTAGAGGTCTACAATTTTTTTTCTAAGTTGTTGGCTGATTTCTTTAGCTTTTCACATGATGTCAAGTAAAGAGGCAGTGTGTTTGAAGGTAGGCCTTGAAATACATCCACAGGTATACCTCCAATTGACTCAAATGAGGTCAATTAGCCTATCAGAAGCTTCTAAAGCCATGACATCATTTTCTGGGATTTTCCAAGCTGTTTAAAGGCACAATCAACTTAGTGTATGTAAACTTCTGACCCACTGGAATTGTGATACAGTGAATTATACAGTGAGTTTGTTAACAAGAAATGTGTGGAGTGGTTGAAAAACTAGTTTTAATGACTCCAACCTAAGTGTATGTAAACTTACGACTTCAACTGTACAATAGGAGGGGGGTTGGGGGAGAGGAGGCATGTTTTGTCGACAGATGTGGAATTTAGCAAGAACGGCTCGCAGGAGGTCAACATCATATCCTCTTGTCTGTAATCCAGAACTGGTCTCAGTCTGCACCATGGTGAGCTTTCAACTGGCCACATCCTTCCAAATAAAAAGCAGAAAGGCCAGAGGCCAGAGGCTGCCTGGGATTGGGACAGATCTGACAGGAAAGATCTGGACAAAACGTCCACCACAGTGAGGCACAGCCCGTCTGGGTTAGGGTTCTGATGGTAAATGCTTTAACAGGTCCTGACATCTCATCCCTGTGGCTGCTGCGAGGAACAGAGACCCCATGCCTGCTCAGTACAGGAACGCTACAGGAACGAGAGGCAACTCCTCGCTGGCCCATAGCCCTGGCAACAATGGACAATTAGTGACTGTTGCGGTACAGACTGTCTGTAAAGTTAAGACGCCGTTACATAACAGTTCTCTCAATGGGTCTTTGTCTCTCACTGGGTCTTTGTCTCTCACTGGGTCTTTGTCTCTCACTGGGTCTTTGTCTCTCAAAGGGTCATTGACACACGCCTGTTCTGTCTCTCCAAGCAATGTGCCCAGTCTGCTCTTAAATCTTGTACACTTGTCACAAGATGGGTTGACCAGTTGAGGCCATTTGCATACACTTAATGAGTGTATTGTTTATGTTTTCCCTCAATGACAATTTGACACTTGTTTATTTACAAGGAAATAGAATTGCTTACAGATCCTTTTGTTTGTGAGCGTCACGCCACAGCACGCCACTGCGTTTTGGCTAAGATCAAGTATAGTACCTGAGTCACATGTATTGCTGCTTGCTAATGATATTGGTCTGGAACACCATCAAGGCAGCATGACTCTTGGCTCGCCCCGCGTGGGAAAGTCTGGCCAGAGGGTGTACTACTGCTTGGTGACAAAACATCCGGAACTGATGTTTGCCATGGAAACCATGTCAGCTGTTGAGATATTGCCGTTCAGTTGTTTGTGTCCGTTATTTGTTTGGGATGGGGTTCTGACACTTTCACCAATGTTTCAAGGCAAAGACTGGACTACGGAAATACCAGAGCCATATATCTGAACATTCCGACAGCGCCACTTTCTCCTCCATAGCTGTTGCTAAGTGATAATTTGACACTTCCGCATTGTGCTGTTTATTTCTGATAGTTTTCAAAACCTATGAAAATTTCCAGTGAAAGCAGATATGCAATTTGTTGACAGCACAACACAGTACAGACTTGGATACATATTGAATGCTAATCAATGAAAACGTCTGTCAAATTCGCTGCTCTGTTTTGCTTGTTTACAGCAGGTAATTTCATAGGGAATTGTCAGACGCGTTCTCGTACTGTTACATCATCAACCTTTCAAGAATTAAGTTATATCTGGGCGCTAACATGGCAGCCGTTCTAAATCCTGGCTGAACTATCTCTATATATGGAAATATATAGATTGAGTTTTCTGGCTCAAGTTTTCTGGTTGAGTTTTCTGGCTCAACTCAACCAGAAAACCCACAGTGCTTTTCAATGAGAAGGCTGCCACCACTAAGGCTTATCAGGTCCAAAGCTCCATTACCAGGGATTTATTTTAATAAGTTAGTAAGAGTTTCGGTCAGCTAGTTTGAGTGATTGTGGTGAAGGTTTTATCTCCATAATAATACAATTCTATAGTCATGACAGCATCTTTTTTCAAGGAGTTATTTTTCCCTTTTTCATTTTAGTGTGAATTTGATCTGATCCAATGGTAGACGTGACGCTGTATCTACTCTATGTGGTCATTTCAAACACAACACTGCCATCTACAGGAATAAACAGATACAGTCTTACTCTTGATTAGGGCAGACAAAGGGTGACTGTCGAAGTCAGAAACTTTTTCCAACAACTGATAGAAAAATAACAGGCTTGGTCAATTATAAACCTATACTTGTTTATTGATGGACATGACATTTGGAAACAAAACCTGCTGTAATATTTCCAAGGATCATGTAAGATCTTTGGATGTCCTACCAGCTACAACTTTAGCAGGATCCTTCCCTAAGTATCTAGCTATTCCATCCAGACCCTAGTCAAATCTTACAAACATGTAAACCAGAGTCTAACAGAACTATTGAGTCACTTCGCAGACCCACACTATCCCACAGTTCCATTTGTGAAAAGTTGTACCCCCTTGTGAGCTGGAGGAGGTGAATGGAGGAAGGGGCTCCAGCCCCCGACCCTGGACCCCTCCCTGGCTCCATACTGGGGATCTCTCTCAACCCTCTTCACACCGACTCAGGACAAACATGATAGGGCCTGAGCACGAGACCGAGAATGTTCTCCAGTAAAACCTGCAACATCATCCATGGCTGTCCATGCGTATGTCTATAGCTTTATCCATGCAGGATATAATGGATTTATCAATAGGTTGTTAGAAGGAACAAGGGTGAGATGAATGAATTAATGTAGACCGACAGAGAGACTGACAGTAAAATAAAAACTATATACTGTGTACAAACTGTGATAAATAAAACAAGGAGAGAAATGTAGAAATAAGTGAATACCCTACATGCATTCACATGGCCAAATGAAGCAGCTATAACTGATAGTTGCCACTTTAAAACACCCACCACCACAATGTAACCAACATTACGTTTCTTTTATTGTACCCCCTCACTTGTCAATATGTCCCTCACATGCACTTGCTACCATAAATCAAAGAACACAGGTGACACATACAAGTGGAAGATACTCTATCCTCAAGATATTCTAGCCTCGTGAATATTACAGAAGCATTCTTCAAGTTATTTGCATGCAATGATAGATCACAATAAAAATCTGTTTGATATTACCTTTGTATTCGCAGGCCAGGAGTGTTCTCTTCCTATCTGCTTGAATGATAAACAAGCAAGTTATAGCAAATTATAGGTTTAATTAATAGTTCTACCTTTTTCTTATCGCTCAAAGAAATCAGGCGTTCTGCGCACACAACATTATTTGAATTAAACAAAAAAATCTACTTTAATCGACTGTGGTATGTAATCAAATGTTCTCCTTCAACACATTCATTTTATGTATGAAATATGCTCCGTTTCTGTTGTGGTCCTCCTCCTATTTGGGATGGATGCGAGAGTTCGACGTGGGCTGGGCGCTTGCTTCCTATTGGTTAGTTCTTTCTCCCGCTCCATCAGTGAGCGAAATGCTGTTTTGAGTGGGCGCGGTGAAAATATTCCAGTAGGCTAGCTCAGAGAAATTCCTCCATAATCTCTGGCTAGTCTATGCAATCCATGTGGGCTCAAGCAATGAGTACAACGGGGTCATTATCATCATCAATTTACACGTCATTAAAAATTGCGCACGCAGTTCATCATCAGAAACGTCTGATGATGAAGTGATTAGGATTCCATCCAACTCCAAATGCAGTTTGTGCAAATTAAAGTGACGGTCCAAAGGTTTTTTTTTATAATTTCAACCAGTAGTTTTTAAAGTAGTGCTCACCAGCCATAAACAGTCACGAAAATTGTGCTCAATTGTGTACTACATCATTAGTTAAATAAAGGTTCACTTTAAAACACTTACAATAAACAAATCATCCATTTCATATGATATGTAACCAATTGCAAAAAAAAATGATGTGATATGTTATGAATTCCAATTATTCAGGCAACATGTTAAGAATTTGTAAATGCTTACGATCCCGGACGTCATCTGAGATGGATTACCTATCAGGTAGCAAGGCAATGTAAAATATCCCAAATAGAGCTAGATAAAGCAGGAAGAATAATATACTTGTTGAACATAACTATCGGTCTTGTGTGTTTTCAAGGTCATCACTCATTCACTGTTAAAGGATTATTACTATTTATTTAATTTTATGGGTGGATCAGCTTAATATTGCAGAAAGAATGTTGCTTCCATCAATGAGAGCCAGAAATCTTGCTTGTTTGTAGGTGACCAAATACTTATTTTCCCCCATAATTTGCAAATAAATTCATTAAAAATCCTACAATGTGATTTTCTGGAATTTTTTTCTCATTTTGTCTGTCATAGTTGAACTATTGGTTAGAGCCTGTAAGTAAGCATTTCACTGTAAGGTCTACCTGTTGTATTCGGTGCACGTGACAAATAACATTTGATCTGATTTGACTTTTCTATGTGAATTTGGTCAGGTCGTCCGCAAAGTTACCTACTGGACCTTGTTGGACCAGCCGTGTTTATGTTTAGCCGTTTTTTCCCGTGACCAGTAATGCTTCCTATACTTTCAATGCATTTTTTTTTGCAAAAGATGAGTAAAGCTTGGCACAAAACAAAAAAGGTGTGTAAACTGCATTTACCCTCCACTACACCAGTGCCCATGACATGATTTCAAAGCAAAGTTCAAATGATATTTCAGTGTCCATAATTTAGGTCTGCCTGATTACCAACAGGGGTGTAAACATAAATCCATGTGCATGCAAGCAAACATGACTGATGGATTGGCCTATTTGTCAAAGCATCAGCTGAAACACACCACTAACTTCTCTGTCCACAAGACAGCGCTATGCAGGCTTGTTGCATCACACTGTGAATGACATGCTGGTGTGACTGTGAGCTCAGCCAGCTCAGGCCATAAGGCTCAGCAACCAGCAGGCTGTTTGTGTATTGTGTGGCAGTGGTGGGCAGAGCACAGTACAGCACAGGGCAGGCCCGATGGATTAGCATGAGAATGGGGAGTCAGTGAGTGGAGAGAGGGCTGGTATAAAAGAGGGGGGTGCAGAGTTTGATCTCTGTCACAGTAGCGCTCATGACCTCACCTTGCGTCTCTGCTCCGCCTCCAAGCACTCTTGCTGACTGTGGTTTCTCTCTATTCTCTCCTCCTCCCTCCTCCTCCTTGTCTTCCCTTGACTCATCCTCCTTGTCTTCCCTTGACTCCTCCTCCTCACCCTGCCCTTCCTCCTCCTGCTCCTACTCCTTCTCCTCCTCTCTGTCAGCATGGATGACAACATAGAAATCCACACCTTCCTGTACTTTGCCTACGGCAGTAACCTACTGAAGGAAAGGCTCCAGCTCAAGAACCCCTCCGCTTCCATCCACTGTGTGGCCAGGCTCAAGGTACGACCTGACCTGACCTGACTATAAGGAGGACCTGGGAGGACACCTGACCTTAATCTGACCCTCTCTATCTCTCCTTCTCTCCAGGACTACAAGCTGATATTTGGGAACTACAAGGGTCTGGCCAGTGACCGCTGGCATGGGGGTGTTGCGACCATCGAGAACAGCCCAGCGGACGAGGTGTGGGGAGTGGTATGGAGGATGAACGTGGCTGACCTCGAGTCTCTAGACAGGTAAGAGACCTTCATCTTGTTCACATAATCCAAGTTGGTGCATACCGTGTCTACTTTATCAAGGCTGTATCACAACCGGACGTGATTGGGAGTCCCATAGAGCGGTGCACAATTGGCCCAGCGTCGTCCAGGGTTTGGACGGTGTAGCCCATCATTGTAAATAAGAATTTGTTCTTAACTGACTTGCCTAGTTAAATAAAGGTTACATTAAAAAATAAAAATAAATACTAAGTCTGTTGTGTCCTTCTGAGTGCTTCTTCATCGTGGTTAAAGTGGTCTAGTTCTAACCCGTTCAAAACCTGTGCGGGTGGGTGTATTTATATTTGTGTGTGTGTGTGTGCAGCCAGGAGAACGTGAGACTAGGGGCCTACAGCCCTGTGGAGGTGAATGTGAAGACTCGGGGCCAAGAGCTCAACTGTCGCACCTACATCATGAACAGCTGTATTTACGCTCCACCGTCGCCACAGTACCTCAAGGTGACACACCTCCTTTTACACTCTTTTCCTCCGCCTTTCTATCTCTCTCTCTCTCTCTCTCTATCACACACTGTCTCCCTTTCTCAATCTATTTATATCTCTGTCATTCCAAATCAATTTAAGAACATGGACTTGACACGGAACCCTGTAAGACGTTAGGGACCTTACAAAGTGTAGAGAGGAACGTTGTTAATGAAAGTGGTGCTCTCTATGGATATACAGTGGAAGATGAAGAGAAATGCAAATAGTTGTCTCTGAAAATGATCTCTGATAGAAATCTCTGAAAAGGTATTTACCAACAAGTGCTTTTTCAAACAAATTGTAATTTAACAATGTACTCTATATGCTCAAATTCATAACCAAAACAACAGCAAATCAAACACATCACTCGTTACTTGCGGATGACAGCGTGGCTGACATCATCCTCTTGAATGAGTCTCTGTCACTCACTCACTGTGGTGGCAAAAATACCAGTGTTTTGGTGTTTTTTCTGGCGTTTGCCACTGACAGCTCCCAGATGGCTTTGTGTTGAAAAGACAATAGGGAAAGAGCAGCAACTAGGTCAGTGGATTTTTTGACTATTCACTCACAGCCCCTCTCCAAAATAAAACCTCCCTCTCTGAAGCATCTGGAATGCTACATTCCAGGTTCATATTCTGGCTTTCGCAAGAACACAGGATTTGTTTTATTTTTTTCTTTAGTAGATATCCATCAATTCATCCAGGATGTACCCAATCTCATGCACTGTATTGGACAATGTGAACAGTTACTAAACTGTGTTTCCAGACGGTTCATTGCACATCTAAAGGCTCTAGCGAAATAATCAAAGTGGTGTGAGGAAAAACAGCCAGCGAATGTAACAGGCGTGGAGCGTGGCTTTGTGACCACAGAAGCTTTGTGCAGTGCTCTGTCGTGTGTGTACCAGACTCATACGGTTGAGCTGAGTGCATTGTTCCTCTGTTATGTGGCGTGTTCTATGTGTGGTGTGTGGTTCGATGGGTACAGTATTTGAGATACACACATTCTTGGGGCAGTTACCATAGCGTAAGGGTAGTTACTATTGATGTTCTGGATTTTAATGGGCGCCACTGGTCATTTATTGTCGTTAGATAACAGAAAATACTGTATAAGTGATTGTCTGATTAATATAGTTTAACTTCCTATGAAATTATAAATATTTTATGTTGATTGTTCTCTGGTTGCCCCAGGTGATTTTAATGGGGGCGGAGCAGAATGGCTTGCCAAAGAACTACCAGGAGAAGCTGAGGTCCATCGAGACCAACAAGTATGAGGGCCCACTGCCTGTCATGGCTGAGCTGGAGCGGATTATGAAAAGAGCTAAGGAGAGAGCCAATCACCGATCTGACGCTTAACAACACCTGAAACAAACTGCCATGTTTAGGAACTCAACTCCTGGTAGGACAATTGAAGCAAACTTCTACAACTTCCACTGTCCTACCAAGAGTTGTTGAATATCTTCTCATCTCCAGTTTGCTCCACTGTTCATGCACCTTGGTTTGAAAGCGAGGTAGCAACAGCATTTATTTTTCTCTAGGAATTCAAACTTGCCTAGAGAGATAACTGTGTTCAGAAACCCACTGGTTAGAGAAACCATCAAGTCCTGTGTGTAACGTTACATCTATAAGTCCTCTTCAGGAATAGTTATTTACTGACATATAACAATGATGATGATGATGATGATGACACCGAGCATCCCTCAGACTGTATAGGGATTGAATGTAGAATATGATCATGTGTATTTGTACTACTTCGGCGGACAATAAAACCTCCCCGGATGTTCTGTGTTGATCTGTATAGAGTGCACAATGGCATTAAATCAGCCTCATTCAAGATAGCCTGGTCTCAGATCTGTTTGTGGTGTCTTTCCAAATCCTATGGGTCAGTGACATGACCACGTTGTTAAGACAGCACAGAAAGATATGGGGCCAGGCCACATTCAAGATCACTTCTTCTGTTAATCCTTAAGAGTCTACTGATGCACCCGTGCGTGAATCTAAGTAACATAATAAAAAAATCCCCATAAAAATCCACCAATTAAAGCTAGAGATATCCACTTATGCCGGCCTTCCGCATCTGCGGTAGAAGGTGGCCGACCTACAGCGGTGTTTGTCAGACCATGAGACATCCCAAAAATGGGTCTACTCGCAGAAATGTCTGTAGCGTCCGAACGGTTTGGCCAACTAATATGACCACTCTATGGAAAGATGAGACACTCACGAACGCGATGGTGTTTCTCTGTTTTTTTGTGTGTGTTATACCTCAAAATCAAATAACTAAATGATCCATGGTATCAACATCTTAAAACAATTCCACATGTTAGCTTAGTAGAACCCCCCCTGAAGTGAGTTTCCAGTATGTGGCTTTGCTGAGATGGTGACCAGAGAAAATCAGCTGTATCATACATCTGTGTCATACAGTAATGCAACGCTAGAAGAAGACAGGAGAGAGAGACGGAACATGTTATTGAATCCAATAATAAAAATGTATGCAAAGCCATAAACGTCATTGTTAGATCAGAAGGTGTTTCCTTTTTTTGCTGCAAACATATTTTGAACATCGGAAGTCTGTGTACTGTATATGATTGAAGGTCTTTGTCTCCCTCTGCTGTTGATAACGGTTGGTCATTGTGTCCACACAGTTCATACAAAGTTAATTGGAAGCAGAATACCATGTACACAAAAAAGGTGCTCTCTAAAACCCTAAAGAGTTATTTGCTCATCTCTGAAGGAGAACCCTTTATGGTTCCAGGTAGAACCTTTTCACCCAACAAAGACCCCTTTAAGAACCCCTTTTAAAAGAGTGTAGTACTGTATCTGGTCACTGGCCAGGGTGAGGTTCAGGAGGGACCAGTTTGGTCCACAGACG
The DNA here is from genome assembly GCF_057628025.1 of Oncorhynchus mykiss. Lineage (NCBI taxonomy): Eukaryota > Metazoa > Chordata > Actinopteri > Salmoniformes > Salmonidae > Oncorhynchus > Oncorhynchus mykiss. Next base: position 25,745,415 of record NC_143023.1, on the reverse strand, counting down.
GTCCCAGAAGGCAGGCTGCATGGCCTGGTCCTGGGGCCAGTCCAAGTAGGTCCTGGGGATCACAATAATAACAGATTATTTGAATAAAGTATAAAGTGCTTTTATCACACTCAAGGCATTACACAACACTTGAAATACAGCATACACTAAAGTCATAATGAAGATACTGTATATAAGTAAAATATAATTTAGAAGACAAGCCTTTCAAGTCAAATTCCTCAACACCTGAGGTCACAAAAAAATATACCGTGCATTTGGAAAGTATTCAGAGCACTTCATTATTCCCACATTTCGCTACGTTACAGCATGATACCGCCACCACCATGCTTCACTGTAGTGATGGTGCCAGGTTTCCTCTAGAAATTACGCTTGGCATTCAGGCCAAAGAGGTCAATATTGGTTTCAGCAGACCAGATAATCTTGTTTCTCATTGTCTGAGAGTCCTTTTGGTGCCCTATGGCAAAGTCCAAGCTGGCTGTCATGTGCCTTTTATTGAGGAGTGGCTTCCGTCTGGCCACTCTACCATAAAGGACTGATTGGTGGAGTGCTGCAGAGATGGTTGTCCTTCTGGAAGGTTCTCCCATCTCCACAGAGGAACTCTGGAGCTCTGTCACCTCTCTGACCAAGGCCCCGATTGCTCAGTTTGGCCAGGCGGCTAGCTCTGGGAAGAGTCTTGGTGGTTCCCAACTTCTTCCATTTTAGAATGATGGAGGCCGCTGTTATTAGGGAGCTTCAATGCTGCAGAATTTGTTGGTACCCTTCCGCAGATCTGTGCTCAATTTTGAGTCTCTTAGCAAAGGGTCTGAATACTTATGTAAATAAGGTATTTCTGTAGTTTTTTAGCTATATACATTTGCAAAAATGTCTAAAAACCTGTTTTCGCTTTATGGGGTATTGTGCGTAAATTGATATTTAATACATTTTAGAATAAGGCTGTAACGTAACAAAATGTGGAGTGGTCTGATTGCTTTCTGAATGCACTATGTTTTTGCAAGGATGTTTCCTAGTTCAATAAATGATAGAATGTGGTTCACAGAACCCCCTCTCCACATGCTGTACGTACCTGGTCTTGACCAGCCTGGCCAGGCGGTGGTGGGCAGACAGCTGGCGAGGAGGGATGTCCTCCAGGAAGACCAAGATAAGGATGTCCCTTTGCTCCACCAGCAGACGGAGGGTGGCCAGCCGCAGCTCCAGGGAGCACCAGTTACTGCGCAGGTAGTTACGACTCACCACACACACGGTGTAGCGGCTGCCTGGAACCAGACCAATAAGAAGGATCAATAGATGGTGATGCCATTGGCTTGGTATTTTTAACCGGTGAGTCTGTATATAGTAATTCTAGTAGTCCAGGATGCCTACCGTAGAGGCTGTCTGTGATGTTGTCCACAATGTCCTTCCCCAACTGGAAGTCCCTGCTGTGCAGACATAGACGCAGGAAGGGAGGCCCCCTCTGCTCCAGGCCCGGAAGCAGCTGCTCCACCACCCAGCGCTCGTCTCTCCCACTGTACGACACAAAGGCATCATAGCAGTAGCGCCCCCTGAGGTTGGGCCTCCGTACAGCCTCTTCCAGCCAGCAGCGGATGATGTGGCAGAAGGCCAGTAGGTATTCCCGAGCCAGCTGATGGAGCATGACCACCAGCATGAAGAGGAGCAGGCCCAGCGAGGTGCAGAGGAACAGGACAAAGCCCACGTCCAGGGAACAGTTGGCTGCTGAGTACCTGAGATGGACGGTGCAATGACGGAAACAAAGTCATCCACTGACGCTTAGATGACTCATATTATGGACACTATCAATAGAGAAAGCATTCGAAACAGGTCGTGGCTGCACATCCAGGCCTAGATGGCAAGTTCAAATGCTAAACGGCCATGGTGGTGTTCTATGTGTGTGTTGCCTCTATGGTTGTACAATAAATGGATGCTCTTCATTATCAGTATATCTTTCTTCTTACCTGGCAAAGTTCTGGATTCCATTCTCGTTTTTACATGTCACGTCTGCTTCCCCAGGGTGATAAAATACGACCTGGACATGTGGCTGTCTTTCAGCCCAGGCGAGCAGCCAGGTGTTGTCACAGCTGCAGTCCAAGCGAAAATTGTAGAGTAACAGGTACCTCAGGTTGGTCAGCGGCTCTGTGAAGCTCTCCATCACACTGAACTCCTCTGGGATGTGGACTGACATCTGTCTGAGGAGAAGGCAGAAAACAGTTCACTCTAAGGGCCCAAATGGAGGCTAGCTTGTAGATGCTGCTAGCCAATCAAACACAGAATAATTTGTAGTTGTAGCTTGTAGTGCCATAGTCTTGTCTAGTGGTGGCAAATCCAGACCACACATGGTCCCTTGTGGCATCCCACTGGGCAAAAACTGGTTGAATCGAAGTTGTATCCAATGTTGGAAAACTGATTGGATTTGCAAAAAGTCATCAACGTGAGGGCATTTCCTATTTTCACCCAACTATTAACTTCAATCCAATGACATGGTGACATATGTTGTTGACTTCATGTTCAATTCACGGTTAGTTGACAACAACGAAATGTAATTCAAAACGAGACGTTGAACTGACATCTGTGCTCAGTGGGATGGGTTCAAACCCCGCCTGCCTTCATATGGGTGGGTGTTTCTATTATCTACCTGAGGGAATGCAGGTCTCTGCTCATCTCCTCCTCCAGACTGAGGATCCTGCAGGTGACCAGGTTCAGGGTCTCCAGCTTGGTGAGGTTGTGGAACATAGTGGCCAGCCCTGGCTGCCGGTAGAGTTCCACTCCCATTAGCGTCAGATACCTACAGTTGGATTATAATCAGTTACCTTGTAAATGCACTTTTGAAATAATCTGTCATACTTCTTTTTATTCTTTAGACCACTACTGCTCTTAAACCCCATTCATACTTTTAAAAAAGCAGGCAGGCCAGACTTGGATGGTTTGCATACAGTACAGCTTTTAATCTAATTTATAGTATACTTTTGAAACTATACAGCTGTTTGTCCTCACTCTACCGTTAAGTAAATGGATAAATAGATACCTCATCTCCACAAGTGTGTTCAGGTCAGTCATGTCCACAAATTCAGCTGACAGCACAGAATTGAAGCCAAAGTACTGTAGGGAGGTGAAGTATCTTGCGGCAAAATGAGACCCACACAGGAGACGTTCTGTTATGGCTGTGAGGCTGACGACAGACTGGAAAAACGGTCTCCAGCAGTCCTGGAAGAATACAGTTGTGGCACTGAGCTGAAGGGAAATCCCTGGTTTTGGGGTGCTGTTGCTGCCGATGATGATGTTGAGGGTGTACCACATGGAAGAAATGTTCATGTGCATTAACCCTTGAGGGAACACACCAAATATGTGTGTCAGATTCACATTCACGCTACTCTCCAACTCACTAGGCAAAGGTTGAAAGTCCCCTAAACATATGTGCTTCAGCAAAGTGAGGTGGATGAAGGCAAATGCTTCAATCGTTTCTAGTGGGTTTTGTTCCAGAATTAGGGTTTCCAAGACATGCAAGCCAAAGAAACTGTTCTCTGTTATCTGAGAGATCTTGTTATTCCGTAGGTCTAAGAACCTCAATTTAGCTAGTTCCTTAAATGTAAAGTCTGCAACAGTGGTAATCTGATTTCCTGACAAAATCAGCTGTTTCAGATTCTTCAAGCAACCAAACTGCTCTGAGGTGATGTTTGTGATTTGAAAGCTTAACAGGCGCAGTTTTTTCAGCCACAGAACAGGACCCTTTTGAATGTCACAAAGCATACTGATTTCAACTTCTCTCGAGTGCATAAGGAAAACACCCAAATCAACGAGATTCTTCAAATCATGGATCAAACTCAAGTTAATTGCATCATGATCATGTTCATAATAATTTAAATTAATCTTCTTTATCCCCTGGCAGTTTCTCACAGCAGATGTGGTGTTCCAGAATTGATCATTTCTTACATTAATTTCTGTGATTGAGAGTTTGAATACGGTTTCACAAACTGACTCAAAGGAAATGCATTTGTTGTAAAAATCAAATGCCTGCAGTCTTTTGATGCCAGACTGCAGAAGCTGTGTCTGTGGCTCATCAACCATAGGCACAGAGAGCTCTGTGATGTTTTCAAAGCATTTGAATGCACCTTTATCTAAGTGATGAGCGTTAGGGAATGAAAATCGCACCTCTTGAAGACGATAGAAATGAGGAAGCTCAAGAACAGCTCCTTTGGTGTCAGAGCAGTTTGGGGGTCTCAAAGTGACTATCTCCTCTGACTTAAATGTCAGGCTTGTTATTGACTGTGACATATTAACTATCCTGCATAGCAAATCAGATAGCTCCTGTGCACAACATCTGTTGACTGTGAGTTTCTTCAATAGGGGGATCCCTCCAAATACGTCCAGTGCCATCACAGAAAGCATGCAATCGTCAATGGAAAGTTCCTCCAGATTAGTCAGGTCCCTGAAAGTGTTGGATAGAAGCGATGCATTGTTACACTGTATCATCCCCTTACAGTTCAGAGAGAGTGTCTTTACACTGGACAGTCCCTTGAAGGTGCCATGGAGAATCGTGGGTAGAAAGCCCTCTAGGTGAAGTCTCTCAAGAGCATAGAACCGAGAGAGAGCGCCAGATTGCATTACGTATCCACTCCTGATCTCGAGACAGAGGGTCTGGTAGTTTGATGGAACAACAGAGAGGTTGACTTTGAGGTCATATATATCCCAGCAACTGGCAGTGAAGCCGATCATGCTTGGGCAGTTAGCGTGAATGTACATCCAGTAATTCACTTTCTCATAGAGGATACATTTGTTACTCAGCCAACCCCAGGAACCAAAGATCCAAAATACAAATAGTCCCAACTGAACACAGACCAGGCTCATCTTTCTTGTGAAGTACCTCAGAGACACTGGTCAGTTGGAATGACTTGATGCTTGTGCTGCAGTTTGAGTATATATACCTATCTGTGCAATCTTTTTTTGGTCTGTTTTCTTACTGGCTTTGACAGAAAGAGAAAGGCTGCTGTACACAGATAAGGTTGTTGTTGCTCACCTCTTTCTAACTTCCCTTCCCACAAAATATATATAAGAGAACTGGTGGAGTGCATGGTTTGTATCTTTAAAATTAGATGATCAAATATAGCACTGATTGCAGAAGAAACATGTAATGCATACACAAAATATATTTCACAAATGACCTAAAACAAATATTGTATCGGTGGAATATAACTTTAGAATCCTTTTGGAAGTGAAACGTGTAGTATTGGTAAATATTGTAGTTATTGAACATGAACCTAATCTCCTAATCTTACTTCTTAACTTTAGTCTTAAAGCTACAATTCTACAACACTGAATGCTTCTATTGAGAAAGGATTCACAGGGGGCTGTTGCTACGGATGTAAATATTAGCCCAACAACAGTGCAAAAAAGTCTGGTTTCAACAGTGGTGGAAAAAGTACCCAATTGCCATACTTGAGTAAAAGTAAATATACCTTAATAGAAAATGACTCAAATAAAAGTGGAACGAGTGTTTCAAACACATCAAACACGTGTTTGACTACTTTCTGTTTCGTTTATGGCAGTAATCTGCTGAAGGTAAAACTGCAGTTGAATAATCCATTCTCAGTTTTTGTTACAACGGGCAGTTTGAAGGTAGGTTTCAGTGCGTATGTTTTGTTGTGAAGATGTTGAGAAGTTGGCACCAAGCATAGTAGGTTGGCATCGGAGTTTTCATTTGCCATAATACGTGTGCAAGCTATTAATTATGCTGTTAGCAATGCTTTAACAAATAATTGTGATTGGGCTACGTACATGTGATTTATGAAGTCTTTGTGCTTTGTAATATTCTACTTGACAGGATCATGTGATTTAAATTTGGATACTGGAAGAAAGAGTTCAACAACACCAACTCTTGGCATGGAATTTGTTGCTACTATATAAGAGTCCAAGGGATATGTGGTCTGGAAGATGGACAAGGACAACCTCATCAGTTTAGACAAGTGGGTGGCTCATTTACAGTGTTATAGGCCTATCACTATGGGGTGCGGTTTGTGAAGTTGAACAGCCATGAATAGGAATTGTTGCAAAAATGAAGTTCTAGGACCTATAGTGGGATATTCCAAATGTACATATTTGTCCTGAAGGCTGGAATAAGCCTGATAAGCCTAAGACCCTGGTTATCCTAGTTCTCTTCCCTCAAGCAGGTCCTAGTAAAATTCTGCTTCCAGTGGAAAGAGTGATACAACTGATTGAACGTACAGTATGTCGGTATGTCAAACTATAGTTTTGGCAAGTTGGTTAGGACATCTACTTTCTGCATGACACAAGTAATTTTTCCAACAATTGTTTACAGACTGATTATTTTACTTATAATTCACTGTATCACTATTCCAATGGGTAAGAAGTGTACATACACTAAGTTGACTGTGCCTTTAAACAGATTGGAAAATTCCAGAAAATGATGTCATGGCTTTAGAAGCTTCTGATAGGCTAATTGACATAATTTGAGTCAAATGGAGGTGTACCAGTGGATGTATTTCAAGGCCTACCTCCAAACGCAGTGCCTCTTTGCTTGACATCATGGGAAAATCTAAAGAAATCAGCCAAGACCTCAGAAAAACAATTGTAGACCTCCACAAGTCTGGTTCATCCTTGGGAGCAATTTCCAAACGCCTGAAGGTACCACGTTCATCTGTACAAACAATAGTACGCAAGTATAAACACCATGGGACCACACAGCTGTCATACTGCTCAGGAAGGAGAAGCATTCTGTCTCCTAGAGATGAACGAACATTGGTGCAAAAATGGACAATGACCCCAAGCATACTTTCAAAGCTGTGACAAAATGGCTTAAGGACAAGAAAGTCAAGGTATTGGAGTGGCCATCACAAAGTCCTGACCTCAATTCTCATAGAATATTTGTGGGCAGAACTGAAAAAGCGTGTGCGAGCAAGGAGGCCTACGAACCTGACTCAGTTACACTAGCGCTGTCAGGAGGAATGGGCCAAAATTCACCCAATTTATTGTGGGAAGCTTGTGGAGGCTGCCTGACAAGTTTGACCCAAGTTAAACAATTTAAAGGCAATACACTCAATTAGTATTTGGTAGCATGTAAACTGCTGACCCACTGGGAGTGTGATGAAAGAAATAAAAGCTGAAATAAATCATTCTCTCTAGCTTTATTCTGACATTTCACATTCTTAAAATAAAGTGGTGTCAGGAATTAAAATTAAAATGTCAGGAATTGTGAAAAACTTAGTTTAAATGTATTTGGCTATGTAAACGTCTGACTTCAACTGTATATAACATTCTGGATTGTTTTACAGACTGTAGAGAATGGCATGAATTTGTAACTTCAATCAACAATCAATCTAACTGCCCTTAACTGTGTGTTCTCCAGGCAGGAAGGAGTGGGAATAGGATTCTACAGTCCACTAGATGTACCATTAACACAGACGAGGGAGAGGTCCTCTGTCGACCCTACCAGATGAACAACTTCACAGTTCACCAGACCTCACCTCCATACAAACAGGTACGCTATATGTCTGTCTTTTGCAATAAAGCATCTTAATCATACACAAATAAGGATAGTTTTGATAGCTAGTTTGAAGGATGCCTCCATTGGCCATATCCAAATGCATGAACAATGACTACAGGTGTAAAAAGTGTTATTTAACAGCAACATGTCAAAACCCAATACAGAAGTACAGACTTATGCAAATACTCATGGGTCTTGTGTCATTAACAAAAAACAACGTACTTTGTCCTACAGGTTGTTTTTGTCTTGGAGCAAAACAAAACTGGCTTACCTCTGGATTATATTAAGAAGCTGGAGGCAGTGGAAACCAACGGCTACAGCGGTCCGTCCATTTTAGATGACATCACCGCGTTGAAACCTGCTGAGAAAGGAAAAAGCTTGTAGATGGTACCAGAGGAAAGAAGATGAAAGAGAAATCACTTAATGTAACAACTTTAGAGGGAAGTTGACATAAGACTCCGTTGTCTATGTTCAGTTGTCCCTGTTGTACTCTTGTGCAACATAATCAGCATAAGTAAAAATGCATTAGAGTGAATTTTTAAAACGAAGTGGCACACTGGTTTCTATTCCCCAATGTTCTGTGAAAAATGTGAGCCTGTCATTTTATATGTGATACCAAATAAAGGAAAAATGAATGACAATGTCTGGCATAGCATTTTGTTTCACCAAAGTTTCTCTATTTTGCTTGGGAAGCGTGAGACAGTCACTCACACACACACACATACTTGATTGATTGGGTATTATGTCAGGGCCGGTTCCAGACATACAGTGCATTCAGAAAGTATTCAGACCCCTTGACTTTTCCCTAATTTTATTAAGTTACAATCTTATTCTGAAATTGATTAAATTGTTTTTTTCTCCCTCAATCTACACAACAGTACCCCATAATGACAAAGCAAAAAAGGGGTTAGAATTTTTTGCAAATGTAAAAAATAAAATGAAATGTCACATTTACATAAGTATTCAGACCATTTACTCAGTACTTGGTTGAAACACCTTTTGGTTCTTCCCATTTTTCTCTGCAGCTCTTCTCAAGCGGTCAGGTTGGATGGGGAGTGTCGCTGCACAGCTATTTGTCAGCTATGTTCAACCGGCTTCAAGTCTCGGCTCTGGCTGGGCCACTCAAGGACATTCAGAGACTTGACCCGAAGCCACCCCTGCGTTGTCTTGGCTGTGTGCTTAGGGTTGTTGTCTTGTTGGAAGGAGAACCTTAGCCCCAGTCTGAGGTCCTGAGCGCACTGGAACAGTTTTTCATTAAGAAACTCTGTACTTTGCTCAGTTCATCTTTCCTCAATCCTGACTAGTCTCTCTGGCGCTGAAAAACATCCCCACAGCATGATGCAGCACCATGCTTCACCATAGGGATGGTGCCAGGTTTCCTCCAGACATGACACTTGGCATTAAAGCCAAAAGTTCAATCTTTGTTTCATCAGAGCAGAGAATTTTGTTTCTGGTCTGAGAGTCTTTTAGATGCCTTTTGACAAACTCCAATGTGGGCTGTCATGTGCCTTTTACTGAGGAGTAGTTCTGTCTTGCCACTCTACCATAAAGGCCTGATTGGTGGAGTGCTGCAGAGATGGTTGTCCTTCTGGAAGGTTATCCCATCTCAACAGAGGAACTCTGGAGCTCTGTCAGAGTGACCAGAGGGTTCTTGGTAACCTCCCTGACCAAGGCTTTTCCCCGATTTCTCAGTTTGGCCAGGCTGGCAGCTCTAGGAAGAGTCTTGGTGGTTGCAATCATCTTCCATTTAAGAATGGGGGACACTGTTTTTTTTTTGGGGGGGGGGGGGGATCTTAATTGCTGCAGAATTTTGTCTCAGAGCTCTACGGACAATTCCTTCAACTTCATGGCTTGTTTTTTGCTCTGACATTGACTGTCAACTGTGGGACCTCATATAGACAGGTGTGTGCCTTTCCAAATTATGTCCAATCAATTTAATTTACCACAGGTGGAATCCAATCGAGTTGCAGAAATATCTCATGGATGTTCAATGGAAACAGAATGCACTCGAGCTCAATTTTGAGTCTCATAGCAAAGGGTCTGTATACTTTTGTAAAAACGTATTTCCTGTTCTTGGGCGTGACTTTCAGATCTCCTTTTATCTATACAAGAACATAGGAGCAAGCTGGTTTGCAACACAGAAGAACAGGAGATTATAATAGAACAGTTTCAAACGGTTTCACAAGGTTAGTCACACACTCAGTTATGTGGACACACACAAAAAACATTTCCCATTACTATTGGTACAGTAGTTAGTCTAGCCAGCCATCTAAACGTGCAGTATTCATGGATGAATATGCCCCAGCTCTGCAAGCATTATGTCAAAATACGTTTGTTTTTCATCATATATGGAGTTTTGCTTAGCAGCTATCTTCATTTACTCCCGTTAGGGCCGGTATGTACTTCCAAAAAAAGATCTAAATAAAAATGTACAATTAACCCCAAAGCTTCATATTTAGCCTTCAGAAAGTATTCACACCCCTTGACTTTTTCTACATTTTGTGTTACAGCCTGAATTAAAAATGATTACATTTAGATTTTTTGGGGGCCACTCGCCTAGCTACACACAATACCTGATGACAAAGTGGAATTATGTTCTATTTTTATGTTCTAGAATTATGTTCTATTTTTTACTCATTTATAAAAAATGTAAAGCTGAAATGTCTGGAGTGAATAGATATAGTGCATTCGGAAAGTATTCAAATCCCTTCCCCCACATTTTGTTACATTACAGCCTTATTCTAAAATGGTTAACAATGACATTTTTTCCTCATTAATCTACACACAATACCCCATAATGACAAAGTGAAAACAGGTTTATTACAGGCTCACCCTTATTACATTAAAAAACAGATACGTTATTTATGTATGTTTTCAGACCCTTTGCTATGAGACTCCAAATTGAGTTCTGGTGTATCCTGTTTCCAGTGATCATCCTTGAGATGTTTCTACAACTTGATTGGAGTCCACCTGGGGTAAATTCAATTGATTGGACATGATTTGGAATGAACTCAACTGTTTATATAAGGTCCCACAGTTGACAGTGCATGTCAGAGCAAAAACCAAGGCATGAAGTCGAATGAATTGTCCATAGAGTTCAGAGAAAAGATTGTATCGAGGCACAGATCTGGGGAAGGGTACCAAAAAATGTCTGCAGCATTGAAGATCTCCAAGAATTCTTTGGCATGAATGTCTGGAGGAAACCTGGCACCATCCATATGGTGAAGCATGGTGGTGGCAGTATCATGCTGTGGGGATGTTTTTCAGCGGCAGGGACTGGGAGACTAGCCAGGATTGAGGGAAAGACGAACGGAGCAAAGTACAGGGAGATCCTTGATGAAAACCTGCTCCAGAGCGCTCAGAACTGATGCGAAGGTTCACCTTCCAACAGGACAACGGCCCTAAGCACACAGCCAAGACAATGCAGGAGTGGCTTCAGGACAAGTCTCTGAATGTCATTGAGTGGCTCAGCCAGAGCCCGATCAAACATCTCTGGAGAGACATAAAAATAGCTGTGCAGCTACTCTTCCCATCCAACCTGACAGAACTTGAAAGGATGTGCAGACAATAATGGGAGAAACTCCCCAAATACAGGTGTGCCGAGTTTATAGCGTCATACCCAAGAAGACTCAAGGCTGTAATCGCTGCCAAAGGTGTTTCAACTAAGTACTAAGTAAAGGGTCTGAATGTAATATTTCACTTTTTAAAAATGTATACATTTTGTGGTAAACCGTGTGTTGTTGGGTTGAGCGTGCAGAAATTGACACGGAGACAGGGAGATTTTAGTCCGCAAAAACAACTTTACTATGACAGAAAACAAACATAGTAAAGAAAATCACTTAAGTTTGGCTCGGTCCTTCTTCTCTACTTTTGCTCGGTGTTGGTCTCTCCCTGTTCTCTCTCGCAATGTGCCACAGTGCTCCTTTTATTTGGCTTCCACGGCTGGTTGGCACTTTCCCTTAATTACCTCCACTTGGAGCTGTCAGTGTCGAGGTGCCCAGCTCCCGTATTTCCAGCAGAGGGAGCCAACGTCGCCTCACGTACCTCCCCTCTACCATCCCCCGGAGTAGATCTCCTGGGATACCACAAGTTGAAAAGACATCAAAAAATAAATTTTTGCTTTGTCATTATGGGGTATTGTGTGTAGATTGATGAGGGCATTTTTTTAATTAATCAATTTTAGAATAAGGCTGTAACGTAACAAAATGAGGGAAAAGTCAAGGGTCCTGAATACTTTACAAATGTACAAATGTAAATCCCTTTGTTAAGGCAAGCCTAAATAAGTTCAGGAGTAAAAATTTGGTCAACAAGTCACATAAATTGCATGGACTGACGCTATGTGCAATAATAGTGTTTAACATGATTTTTGAATGACAACCTCATCTTTATACCCCACATAGATAATTGTAAGGTCCCTCAGTCAAGCAGTGATTTTCGAACAGATTCAACCACAAAGACCAGGTAGGTTTTTCAATGCCTGGCAAAGAAGGGCACCTATTGGTAGATTGGTTTAAAAAAGCATACCTTGAGTATCCCTTTGAGCATGGTTACATTATGAATTACACTTTGGATAGTGTATCAATACACCCATTCACTACAAAGATACAGGCGTCCTTCCTAACTCAGTTGACGGAGAGGAAGGAAACTGCTCAGGGATTTCACCATGAGGCCAATGGTGACTTTAAAACAGTTGCAGAGTTTACTGGCTATGATAGGAGGAAATTGAGGATAGATCAACAATGTTGCAGTTACTCCACAATACTAACCTAAATGATAGTAAAAAGGAGGAAGCCTGTACAGAACAAAAAATATTTCAAAACACACATCATGTTTTGCAACAAGGCACTAAAGTGATACTGCAAAAAATGTGGCAAAGCCTTTAACTTTTTGTCCTGAATACAAAATGTTTGGTTAGGGCAAATACAATACATTACTGAGTACCACTTTCCATATTTTCAAGAATAGTGGTGGCTGCATCATGTTATGGGTGTGCTTGTAATCGTTAAGGACTGGGGATTTTTCAGGACACAAAAAGTAATGTAATTGAGCTAAGCACAGGCAAAATTCTAGAGGAAAAAGCTGGGTGAAGCAGGTTTCAGACACTGGGAGATGAATTCACATTTCAACAGGGCAATAACCTAAAACACAAGGTTAAATCTACACTGGAGTTGCTTAACAAGAAGACAGTGAATGTTCCTGAGTGGTTGAGTTACGGTTTTGACTTAAGTCTATTTGAAAATCTAGCTTGAAGAATTTTGAAAAGAGTAAATGTTGGACAATTCCGGTGTGGAATGATCTTAGAAACTTACCCAGAAAGACAACAGCTTAACCGATGCCAAAGGTTCTTCTACAAAAACTTGACTAGGGGGTGTGAATACTTATGTAAATTAAATATTTTATTTTCAATAAATTTGCAAAAAATGGAGAAAAAAAACACATCTTCACTTTGTCGTTATGGGGTATTGTGTGTATATGGGTGTATCCCGACTCAGGATATGACCCATATGCAGACACGCGAGGCGGATAGTACAGTTCTCAGATGATTTATTAGAAGCACAGGGCAGGCAAAGGGCAGGTCGAGGTCAGGCAGAGGTTCGTGATCAGGTCAAGGTCAGGCAGGTACAGGACGGCAGGCAGGCTCGGGGTCAGGGCAGGACAGAAAACAGAACTCTAGCAACAGGAAGGCGGGTAAGACCTGACAAGGCGAACTGGCAACAGACAAACAGAGAACACAGGTATAAATATAGGGGATAATGGGAAGATGGGCAACACCTGGAGGGGGGTGGAGACAAGCACAAAGACAGGTGAAACAGATCAGGGTGAGAAAAAAAAAGTTATCCATTTTGAATTCAGGCTGTAACACAACAAAATGTGAAATAATTCAAGGGGTATGAAGGCACCATACATCACATATTAATGCCACAGGTCGGAAGTCTACAACAGCTCAATACAATGGAGGTGCCGAAGAGGATTTCCTTTTCGGTTGCTTGTAAATATTTATTTAGATATTTTTAGGAAATACATACTGTCCGTAATTGTAGTAAAGGGAGATAGTTGCTCAGCGAAACTCCATATTTAGTGAGTAACAAAAGTATTTTGATATTATAAATGCTTGCAGACCTGGCGAATGGGAGTTTGAATCAGAGCTTCCTGGGAGTTAGGGAGGTCTCTAACGCACAGATATTGGGGCAGGCCGAATACCGACCGGAATGCAGAGCCTGTGCCAAGGCCTGAACTCCAGGGTGCCCACATTAATTTGGTTAATTCTCTCTCAGATATCATTAAGTCGTTATAAAATGTGTAGAATTGCAGGAAATGAGCTTTAAAAATTAATTTTAAAGGGGTCCACACAGAATATGCTGACTGTGCCAACAGTGTAGCGCAATGTAGCAATGTTGTTTTTCGTCACAAAAGGGGAGGCTCCTTGTAGTGAGCTTCGACATTCAACATACTTCCGTGCCACATAAAATTGTAATCATCCCTTCATGTCACGTTCGTCATAACAATGAGACCAAGGTGCAGTGTGAGATGAATACATTCGTCTTTTATTAAAACGAAGAACACTAAAACAAACTAACAAAAACTAACGTGACGCTATAAACACGAGTGCTGACATGCAACTACACATAGACAATAACCCACAAAACCAAAATGGAAAATGGCAACCTAAATAGGATCCCCAATCAGAGACAACGATAAACAGCTGCCTCTCATTGGGAACCAATTCAGGCCACCATAGACCTACATATACCTAGACATACTAAAACCCCATAGATATACAAAAAACCCTAGACAGGCCAAAAACACCTAGACAATACAAAAACTAAACCAACCACCCTTGTCACACCCTGACCTAACCAGAATAATAAAGAAAACAAAGATAACTAAGGTCAGGGCGTGACACTTCCGTAGCAATGGAGGTAGTGTTGTCTAGGCAATGAAGCTTGCTTGGTTCCTTGGTCTTATGCATAGGCTATTCATAGGCTATGCTTCAACATAGCCTATTTTGCATTGATAAGCAAATATATTCTCAGTGACTGTTCAAACAATAAACCTGTAACGATTCTCTTGTTGTGAAGTTGAGGCGGACCAAAACGCAGCGTGGTGGTTGTTCATTGTAATTTAATGAAGACACTATACATGAACAAACTAACGAAAACAAGAAACGTGAGAACTCAAAACAGCCTATCTGGTGAATACTACACAAAGACAGGAACAATCACCCACAAACACACAGTGAAACCCAGGCTACCTAAATATGGTTCCCAATCAGAGACAATGACGAACACCTGCCTCTGATTGAGAACCATATCAGGCCGAACATAGAACTAGACAAACTAGACATGAAACATAGAATGCCCACTCAGATCACACCCTGACCAACCACAACATAGAAATATACAAAGTAAACTATGGTCAGGGTGTGACAAAACCAAACAATATTGTAGCCTTATTTGAATTCCCCCCAAAATGTATTTTGATTAGAAATAATAACTACTGATTCCAGGCTACTGGTAAAAACTACTGATATGTGCTTTTTTCTCCCTAACCAAAACATGATGTTCTATTTTTAGGTGATATTGGAATGAACACACAAGCAGCATTTCAAACTGGGATAATGTTTTAGGTTACACTGGCAAACATAAGAACATTTGCAGGGCATATTTTGTCATTATAAATCAAATGATCTCACATGGAGATATGGGAAGCTAAAAAGGCTGGCAAGCTTTCTATGTTTTTAGCCAGGTTAAAGCCAGCTAGCCAGGCCGCCAGCTAACTACAACTGGCAATGGAAGGCAACTTTCTATGTTTTTAGCCAGGTTAAAGCCAGCTAGCCAGCTAACTACAACTGGCAATGGAAGGCAACTTTTTATGTTTTCACAAAATGAAAATACAAAAACAAAATACTTTTCTATTGCCCCCTTCTGAATGGGAGGGGAACCGGCGAGGATATCATTTTACCAAAAGGAGTTGACTACTCCAAAAATCCCACACCGCCCACGTGCACGCAAGCACGTAGGTCAATGGAGTGGAGCTTGTAGCAACCTTAAAACATACATTTCTCTCCACAGTGAGAGCGGGCCCCTAAAAATGTTTGCCGTCGGCTCGGGGTCCCCCAACCAAATCTCGCTTAGGGCCCGCCTTTTCCTCTCTTCAGAAAATTGTTTGAGACAGGAATAGATCACTTCTCTAACAGTCGAAGAGAAACATTTGGTTAATATCCCTTTGTACACTATTTTAAAAGTTGAATAACCAATAGGAGATTGTTTTAATGGAGAGCTGTGATTCTCAAGTTTTTCCACAGCTGTTTAGAAAGTGCCCATAAGAACAATGTTGTGTTTTCGGCATCATTAAAGTGAAGACTTATTTTATCAAATCAATTCTCTGTAATTATCAAATCAAATCAAATTTTATTTGTCACATACACATGGTTAGCAGATGTTAATGCGAGTGTAGCGAAATGCTTGTGCTTCTAGTTCCGACAATGCAGTAATAACCAACAAGTAATCTAACTAACAATTCCAAAACTACTGTCTTATACACAGTGTAAGGGGATAAAGAATATGTACATAAAGATATACCATTATTATTACGTGATTAAACTAATCATGTAAATGTAATTAACTAGGAAGTCGGGGCACCAAAGAAAATCTCAAGATTAGAAAGTTATACTTTTCCTAATATAACCTTTCAGATATTTTAATATCTGATCAATTAGTCTTCTAATTAATGAATTATTCTTTACCTCACGTTAGTCTCATTCCAAACGTCGTAAATTGTGGGTTATCTGCACGAACCCAGTCTTTGCTATGGATCATCCATACATCAATTGTCTTAATAATTTATTTACTAACTAACTAAATAATCACAGAAGTGTATAACAAACAAACAAACAGCAAGTATGGTTACAAGGAAATGATAGGGGATGTGCCCTAGTGGGCTAAACCGGTATGGCGGCTTGGTAGACAAAGGGACTGAGAAGGCCGCGAAAGACAAAAGACACTACACAGTTGATAATTATAATAATTGAAATGCTAATCCTTTGCACATGAATGCTCACTCATTCGTTTCGGCGGGTGTCGGTCTTCACATTCAATGGTACATAATTCCTAGCTGCAGACTAGTAATTTGTATCGAAGATTTGCTCTTATTCTGTAGGTATCAATAGTCTCAGAGTTTAACCACATGGTATGGTTAAGAATTCAACAACCATAACAACATTAGCTTATAGAGATTCGAGGTACACATGGTCTCTACTCAAACCTTAGCCCTCTCGGCAATCGAGGTACACTTGGTCTAAAGTGGGCTTCTCTAGGTGGGGGTTTTATTCGGAACAGCAGAAAGGCTGTCCCCTGACGCCAGATCAATGTCTGTGCTCATGGAGCGGGCCAATGACTTAGTTCAATTTAAAGGGAATTGGATTCTCTTTCATTAAACAGTTTAAAATCACATTACATAATTTCACAAATAGCTTCATCTTTACTCATTCATTTTATACAATAATTAGATGAAAATCTCATAACGGAGACTCTTCTATAAACAGAGTTATGGTAATGTGGCTGTATTGTCTCTCAATGAGGTCACAAACTTCAAACAAAATGGACCGGTCGTAGCTGGATTCTCCACCGACCGGTTACACATTCTCCAAAACATGGATATTGTTCAGTTTTCAAGTTCCTTTGTTCTACTGTGAACCTTTCTCTCTCCATACTGCATGAGGGAGAGAGTCTCCTCCAGGAATTTAAATCAAATCAAATTTTATTTGTCACATACACATGGTTAGCAGATGTTAATGCGAGTGTAGCGAAATGCTTGTGCTTCTAGTTCCGACAATGCAGTAATAACCAACAAGTAATCTAACTAACAATTCCAAAACTACTGTCTTGTACACAGTGTAAGGGGATAAAGAATATGTACATAAGGATATATGAATGAGTGATGGTACAGAGCAGCATAGGCAAGATACAGTAGATGGTATCGAGTACAGTATATACATATGAGATGAGTATGTAAACAAAGTGGCATAGTTACGACCTGATATAACAGAGCATGGGTGTAGGGGGAAGAGAGAGGTGGTGAGAGAGAGAGAGTTGGTGCTTGCTATATTCAAAGAGGGCCACGTCATGACAACAATGTTATCAACGCGTTTTTGAAAGTAGGATAAATGTCCCAGCCCATATTATACTGTATGTGATACTGTACATTACACATTCACATGTCTTTTATCCTTTTGTTGGATCCATATTTCTCTCCTAATTGATGATTCTCTGTAATTTGCTACAGGAGATAAATATGCACACAGGAGACAATTGTAAAATCTCCTCTCATTCATAATTTATCCAATTGAAACAAAACCACTCCGCTACTGAATTCCCCCTACACTCTTCCAGGAAAGGCTGAATTACAGCTGCATGCATATTATGGGTTCCAGTGCCGATAATCCAGAGTAGGAGCAAAGGTATAGGACGGCAGGCAGGCTCAGGGTCAGGGACAGGCACAGTAGTCAGGTAGACAGGAACAGGGTCGGGACAGGCAAGTGTCAAAAACCAGGAGGACGAGAAAAAGAGAGGTAAGCTTGCCAAACAAGACGAACTGGCACAGACAGACAGAAAAAACAGGTATAAATACCCAGGAGATAAGTGGGGAAGATGGGTGACACCTGGGGGGGTGGAGACAAGCACATGGACGGGTGAAACATATCAGTATGACCTGGCGTTCCACCTGGGCGGACACCTGGTTGACTGGGGTGACGGCGGCGAAAGTCGGCGATGAGGGCCGGGTCCAAATTATCTTTATCGGGAACCCAGCACCTCTCCTCCGGGCCATAACCCTCCCAGTCAACCAGGTACTGGAAACACCTGCCCCATCGTCGAACCCTCAGGAGGCGTTTAACCGTGTACGCGGCACTATAGTGGCGTGCCAGCACCTCAGGCTTGACCTTCTTAAATACCGGGCGGTGCTGTGGAAGCGAAGTAGCCCGGGCCTTACTGAACCCCTTCCGGAGGTCCTGGTACTCTGTGGAGCTGGCGGAGAGGTCCGGGGCAAATTCCAAGACCCCAGGAAGACTTCCCTGGGCAGGCAGAACTGACTTCAGGCAATGAGTGTGGCAGGAAGGTCTCCAGCCCATGATGGCACCAGTAGCCCAGTCAATGGAGGGATTGTGTCGCTGGAGCCAAGAGAATCGCAATAACACGGAACCTGCAGAGACTCAAACAGCAGGAATTGGATAGTCTCGCTGTGGTTCCCCGACACTCGTAGGTTGACAGGAGTGTTCTGGTGGGTGACCTGGCCTATAGAGCGCCCGTCCAGCGCTCTAACACCCATGGGAATGGAGAGGGGTTGACTGGGTATTCCCAGCTCGGACGCCAGGGTAACGTCCATGAGACTCACATTGGCCCCTGAGTCGATGAGTACCTGGAGAGACTTGGACTGGTCACCCCACAGCAGGGTGGAATGGAGAGGGTGGCGAGTAAGGGGAGAATAACAATTATATTTATGTAACTACAGACAATACCCCATAATGATAAAGCAAAAACAGGTTTTTAGAAAATGTACTCAGTACTTTGTTGAAACACCTTTGGCAGCGAACACAGCCTCGAGTCTTCTTGGGTATGACGTACCAAGCTTGGCACACCTGTATTTGGGGAGATTCTCCCATTCTACTCTGCAGATCCTTTCAAGCTCTGTCAGGTTGGATGGGGAGCGTCACTGCACAGCTATTTTCAGGTCTCTCCAGAGATATTAGATCGGGTTCAAGTCCGGGCTCTGGCTGGGCCACTCAAGGACATTCAGAGACTTGTCCCAAAGCCCCTCCTGCGTTGTCTTGGCTGTGTGCTTAGGTTCGTTGTCCTGTTGGATTGTGAACATTCGCCCCAGTCTGAGGTCCTGAGCGCTCTGGAGCAGGTTTTCATCAAGGATCTCTCTGTACTTTGCTCTGTTTATCTTTCCCTTGATCCTGAATAGTCTCAGAGTCCCTGCTGCTGAAAAACATCCCCACAGCATGATGCTGCCACTAACATGCTTCACTGTAGGGATGGTGCAAGGTTTCCTCCAGACATGACGCTTGGCATTTGGGCCAAAGAGTTCAATCTTGCTTTCATCAGACCAGAGAATCTTGTTTCCCATGGTCTGAGAGTCCTTTAGGTGCCTTTTGGCAAACTCCAAATGAGCTGTCATGTGCCTTTTTACTGGGGAGTGGCTTCTGTCTGGCCACTCCAACATAAAGGTTGTCCTTCTGGAAGGTTCTCTCATCTCCACAGAGGAAATCTGGAGCTCTGTCAATATGACCATCGGGTTCTTGGTCACCTCCCTGACCAAGGCCCTTCTACCCTGATTGCTCAGTTTGCCCAGGCAGCCAGGTCTAGGAAGAGTCATGGTGGTTCCAAACTTCTTCCATTTAAGAATGATGGAGGTTACTGGGTTCTTGGGGACCTTCAACGCTGCAGAAATGCTTTGGTACCCTTCCCCAGATCTTTGTCTCGACACAATCCTGTCTCGGAGCTCTACGGACAATTCCTTCAACACCATGGCTTGGTTTTTGCTCTGACATGCACTGACAACTGTAGGACCTTATATAGACAGGTGTGTGCCTTTCCAAATCATGTCCAGACAATTGAATTTACCACAGGTGGACTCCAATCAAGTTGTAGAAACATCTCACGGAATATCAGGATGCACCTGAGCTCAATTTCGAGTCTCATAGCAAAGGGTCTGAATACTTATGTAAATCACTTTGTCACCATGCAGTATTGTGTGTAGCTTGATGAGATGGAAAAGATATTTAAATGTTTTTGAATAAGGCTGTAATGTAACAAAATGTGGAAAAAGGGAAGGGGTCTAAATACTTTATGAATGCACTGTAGGCTAGGTGCATGTGCACTTGATAGGTGCAAGTTTCCACTAAATTCTCAGCTGCATCTGATTAAGTAATAAATGTAACAAGGTTGTAGTCTCTTGTGGACAGATGCGCTGGGCGACCAAGATTACAAAGGTTGGAGGCTCAATAAACTCGAATGACCTTACTGTGAATATGAACTCTTCAAAATCTACACTCAATAATACTGCTTATACTTGCCCCCCAACAGTGTACCATCTGGGTTAACTTGGTTACAAGTTGGTTGGTTACAAGTTTACAATAACAGCTTGGACATATGTCAGCCTCACTGACTAAGGTCTGCCATACGGGTTGCCATCCCAGATTCTAATCAAATAAATATTTTGTGAGAAAATAAACACACTAATACACCACAGACTACATATCTGTAATATCTGGGTAAGTACAAGGTTGTCACTAGTTCTGTCATGTATTGTCATGTTGTGTCCTGTTCCTGTTCTTTCTCTTCACCCTGTCTCCCTCTGCTGGTCGTATTAGGTTACCTTTTCTTCCCCTCTTTCCCCCAGCTGTTCCTTGTCTTCTCTAACTACCTCGTTCACCCCTTTTCCCACCTGTTCCCTTTTTCCCTCTGATTAGGTCCCTATATCTCTCTCTGTTTCTGCTTCTGTCTTTGTCGGATTCTCGTTTGTGTTACTCATGCCTGAACCAGACTATCGTCGTGTTTGCTGCAACCTTGTCCTGTCCTGTCGGAATCTGCCTGTTCAGCTAACCTTGTCCTGTCCTGTCGGAATCTGCCTGTCCATCTGAGCCTACGTGTGTTTCGTCATTAAAGAAACTCTGTTTTGTTAATTCGCTTTTGGGTCCTCATTCACGCACCTGACAGAAGAATCCGACCAAGAATGGACCCAGCGACTTCGGATCCTCTCCACTCAGCCGTCGAGATCCAGGGAGCGATGCTAGGCAGACACGAGCAGGAATTGTCTGCTGCTCGACATGCCGTTGAGACCCTGGCCACCCAAGTCTCCAACCTCACAGAACAGGTTCACCATCTCCGCCTCGATCCACCGGCCACTTCCAGGGCTTTCGAATCTCCGGAGCCCAGAATCAATAACCCGCCGTGTTACTCTGGGGAGCCCACTGAATGCCGCTCGTTCCTCACCCAGTGTGATATTGTGTTTTCTCTCCAGCCCAACACTTACTCCAGGAGCACTGCTCGTATCGCCTACGTCATATCTCTCCTTACTGGACGGGCTCGTGAGTGGGGCACGGCAATCTGGGAGGCAAGGGCTGAGTGTACTAACCAGTATCAGGACTTTAAGGAGGAGATGATACGGGTTTTTGATCGATCTGTTTTTGGGGAGGAGGCTTCCAGGGTCCTGTCTTCCCTATGTCAAGGTAATCGATCCATAACAGACTACTCTATTGAGTTTCGAACTCTTGCTGCCTCCAGTGACTGGAACGAGCCGGCATTGCTCGCTCGTTTTCTGGAGGGTCTCCGCGCAGAGGTAAAGGATGAGATTCTCTCCCGGGAGGTTCCTTCCAGCGTGGATTCCTTGATTGAACTCGCTATTCGCATTGAGCGACGGGTTGATCTTCGTCACCGAGCTCGTGGAAAGGAGCTTGCGTTCTCCGTTGCCCCCCTCTCCGCATCACTACCATCTTCCTCTGCCGGCTCGGGTGCTGAGCCTATGCAGCTGGGAGGTATCCGCATCTCGACTAAAGAGAGGGAACGGAGAATCACCAACCGCCTCTGTCTCTATTGCGGTTCCGCTGGTCATTTTGCCACTTCATGTCCAGTAAAAGCCAGAGCTCATCAGTAAGCGGAGGGCTACTGGTGAGCGCTACTACTCCTGTCTCTCCTTCAAGATCCTGCACTACCTTGTCGGTCCATCTACGCTGGACCGGTTCGTCAGCTTCCTGCAGTGCCTTGATAGACTCTGGGGCGGAGGGCTGTTTTATGGACGAGACCTGGGCTCGGGAACATGACATTCCTCTCAGACAGTTAAGGGAGCCCACGGCCTTGTTCGCCTTGGATGGTAGTCCTCTCCCCAGGATTCAGCGTGAGACGCTACCTTTAACCCTCACTGTCTCTGGTAATCATAGCGAAACCATTTATTTTTAAATTTTTCGTTCACCTTTTACACCTGTTGTTTTGGGCCATCCCTGGCTAGTTTGTCATAATCCTTCTATTAATTGGTCTAGTAATTCTATCCTCTCCTGGAACGTCTCTTGTCATGTGAAATGTTTAATGTCTGCTGTCCCTCCTGTTTCCTCTGTCTCTTCTTCACAGGAGGAGCCTGGTGATTTGACAGGGGTGCCGGAGGAATATCACGATCTGCGCACGGTGTTCAGTCGGTCCAGGGCCACCTCTCTTCCTCCACACCGGTCGTATGATTGTAGTATTGATCTCCTTCCGGGAACCACTCCCCCCCGGGGTAGACTATACTCTCTGTCGGCTCCCGAACGTAAGGCTCTCGAAGATTATTTGTCTGTAGCTCTTGCCGCCGGTACCATAGTCCCCTCCTCCTCTCCCGCCGGAGCGGGGTTTTTTTTTGTTAAGAAGAAGGACGGGTCCCTGCGCCCCTGCATAGATTATCGAGGGCTGAATGACATAACAGTGAAGAATCGTTATCCGCTTCCTCTTATGTCTTCAGCCTTCGAGATCCTGCAGGGAGCCAGGTTTTTCACTAAGTTGGACCTTCGTAACGCTTACCATCTCGTGCGCATCAGGGAGGGGGACGAGTGGAAGACGGCGTTTAACACTCCGTTAGGGCACTTTGAATACCGGGTTCTTCCTTTCGGCCTCGCTAACGCTCCAGCTGTCTTTCAGGCATTAGTCAATGATGTCCTGAGAGACATGCTGAACATCTTTGTTTTCGTTTACCTTGACGATATCCTGATTTTTTCACCGTCACTCCAGATTCATGTTCAGCACGTTCGACGTGTCCTCCAGCGCCTTTTAGAGAATTGTCTTTTTGTGAAGGCTGAGAAGTGCACTTTTCATGCCTCCTCCGTCACATTTCTCGGTTCTGTTATTTCCGCTGAAGGCATTAAGATGGATCCCGCTAAGGTCCAAGCTGTCATTGATTGGCCCGTCCCTAAGTCACGCGTCGAGCTGCAGCGCTTTCTCGGCTTCGCGAACTTCTATCGTCGTTTCATCCGTAATTTCGGTCAGGTGGCAGCTCCTCTCACAGCCCTTACTTCTGTCAAGACGTGCTTTAAGTGGTCCGTTTCCGCCCAGGGAGCTTTTGATCTCCTCAAGAATCGTTTTACATCCGCACCTATCCTTGTTACACCTGACGTCTCTAGACAGTTCGTTGTCGAGGTTGACGCGTCAGAGGTGGGCGTGGGAGCCATTCTTTCTCAGCGCTCCCTCTCTGACGACCAGGTCCATCCTTGCGCGTATTTTTCTCATCGCCTGTCGCCGTCGGAACGTAACTATGATGTGGGAAACCGCGAACTGCTCGCCATCCGCTTAGCCCTAGGCGAATGGCGACAGTGGTTGGAGGGGGCGACCGTTCCTTTTGTCGTTTGGACTGACCATAGGAACCTTGAGTACATCCGTTCTGCCAAACGACTTAATGCGCGTCAGGCGCGCTGGGCGCTGTTTTTCGCTCGTTTCGAGTTCGTGATTTCTTATCGTCCGGGCTCTAAGAACACCAAGCCTGATGCTTTATCTCGTCTCTTCAGTTCTTCAGTAGCCTCCACTGACCCTGAGGGGATTCTCCCTGAGGGGCGTGTTGTCGGGTTGACTGTCTGGGGAATTGAGAGGCAGGTAAAGCAAGCACTCACTCACACTCCGTCGCCGCGCGCTTGTCCTAGGAACCTTCTTTTCGTTCCCGTTCCTACTCGTCTGGCCGTTCTTCAGTGGGCTCACTCTGCCAAGTTAGCCGGCCACCCTGGCGTTCGGGGTACGCTTGCTTCCATTCGCCAGCGTTTTTGGTGGCCCACCCGGGAGCATGACACGCGTCGTTTCGTGGCTGCTTGTTCGGTCTGCGCGCAGACTAAGTCCGGTAACTCCCCTCCTGCCGGCCGTCTCAGGCCGCTTCCCATTCCCTCTCGACCGTGGTCTCACATCGCCTTAGATTTTGTCACCGGACTGCCTTCGTCAGCGGGGAAGACTGTTATTCTTACGGTTGTCGATAGGTTCTCTAAGGCGGCTCATTTTATTCCCCTTGCTAAGCTTCCTTCTGCTAAAGAGACGGCACAAATCATCATCGAGAATGTTTTCAGAATTCATGGCCTTCCGTCAGACGTCGTTTCGGACAGAGGTCCGCAATTCACGTCTCAATTTTGGAGGGAGTTTTGCCGTTTGATTGGGGCTTCCGTCAGTCTCTCTTCCGGCTTTCACCCCCAGTCTAACGGTCAAGCAGAACGGGCCAATCAGACTATTGGTCGCATCTTACGCAGTCTTTCTTTTCGCAACCCTGCGTCTCGGTCAGAACAGCTCCCCTGGGCAGAATACGCCCACAACTCGCTTCCTTCGTCTGCGACCGGGCTATCTCCTTTTCAGAGTAGCCTCGGGTACCAGCCTCCGCTGTTCTCATCTCAGTTCGCCGAGTCCAGCGTCCCCTCCGCTCAGGCTTTTGTCCAACGTTGCGAGCGCACCTGGAAGAGGGTCAGGTCTGCACTTTGCCGTTATAGGGCGCAGACTGTGAGAGCTGCTAATAAGCGTAGAACTAAGAGTCCTAGATATTGTCGCGGTCAGAGTGTTTGGCTCTCCACTCAGAACCTTCCCCTTAAGACAGCTTCTCGCAAGTTGACCCCGCGGTTCATTGGTCCGTTCCGTATTTCTCAGATCATTAATCCTGTCGCAGTGCGACTTCTTCTTCCGCGATATCTTCGTCGCGTCCACCCGGTCTTCCATGTCTCCTGTGTTAAGCCCGTTCTTCGCGCCCCCGCTCGTCTTCCCCCCCCCCCCCCCATCCTTGTCGAGGGCGCACCTATCTACAGGGTCCGTAAGATTTTGGACATGCGTCCTCAGGGCCGTGGTCACCAGTACCTAGTGGATTGGGAGGGGTACGGTCCTGAGGAGAGGAGTTGGGTTCCCTCTCGGGACGTGCTGGACCGTTCGCTGATCGATGATTTCCTCCGTTGCCGCCAGGTTTCCTCCTCGAGTGCGCCAGGAGGCGCTCGGTGAGTGGGGGGGTACTGTCATGTATTGTCATGTTGTGTCCTGTTCCTGTTCTTTCTCTTCACCCTGTCTCCCTCTGCTGGTCGTATTAGGTTACCTTTTCTTCCCCTCTTTCCCCCAGCTGTTCCTTGTCTTCTCTAACTACCTCGTTCACCCCTTTTCCCACCTGTTCCCTTTTTCCCTCTGATTAGGTCCCTATATCTCTCTCTGTTTCTGCTTCTGTCTTTGTCGGATTCTCGTTTGTGTTACTCATGCCTGAACCAGACTATCGTCGTGTTTGCTGCAACCTTGTCCTGTCCTGTCGGAATCTGCCTGTTCAGCTAACCTTGTCCTGTCCTGTCGGAATCTGCCTGTCCATCTGAGCCTACGTGTGTTTCGTCATTAAAGAAACTCTGTTTTGTTAATTCGCTTTTGGGTCCTCATTCACGCACCTGACAAGTTCTTTCACGGGATTTCTCTATTTAAAGTGAAGTGTAACTTTATAGTTACCTATGAGCAATTTCTATATAATGACTTATTACTCATTACCAAGTGAAAATACCTATGAACAAAAGATGAGCTTCTACTTTAGTGGACTTTATTGCAACATGTAAAATGACATTACAATAATAATAATTTTTATTGTTAGATTAATAATTTGATTAAACAAAGATATAGGCCTACTCAATAACATAAAAATAACTATTCTAGTGGTGACTCAAATCTGTAGCCTATAGTATGGTGAGTAGCCTAGACATCTAGCTAATTTAGCCTAGATAGCTAGCTGTGCGGTACTGGAATGCATGAAAAACATGTCTTTATAATAAAGCATTGCATGAATTAGCATAGCTTTTGCTACTGGCATAGAGCAGTAGAGTAGAGGTGATTGCAAAAGTTGCAAACATGGGGGGGAAAGTTTATAGCTCCGGGAAAATGTTGGCCTTTTATAATGGCATTTCATGCAATTCTGCTTCATTTTAGATGACTGAAGACTTGAGCAGATTTTTTTTTAACATCACAAATGATCGGAATGATAGCCTACTTTGACACTGACAAGCTGAGAATCTGAGATCAATAAAAACGACCCTGTTGAATCCATCAATAACCTAGGCGTGTGGAGACACCCATATTATACAATATGAGGAGGAAATTATAGTCCTAAAAAAGTTTTCCCGTTTCACTGACTCACCCAATGATGCACAGCTCACTCACCCGTGATTGCTGATGCCCTTGTGTAAAACAAAACTGCTGAAATACTGCGAAAGGCCTGTTTTGGCTGCATGTTCACTGACAGATTTGCCACACGTCCCCAACTGTAGGCGTGCCTTGTGATTTGGCTACACAGAATCCACAGCTAGGATATTTTTTCTAATCTATTGATCCTCTGTGTCTAAATTATAGGGCTACTCCTGATGAAGTCTTCTGAATTATTTAATTTCTCTCTGAACAGAGAGCAGCCATTCTATAACTTTGGCAAATGTATTTAAATTATCATGGGTGCTGTGGCACCCCCAGCACCCTTCCCGTGGCTATTATTCTGTAAGGAAATAAATTAAGTGCAATGCTGGAGAGATCAGAGTTGCAAGCTCATGTCTATCAGAGCAGAGAGAGGGAGAGAAAGTGAATGTCATTCTAGTTCTGTGAGAGATCCAGGCACACTTCTCTCTCTCTTACCACAGCAATGGCCACGCGTTCGTCTATAGGTGTTTGTATTTATTAGCTGCTGCCTGGGGTCCAGCAAAATATAGGCAGTTTCTACCATTTTAAAAACATTACAATATATTCACAGATTTCACGACACACTGTGTGCCCCCAGGCCCCTACTCCACCACTACCACATATCTACAGTACAAAATCCATGTGTACGTGTGTGCATTTTTCAGTTTTTGATTTGTTAAAAAAGTTTGAAATATCCAATAAATGTCATTCCACTTCATGATTGTGTCCCACTTGTTGTTGATTCTTCACAAAAAAATACAGTTTTATATCTTTATGTTTGAAGCCTGAAATGTGGCAAAAGGTTGCAAAGTTCAAGGGGGCCGAATACTTTCGCAAGGCACTGTACATAGACACACTGGCTTCACTCAAAGCCTTAACAGCTGCCCCGTGGAATTCCTGATTCTACATGGATTGTGTTCGAGAGGCTTCCATTAAAGAACACCCTCTGTGTTCTGTTAGACAGGTAACTCTTTATCCACAATATAGCAGAGGGTGTAAAGCCATAACATATATGTTTTTTTTCCAGCAGCAGACTATGATCAATAATGTCAAAAGACACACTGAAGTCTAACAAAATGTCCTTCCCTATAAGCATGCTGAAAGTTTGTTGTCAATTTGTTTACTGTAAAATAGCATATCTGGTCAAACATGTTTTTTTCCAAAAGTTTACTCAGAGTTGGTAACAGGCTGATTGGTGGGCTATTTGAGCCAGTAAAGGACCTATTCTTAGGTAGCGGAATGACTTTTTCTTCCCGTCAAGCCTGAGAGTTCCTCTGTCCAGAGTCTGTGTTCTTTTGCCGATCTTATACTTTTCCAGTCTGAGATATGGCTTTTTCTTTGCAACTCTGCCTAGAAGACCAGCATACTGGAGTCACCTCTTCACTGTTGACATTGAGACTGGTGTTTTGCGGGTAGTATTTAATGAAGCTGCCAGTTGAGGACTTGTGAGGCGTCTGTTTCTAAAACTAGACACTCTAATGTACTTGTCCTCATGCTCAGTTGTGCACCGGGGCCTCCCACTCGTCTTTCTATTCTGGTTAGGGCCAGTTTGCGCTGTTCTGTGAAGGGAGTAGTACACAGAGTTGTACGAGATCTTCAGTTTCTTGGCAATTTCTCGCATGGAATAGCCTTTATTTCTCAGAACAAGAATAGTCTGACGAGTTTCAGAAGAAAGGTCTTTGTTTCTGGCCATTTTGAGCCTGTAATCGAACCCACAAATGCTGATGCTCCAACTAGTCTAAAGAAGGCCAGTTTTCAGCTGTGCTAACATAATTGAAAAAGGGTTTTCTAATGATCAATTAGCCTTTTAAAATGATAAACTTGGTGATCCAAAGCTTTTTACTATCATTCTTTATGTCATTTATTTTTGTTTCAAAGTGTAGTTTCTTCTTCTTTTTATTCAGTTTAGTCACATGATTTCTCAATTTGCAATACGTTTGCCAGTCTGTTGTGCAGCCAGACTTATTTGTCATTCCATTTCTCTTATCCCTCTCAACCATACAAGTTTTCAATTCCTCATCAATCCACGGGGATTTAACAGTTTTTACAGTCATTTTCTTAATAGTTGCATGCTTATTTGTAACTGGAATAAGCAATTTCATGAATGTGTCAAGTGCAGTGTCTGTCATTACACACCACGGACCAACAAATATTCTTTACATCAACAACATAGGACTCACTACAAAACGTATGGTATGACCTCTTATACACTATATTAGGCCCAGCCTTTGGAACTTTGGTTTTCCTAGATATGGCTACTATATTGTGATCACTACATCAGATGGATCTGGATACTGCTTTCAAGCAAATGACTGCAGCATTTGTAAACATGTGATCAATACATGTTGATGATTTGATTATTGTGCTGCTTGTAACTACCCTGGTAGGTTGACTGATAGTCTGAACCAGGTTAAAGTTTGAAGCTTTTTCTTGAGTTGGCAGCTTGATGAAAGTCAGTCAATATTTAAATCACCCAGAAAACATACCTCTCTCTTGATATCACATACATTATCCAGCATTTCACACATGTTATCCAGATACTGACTGTTAGCACTTGGTGGTCTATAGCAGCTTCCCACCAGAATGGGCTTTAGGTGAGGCAGATGACCCTGTTTTCAAATCACTTAAAACAGTATTTAACATGAGATCCTCTCTAATATTTATAGGAATGTGGTTCTGAATATAAACAGCAACACCTCCAACATTGGCATTTGTCTCTTTTCTGTAATGTTATAACCTTGTATTGCTATCACTGTATCAAGGTATTATCTAAATCAATTTCAGAGATAGTCAGAATATAAATTTCATCTGTTACTAGCAAACGATTGATTTCGTGAACTCTGTGTCATTATGGTAGGGATTAACTGAGCTGAGTTTGGGTCATTAATAAATCATTGTCTCAACGCAGCCTTATAATGCTGTGAAAGGATCCAGGAACTCAAATGATTTGGGTGGATCCCATCCTCCTTATAAAACGTCTGGGACCTCACACAATACATTTGTATTAGTTGTATGTAATTAAAACAGTGGACAAGACAATCATTTGTAGGCTATGGGCTACTCATGTTAAATTGGCAACAGTAATTCAACACGATGGATCGGATGCTTGAGTAAAAAGAGGATTACACGCAAAACACATTTAGTCTCCGTAGCAAGTTGACATACATTTGCTACGATGGGTTTGTGTCACATCACACAGGTAGCTAAATCGTATTTTTTATTTGGTTACGAGTGAGTAAGTTTACATGCACAGTAATAATTTCACATTAAACTGACTATGACACTATTAAGCAATAGTCATGTAAACACCTTACTGGTTATTTTAATCGGGGAAAGTTAAAATCGAAGTAAGCATACGCTGATTAAAACACCTGGTTTTCTAAGCAATCTTTCTAATTATTAGGACATGTTTGGGAAAGCCTGATTTACCGTGGAGCAATTACAAGTTGCGAAAACCCTATATTAAAAATAAGCAGATAATAGCATGCCAAAAGCGCGGTCGCAGTCGGAGGCGAAATTACGCGCATCCAAGGCTGTTTTTGGTTTCACTTCCTCAAAGAACCAGTACTGTGTTCAGTGTTTTTTTTCTCCTGACATTGTTTGAGACAGGACTAGATTCCTTTTCTAACAGTCCTGGAGAAACGTTTTGTTATTATCATGTCATGCGCTATTTAATGGTTTAATAACCAAGACTGGAATTTGTTTTTGGGAGAGCTGTGGTTCCCGAGTTTTTCCGCCGCGGACTAGGACAGCGCGGCTAAGAACAATGTTATCAAAGGTTCTGACGGTATGTATAGCCAGCCCATATACGTATACTGTACGCGACAGCCTACTATAGATTCCTATAATGTATTTTATCCGTACTGTTGGATCCTTTTCTCCTAACTGGTTATCTGACTCGAATTCCTTACATTTTCCAGTAAATACAGGCAGCTGAAGCCATGTATATTATGGACTCCAGTGCCGAGGAAGCCCGTGCTGGACTAACGGGCCATGTGTCCACTGTCCAAATGCTCACCTTGCACCGTGAGCTACTGGTTTCCCAGGTGAAGAGCACGCAGTGCATTATGGATAACCTCCTACAAAGTGGTTTTCTGTGTATCGAGGATGCAGAAATCATCCAGCGCGCAGCCACCAAGACAGACCAGGTAATTTACCATAGGAGGGTTTCAGAGAGGAGACATGTCCATTTGGACCACACACATTAAATGACAAAGTACCCATCACAAAGACATGCTCTTGCATTCACTAATAGCCTACTAGGCCCAAACTAAAATTGACTAATCGATTTTAAGAGGAGAAAATATAAAGACAAGACTTGATTTTGCAATACATTTGGTATGTTGCCAGTATCTTATCTGTGAAAAATCCTGTTTGGCCACATTAATCAAAATGTGGGAAGTAATATTAATCACTGGTAAGTAAATATGATTGCCATTGTGCAGGTGCGTAAAATAGGGAAACTGTTAGCTGCCAAATTATTTGTAAATATTGAATCACTGTAAAGTAAATATGATTTACTTATGATTGACATTGCGCAGGTGCGTAAAATCCTGGAATTGGTCCAAAGGAAAGGGGTGCAGGCATGTGAATACTTCCTATATATTCTCTACAAAGTTTATGATGCATACATAGACCTCCAACCATGGCTTAAAGAGATCAACTACCAGCCACCAGACTTCGTACGGGACATACCAGTGAAGAACACGGACCCTAGTAAGTATGTCAGTAAACTGTATGGTGCAGCACTTCATATGTGTTATTGAAATTTTACTTAACAATAAAAAATACAGTGCATTGACAATGTAAGCTATTAGAGAATCACGAGGGCAACTACTGTACATTTTGGCTGAATATCAGTGGTTGAGAATCAGACTGCAGTGTATTCTCCCTACCCCCCTCTTCTCAGTTAGTAGGTACTGTGAGAAGCTGAGGCACGAGCTGGGCCGAGACACACGCTTCATTGCCTCCTACGCCCAGCAAGAGGAAACCCTGTTGGAGGAGCTCTATACAGACACCCTGATGGAGCTCCTGAATGACCGCAATGAGAGCCTGGGCCACCTAGAGGGTCTGGAGCAGCTCTTGGGAGAGCAGGGTGTCTTTAACTCACAGGCAGAGACGGTGCTCGTCACGGGAGACGCTGGGGTGGGCAAGTCCATCCTCCTCCAGAAGCTCCAGAGGCTGTGGTCCAAGAGGGAACTGGAACAGACAGACGCCGTGTTCTTCTTCAAGTTCCGCTGTAGGATGTTCAGCACATTCAAGGAGACAGACGAGATCTCACTGAAGGACCTGCTTTTCAAATACAACTGCTACCCCGACCAGGATGCGGATAATGAGGTGTTCAGCTACATCCTCCGCTTCCCTGAAAAGGTTCTCTTTACGTTTGACGGCTATGATGAGATCCAGGCTGATCTGGACCTGGTGAATGTGCCTGAGGTGGTTTCTCCAGAGGAGAGGACTCACCCCCTTCTGGTGCTCATTAATCTGCTCTGTGGGAAGCTGCTCAATGGTTCCCGGAAGGTCCTGACGGCTCGGACAGGCACCGACGTCCAGAGCAGGGTGATCCGGAAGAGGGTGGCGCTGCGTGGGTTCTCTCCGGCCCACCTTCAGACCTACACCAACCTGCACTTCAAGGAGCAGGAGCACCGGAACCTGGTCTCAGTCCAGCTGGATGCCAGCCCCCACCTCTGTGGCCTCTGCTCCATCCCCCTCTTCTGCTGGATCGTCTTCAGGAGCTTTAAACACCTGCACTCAGTCTACGACGACTTTGAGTTGCCAGAGGCTTGCGTGACCCTCACTAACATATTCCTTCTGCTGTCTGAAGTCTTCTTCAGCCGGGGGGCCGCTCCCCCACCTGTCCTCCTGAAGAGAAACACCAGGTGCCCCGCTGATACCTTCAGGGCAGGACTGAGGCCACTCACTGCCTTCTCCAAGCTGGCTCTGCTGGGCATGGAGAGAGGAGGCTTTGTGTTCGACCAGGAGGAGGTGGCCTCCTGTGGCCTGACTGACGATGACCTTAAGGTGGGTTTCCTCCGACCGGTCAGCTGCTACGATGCATGTGAAAACCCTTCCACCTTTGAGTTCCTTCACCTCACCCTGCAGTCCTTCTTGGCTGCATTCTCCCTGGTTCTGGATGAACAGGCCAGCGTAGGAAACATCCTCAAGTTCTTCACCGAGTGCAGCAGGAGGGGCAATACTTCTTGTTTATCGTGTGTCGTCCACTGCATCAGTGGCTCCTCCAAACCCAGGGGAAAGGATCCGTTCAAGACCAACGAGCATCTCCAATACGCCAACCTCTTCCTGTGTGGACTGCTGTCTAAGGCCAATGCCAGCTTGCTGGAGCACATGGTTCCTGCAGCGCTACTGAAGAGGAAGCGGGCGGTCCTCAAGTCCTACCTGTCCACCAGCGTGAGGTCCCACCTCCGCGGTTTGCCACTCTACAGCACAGAGCAGGAGGGCAGCAAGGTGCATGTCCTGCCCAACTTCCTGTGGATGCTGCGCTGCATCTTCGAGACAGGAAGTAAAGAGGTGGCACAGCTGACTGCGAAGGGAATCACAGCTGACTACATCAAGCTGGGCTACTGTAATGTGTTCTCTGGCGACTGCAGTGCCCTCAACTTTGTGCTGCAGCACCGGCGGAAGAGGCTAGGGTTGGACATGGACAACAACAACATCAGTGACTATGGGGTCAAGCAGCTCAGGCCTTCATTCAGTAAGATGACCGTGGTGAGGTGAGGAATTCGAATACATGCAGATGGAAACAGTTTGTATTTTATGCCACTGTTTACATGAAAGGTACACTTGTTTACAAATAACATTGACAAATAATTTCTTACTGCTATAGAAAATACTAGTATAACTAACTATAAAGTATAACTTTTCAGCTAAATTCGTTTTTCCATTTCAGATTGTGTGTCAATCAGATCTCAGACAGCAGCGTTGAGGTACTGGCTGAGGAGCTTATCAAACACAGAGTGGTGGAGGTTCTGGGGTGAGTCAGTGTCTATCGGGTTCAAATTGCCTGTCGAACTTTAGTAATGTATTGTGCTGTATGACGAACTTCATATGACGTGACTGTGACTGTATTTCTGTTGTCTTGATTTGCCAGACTTTACAATAATCACATTACGGACATTGGAGCCAAGCTAATCGCTCATATCATTGAGGAATGTCCTAAGTTAAGAGTCGTCAAGTATGTAAATTAATATTTCCAATCAATTATATAATGACTTGTATATAAATTAAAATGTTTATTTTTGGCACTTTGATTTGTTCAAAGGCTTGGCAGCAACAAGTTCACCAGTATGGGTGGCAAGTATCTGGCCAGCGCCATTCAGAAGAGCACATCTATCTTTGACGTGGGGTAAGTGCACTAATATAATTATTTTATTTAACATTTTGGATCAGAGTGCATGGGATGGATTGTTCCTGTTTTTCAGAATGTGGGGGAACAGCATTGGTGATGAAGGAGCAAGAGCATTTGCAGAGGCCCTGAGGAATCACCCAAGTCTTACCAACCTCAGGTGAGATGGATGGCAAGAAATGTCATCGTTATCACTTCTCTGAATAAGTACAATTGAAGTCAGAAGTTTACATAAACCTCAGACAAATACATTTAAGGTTTTTCACAATTCCTGACAGTTAATCTGAGTAAAAATTCTCTGTTTTAGGTCAGTTGGGACAAATACTTTATTTTAAGAATGTGAAATGTCAGAATAATAGAAGAGAGTGATTTATTTCATCTTTTATTTCTTTTATCACATTCCCAGTGGGTCAGAAGTTTACATACACTCAATTAGTATTTGGTAGCATTGCCTTTAAACTGTTTAACTTGGGATAAAACGTTTCAGGTAGCCTTCCACAAGCTTCCCACAATAAGTTGGGTAAATTTTGGCCCATTCCTCCTGACAGAGCTGGTGTAACTGAGTCAGGTTTGTAGGTCTCCTTGCTCGCACACGCTTTTCCAGTTCTGCCCACAAATGATCTATGGGATTGAGGTCAGGACTTTGTGATGGCCACTCCAGTACCTTGACTTTGTTGTCCTTAAGCCATTTTGCCACAACTTTGGAAGTATGCTTGGGGTCATTGTCCATTTGGAAGACCCATTTGCGATCAAGCTTTAACTTCCTGACTGATGTCTTGAGATGTTGCTTCAATATATCCACATAATTGTCCTACCTCACGATGCCATCTATATTGTGAAGTGCACCAGTCCCTCCTGCAGCAAAGCACCCACACAACATGATGCTGCCACCCCCATGCTTCAAGGTTAGGATGGTGTTCTTCGGTGGTGAGGCTAGCAAGCCTCCCCCTTTTTCCTCCAAACATAACAATGGTCATTATGGCCAAAGAGTTGAATTTTTGTTTCAACAGACCAGAGGACATTTCTCCAAAAAGTACGATATTTGTCCCCATGTGCAGTTGCAAACTGTAGTCTGTCTTTTTAAGGCGGTTTTGGAACAGTGGCTTCTTCCTTGCTGAGCTGCCTTTCAGGTTATGTCAATATCGGACTTGTTTTACTGTGAATATAGATACTTTTGTACCTATTTCTTCCAGCATCTTCACAAGGTCCTTTGCTGTTGTTCTGGGATTAATGTGCACTTTTCGCACCAAAGTACTTTCATCTCTAGGAGACAGAACATGTCTCCTCCCTGAGCGGTATGATGGCTGCGTGGTCCCATGGTGTTTATACTCACATACTATTGTTTGTACAGATGAACGTGGTACCTTCAGGCGTTTGGAAATTGCTCCCAAGGATGAACCAGACATGTGGAGGTCTACAATTTATTTCTGAGGTATTGGCTGATTCCTTTTGATTTTCCAATGATGTCAAGCAAAGAGGCACTGAGTTTGAAGGTAGGCCTTGAAATACATCCACAGGTACACCTCCAATTGACTCAAATGATGTCAATTAGCCTGTCAGAAGTTTCTAAAGCCATGACATCAATCTCTGGAATTTTCCAAGCTGTTTAATGGCACAGTCAACTTAGTGTATGTAAACTTCTGACACACTGTAATTGTGATACAGTGAAATAATCTGTCTGTAAACAATTGTTGGAAATATTACTTGTGTCATGCACAAAGTAGATGTCCTAACCGACTTGCCAAAACTATAGTTTGTTAACAAGAACTTTGTGGAGTGGTTGAAAAACAAGTTTTAATGACTCCAACAAAAGTGTATGTAAACTTCCCACTTCAACTGTATGTGACACTGATTGTGTCATGTCTTTTTCAGTTCTCCCACAACTGTGGTTGAGGTCAGAAATAAGGAAGTATAACCCATTGGTGTATCATTTTCCTAACGCACATTCAGCTACAGTATGGGTTACTGAACTCCCTAACTCACAAACACTGAAACTACAGTATCTATTTTACAGTATCACTCTGCCTCATAGTAATATCATTACCTAAAGTAATACAGTATACTTATGTGTTACTAATAGTAATTATATTTCTATGCTCTTCTCTCCCTTAGCCTCTCAGCCAATGGCATCACTTCAGAAGGTGGGAGGAGCTTGGCCGAAGCACTGAAAGGCAACACAATGCTCAGAATCTTCTGGTAGGACAATCTTATTCATACATCAAATTTCTGTGACAGTATGTGTCTCTGTATATTTAATGTGCATTTGTGCTTTGGAGTTAACACAGTTTAAATGTGTGTTGTGGGGTTCTAGGTTGGTGCAAAACGAGTTGTCAGATGATGTAGCACCAGACCTGGCAGAACTGATCAGATCCAACACAGGTCTCTCTCACCTCTGGTAAGGCAGGCCCCAGTCTCAACACACTCCCAACAACCAATAATACAGTTTAGCTTCAGAATTAACCAGAAAGTGAACAAAAGTTATTTCTGAATGTTAAATAAATTTAGCTGGTTAACCTAGTTATCCCTTTGTGCCACTCTGCGCAGGTTAATCAATAATCAGCTGACAGTGGGTGGAATCAGACAGCTGTCAGAGGCTCTCTCCCACAACACATCACTCAAAGAGATCAGGTGAGTGTACGCAATGTCGCTCACTTATGAGCATTTTTTTTGTATCACGTTAATAATAGTATTTGATATATTCCTTAGATACATTTTTATTTCAAAACATCTTTCACCATTTGCACTTTGTAATGGCTGTGGTTCTTTGATTGCATTGCTGGTTCCTGATTATCATGTGCTCTGTCATCACTCACCCACAGTTTGAAAGGAAACTGTCTTTCTGAAGAGGAAGAGAAGCTGTTTGAGGCGGAGGGAAGGCTACGCTTCCACTGAGGAGACATAACTGAGCAGACAGAACTGAGCTGGAGAGTGTGTAGATTGGTCACGTCTGTTACCGAAACTTAGTTCTTTGTGTGTTTTCTTGCATACTACATTTTGTAAATATTTGAACATCCTGCATTAGCTAGTTTATTCTGGCATATGAGTAAAAGTCTTGACCCATAAAAATACTTCCTACAGTCATATTTGTCCATAATGAATCTCTTTGTATTTAGGGATTTGAAACCAGAGGTGGTGTTCTCAGAGAGGAAGTCTTCAATGTAACTTTTTTACTAGCTCGACTTTAGTTTGAAACAAATCAACTTATAAAGGGCAAACTGTTCCTTGTTTAAGCACTTTCAGTTACCCATGGAACATCTTATCATTATGCAAAGCAAATCCATTGTTTAAATCCAGCTTCCACCCCCAAGCAATAAGACTGCTGAAACAATTAATCAAATGGTCACCGGAATATTACATTGACCCCCCCCCCTCTTCTTGAACTGCACTGTTGGTTAAGGGCTTGTAAGTAAGAATTTCATGGTAAGGTCTACACTTGTTGTATTCGGTGCATGTGACAAATAAAGTTTGATTTGATTTGAAACTGCTTTTGTTGACCAAAGGAAATACTTTACTGATGCTGAATTGCAGTATTGAATTTCTCCTGCACCACAACAACAGAGCACTCTGTAAATAAACTGAATTTGATGTGGCGCCTGCAATTAACTGGAGGTTAGGCCACTGCTCTCAAACCTCCCTTATCATCAACCCTCACCCCTCTGATTTCTCTGCCTCATTCCCTTATTCTTGTATACTGGCCAGCACTGTATCTCTATGACACATAACAGACAGTCAGTCATGTTATGGTCAGTTTGTGGTCATGGTGACTAATGAATATAGGTTAGCAGGCGATGATAGGAACAAACAAATAGAGGAAGACAGGACATTACACAACTTCCATATACACTACAGGTCAAACGTTTTAGAACATCTACTCATTCAAGGGTTTTGTCAATTGTACCGCAGATATGGAACCTAAATCACAGAGGATAGATGTGATGGCAGCTGCAGAGAAGTACCTGGGTACCCCTCCCATTTAAAAAAAAATATATATACAGTACCAGTCAAAGGTTTGGACACACCTACTCATTCAAGGGTTTTTCTTAATTTTGTAAATATTTTTCTACATTGCATATTAATAGTGAAGACATCAAAACGATGAAATAACAGATATGGAATCATGTAGTAACCCAAAAAGTGTTAAACAAATCAAAATATATTTTATATTTGAGATTCTTCAAATAGCCACCCTTTTCCTTCAATAACAGCTTTGCACACTCTTGGCATTCTCTCAACCAGTTTCATGAGGTAGTCACCTAGAATGCATTTCAATTAACAGGTGTGCCTTCAGTTAATTTGTGGAATGTATTTCCTTCTTAATGCATTTGAGCCAATCAGGGGGGGGGAGGGGGTGTATACCGAAGATAGCCCTATTTGGTAAAAGACCAAGTCCACATTACGTCAAGAACAGCTCAAATAAGCAAAGAGAAATGATAGTCCATCATTACTTTAAGACATGAATGTCAGTCAATACAGAAAATGTAATTAACTTTACAGTTCAATCAAATACAGTGGCAAAAACCATCAAGCACTATGATGAAACTGACTCTCATGAGGACCGCCACAGGAAATGAAGATCCAGAGTTACCTCTGCTGAGGATAAGTTCATTAGCGTTATCAGCCTCAGAAATTGCAGCCCAAATAAATGCTTCACAGAGTTCAAGTAACAGACACATCACAACATCAACTGTTCAGAGGAGACTGTGTGAATCAGGCCTTCATGGTTGAATTGCTGCAAAGAAATCACTACTATAGGACACCAATAAGAAGAGACTTGCTTGGGCCAAAAAACACAAGCAATGGACATTAGACCAGTGGAAATGTTCCTTTGGTCTGATGAGTCAAAATTTGAGATTTTTGGTTCCAACCACCGTGTCTTTGTGGGATGCTGTTTGGGTGAACTGATGATCTCCGCATGTGTATTTCCCACTGTAAAGCATGGAGGAGGAGGTGCTATGGTGTGGGGGTGCTTTGCTGGTGACACTGTCTGTGATTTCTTTAGAATTCAAGGCCCATTTAACCAGCATGGCTACCACAGCATTCTGCAGCGATACGCCATCCCATCTGGTTTTGGCTTAGTGGGACTATCATTTGTTTTTCAACAGAACAATGACCCAACAGGCTGTGTAAGGGCTATTTTACCAAGAAGAAGAGGGATGGAGTGCTGCATCAGATGACCTGGCCTCCACAATCACCCGACCTCACCCAAATTGAGGTGGTTTGGGATGAGTCCAACCGCGGTGTGAAGGAAAAGCAGCCAACACATGCTCAGCATATGTGGGAACTCCTTCAAAACGGTTGGAAAAGTATTCAGGTGAAGCTGGTTGAGAGAATGCCAAGAGTGGGAAAAGCTGTCATCAAGGCAAATGGTGGCTATTTGAAGAATCTCAAAATATAACATACAGTGCCTTGCGAAAGTATTCGGCCCCCTTGAACTTTGCAACCTTTTGCCACATTTCAGGCTTCAAACATAAAGATATAAAACTGTATTTTTTTGTGAAGAATCAACAACAAGTGGGACACAATCATGAAGTGGAACGACATTTATTGGATATTTCAAACTTTTTTAACAAATCAAAAACTGAAAAATTGGGCGTGCAAAATTATTCAGCCCCTTTACTTTCAGTGCAGCAAACTCTCTCCAGAAGTTCAGTGAGGATCTCTGAATGATCCAATGTTGACCTAAATGACTAATGATGATAAATACAATCCACCTGTGTGTAATCAAGTCTCCGTATAAACGCACCTGCACTGTGATAGTCTCAGAGGTCCGTTAAAAGCGCAGAGAGCATCATGAAGAACAAGGAACACACCAGGCAGGTCCGAGATACTGTTGTGAAGAAGTTTAAAGCCGGATTTGGATACAAAAAGATTTCCCAAGCTTTAAACATCCCAAGGAGCACTTTGCAAGCGATAATATTGAAATGGAAGGAGTATCAGACCACTGCAAATCTACCAAGACCTGGCCGTCCCTCTAAACTTTCAGCTCATACAAGGAGAAGACTGATCAGAGATGCAGCCAAGAGGCCCATGATCACTCTGGATGAACTGCAGAGATCTACAGCTGAGGTGGGAGACTCTGTCCATAGGACAACAATCAGTCGTATATTGCACAAATCTGTCCTTTATGGAAGAGTGGCAAGAAGAAAGCCATTTCTTAAAGATATCCATAAAAAGTGTCGTTTAAAGTTTGCCACAAGCCACCTGGGAGACACACCAAACATGTGGAAGAAGGTGCTCTGGTCAGATGAAACCAAAATTGAACTTTTTGGCAACAATGCAAAACGTTATGTTTGGCGTAAAAGCAACACAGCTCATCACACTGAACACACCATCACCACTGTCAAACATGGTGGTGGCAGCATCATGGTTTGGGCCTGCTTTTCTTCAGCAGGGACAGGGAAGATGGTTAAAATTGATGGGAAGATGGATGGAGCCAAATACAGGACCATTCTGGAAGAAAACCTGATGGAGTCCGCAAAAGACCTGAGACTGGGACGGAGATTTGTCTTCCAACAAGACAATGATCCAAAACATAAAGCAAAATCTACAATGGAATGGTTCAAAAATAAACATATCCAGGTGTTAGAATGGCCAAGTCAAAGTCCAGACCTGAATCCAATCGAGAATCTGTGGAAAGAATTAAAAACTGCTGTTCACAAATGCTCTCCATCCAACCTCACTGAGCTCGAGCTGTTTTGCAAGGAGGAATGGGAAAAAATGTCAGTCTCTCGATGTGCAAAACTGATAGAGACATACCCCAAGCGACTTACAGCTGTAATCGCAGCAAAAGGTGGCGCTACAAAGTATTAACTTAAGGGGGCTGAATAATTTTGCACGCCCAATTTTTCAGTTTTTGATTTGTTAAAAAAGTTTGAAATATCCAATAAATGTCGTTCCACTTCATGATTGTGTCCCACTTGTTGTTGATTCTTCACAAAAAAATAAAGTTTTATATCTTTATGTTTGAAGCCTGAAATGTGGCAAAAGGTCGCAAAGTTCAAGGGGGCCGAATACTTTCGCAAGGCACTGTATATTTAGATTTGTTTAACACTTTTTTGGTAACTACATGATTCCATATGTGTTATTTTTTAGTTTTGATGTCTTCACTATTATTATACAATGTAGAACATAGTAAAATAAAGAAAAAGCCTTGAATGAGTCGGTGTTCTAAAACTTTTGACCGGTAGTGTAACTTTTTCAATGACTGTTGAGAAAGCTTCTGCCATAATGCATTGAAAGTGAAACACTACCAAGACACACTGTAATTCACACTAGTACAACTAAAAGAATGTACTCCAAAAGTTTTGCTCTTTTAATTTCATATTCTGTACACATTTTTACATAAATGGAATGTTATAACATACTGTATGTCTAAATAGTTTCTAAAATAACATTTCTAGGTATGTACTGTCGGCCTGTCTCTGAAGTACCTTGGGAGGTATAACCCAAATAAAAATAGTTTCCTTCACCTCTCAACTATTACATGAATGCCCTACTACACCTCCACCTTCATTCAAGCAAGCTCATCCCCAACTAATAATCATCTACAGTATGTTCGCTGTCATGGTATATTATAGTATCATGAACGGAACATCAAGTATAGCTACCTGATGACATGTGTGTTCTCTAACGCATCTCGCATTCATATATGTTGACAGTTTTAAACACTGCATCCTCACAAGTCCATCCATACGGAGCTTTTCAACACGTAGATTTGGATAGACATCGATCCGATTGGATCGATATGGGCTCAAATTGGCAACTGTAGCATAAGCAGCAAAACCAAAACATTTACACAAAATGACCATATAAGCCCCTTCCTTTACCACTGGCCTGACATCCAAACTGAATTCTCTACAGTAAAAACATAACGAAATCAGTTTAGGTGCTAGGCTGCCTCCCCACTCGCCCCCCAAAGAAACCCAAACATCCAAAAGACTAACAAAACTGAAATGGGGGTCAAATGTGATTTAAACTGATTCTAGCTACAGTAGATCATAGAAGGCTGTTCTGGTAGGCTAGCTAGGGAGGATCCTCGTGCTACACACATACCCATGACAATAAGGGCATATTGTACACATACAGTAGTATGCTTCAACAATCGTGAGTCATTCGACAACATTTAAAAATCACATTGCTTACAGTACAGTAGCCATGGGACAAACCATGCGGTGAGACCAAACATTCTAGTTTCAGACCAGACATTATAGTTTCTCCTTCACTGATGTGCAATGAGGAGAAACTCCCATCTGGATTTAGATCAAACTTTATTAGCTATAGTACATGATGACAAATGGGGAAACAGTCCATTTGGGTGGGGGCTTTTTATTGTCCAATTCCAAAGAGCTTTATGCCTCGCTGTACTGTATAAAGTGTTAGCAGCACGTCTTAGAGGCATGACGATGGCCCTTTTGGAGAAACCAGTTAATATGGTGTAACTGACCCAGTAGCCATGGTAACACTATCTTTAGTATATCCATACCATAATACCCAGATCTCCTATAAATGCTCTTTATTAACTTGTCTGACTGGTCGTTACTAGTTTGAATTGGGCAACCAATATAAATACTATTGATCTTATTCCTAGATCTGTCATAATAATATACTATAATCTAAAATCTCTAAACTGTGGAGATTGAAAAACCTCCACAATGATTGTGAAAAGCATAGCCATTTAAAAGCCTTTTGTCTAATTCATTGAATTTGTCTATCAGTTTCTTACTCTGCCCTTATTCGCAGCCCAATGGTGAAGATGGAGGTCTAGTATACTGGTATACTAATTAGCAGCGCATCCTGGGAAAGCTCTCACAACATTAAAGAGAACAACGTCAAGGCCTTGTTTAAATATTACAACCCAGGGTTGCTGGAAGCTGAAATGTATTAGATAAGATAGATAAGAAATGTGTAAAACACACTCAAACACACTGAGAAAGTGGATCCAACATTCTAATGATACCTTTTTTGAATATATCAGTCTTCCCCTTATTCTGATTGGCTTTGGCATGGAGCTCCACCAATCGCCTACTTCCTGCCCCGCCATCTCACCTCTACTGTGATAGGCTGATTGGTAGATGATTATGATTGGGTAAAACGTGTGCAATCTCAGGCAGCTATTTGAAACAGCACTGAAATGGACAAACATGAATAGAAGTCATAGTTATTCATGTCATTCTCTTTGCATTAAGGCCCAACTTAGTTTCACTATAACTCATACATACATACACAGATATGCAATTACACCATTATGTCAAATCTGCACACTTAAAATAATTTGCATAATAATAACTGATAAGTCTCATGATGATAAATAAAGATTAAAAGTAAAAGTGAGTGAGTGAGAGAAGAGGATGGGTGTGTGAACCCTGTAGAAGGCTAGAGTATATACACCACATAATGTCAACGGGCCCCTGGGGGAGGGGGATATCTGTTCTGGGGTCAGCACATTGTAGCCTGGATCCCAACTGAATTGATCCTCTTCACAATTGCCAAACTGAAGATGCACAGTAAACCAATTGTGAAACATAGTAATTCAGTTGGGATCCAGGCTAAGCACAGAGGGCCTCATGTCCCAGACAGACAGCTATTGCTGCTACAAAAACTAAGATTAACGTTCTCACTTCAGAGAAGTGCCTGCTGGGAGTTGTAGTTGCTACTAGCTGAGCCACGCACTTCTGGTAGCACAGTCCAGTTCACGTCTTGTTGCTACCACAGAGGCATTGAGGGGTTGTGAGTTAGATAGCTAGTCAAGGGAAAGGAGAGAGTGAGAAAGAGAGAGAGGGACAGCATATTGCAGGGCACTTCTAATTTCAGTGTGGCTAGCAGCCAGGGCCAGCTCCAGTCATGTCCCAGTGGAGTAAAGGGTAGAGATAAGCAGAGTTTCACATTCAGCTGAGTCGAGCTCTTTGCTGGGTCTCTCTCTGTCTGTCGTCATCCAGTCAACACACAGGGGGAAGGGCTAGGGAGGGAGGATATAGTATAGACTCATACCTGACTTCCCACCCTCTGTCCCCAACCCACCAATCGCACTGTTCTGTTCTGTTGTCTTGACTCTGCCCTGGTAGGCCATTAGGATCTGAAGGTGAAGGCACTGGTAGACACAGTTGGTGAGGAGGGGGAAAGAGGGGGATGAGGACTGACTTCCCCTTGCCCCTTCTCCCCTCAGCTTGCTCCCCGAAATGTCCAGGTGTACAATCACTCAGACCAAACAGATGGGAGGAGACCTGGATCTACTGTCCAATAACACAGGAGGAGGGAATTCCAAGTCACAGCAGCCCTGGAGCTCAGCCAATCAAAGCAGCTCAATCACTGGGGCATGGCCAATGGGATGGAATGCAAAACGTCTGTGGGTGGCATATACAGCCGTTTCATTGATGCGGCAGAGAGTGAGAGGGCGTGTTGAGAGCAACAGTTTTTCCTGATTGGATAGTTGTGCAACAGAGGTGTTTTGTCTTCCCCTCAACATCAGGTTGGCAGATAAGCATGTATGTCTGTCTGTCGGTCTGTCTGTCTGTC
Source organism: Oncorhynchus mykiss (assembly GCF_057628025.1). NCBI lineage: Eukaryota > Metazoa > Chordata > Actinopteri > Salmoniformes > Salmonidae > Oncorhynchus > Oncorhynchus mykiss. Next base: position 25,700,885 of record NC_143023.1, on the reverse strand, counting down.
TTTGAGGACAAAGCAGAGGTTGGTTGTGTTTGTGAGTGTGTATTTGTGAGTTTGTGTGTCTGTGTCTGTCTGGTCTTGTCTCGGAGCCGATTGCGTGTGTGTGGAGATAAATAGATAGATCAGCATTAAATGTAGTTTCCCTGAAGATTGCTTTTAATGAGTTTTGGCACACTGCGGTTCTTGACTGGTTTGAGTTGAGGTGTGTTGAGGGCTGAGGTACTGGAGGTGATGGGGATAGAAGGGTAGGGTCAGGGTGAGGTGTCAGTTCTGTACTGGCCACAGAGTCACAGTGTGTCTGTCCAGTACTCTCATTGGCAACGTGGAAGGGGAGGGGATTCACATTAAGGAATTTTGTTATTGGAGCAGATCACTCTTCTTAACGAGGAAGTAAGAAACCTGCAGAGATGAAAAACATCAGAAATCTGAATATACTGAGGGCTAACACGTGATGCTGAAACAAAACAATACAAAGAAAGAACTCGACTGAACTAAAAGGTATAATACTGTACCATATTTTTCCTGTTTTGTGTCAATACAATAGAACATTTGTTTGGGAAACTCTACGGTGGAAATGTTTCCCACAGAATATTAAAGTGACTTATCACAGTAACGCATTAATATCAACAACACTCAGTAAATGTGGATTTTACCTGTGGAGAAAAGTAGCGAGGCCCTTTAGTCTGAGGGATGTTCTGGACACGATCTGTTCACCTCAAACCACTCATCAATACAGCTGACAGAGAGAACAGGAGACACAGTCAGGAAGAACATAGCACATACTACATACAGTGCATTCGGAAATTATTCAGACCCCTTGACTTTTCCCGCATTTTGTTACGTTACAGCCTTATTATAAAATGGATGAAATAAATGTTTTCTTCATCAATCTACACACAAAGCAGAAACAGGTTTTTATATATTTTTTCAAATTTATAAAAAATAAAAACAGAAATGCCTTATTTACATAAGTATTCCGACCCTTCTCTATGAGACTCAAAAAGGTCTGCAGCATCAAAGGTCCCCAAGAACACAGTGGCTTCCATCATTCTTAAATGGAAGAAGTTAGCTGGCCGCCCGGCCAAACTGAGCAATCGGGGGAGAAGGGCCTTGTTCAGGGAGGTGACCAAGAACCCGATGGTCATTCTGACAGAGCTCCAGAGTGGAGATGGGAGACACTTCTAGAAGGACAACCATCTCTGCAGCACCACCAATCAGGCCTTTATGGTAGAGTGGCCAGACGGAAGCCACTCCTCAGTAAAAGGCACATGACAGCCCACTTGGAGTTTGCCATAAGGCATCTAAAGGACTCTCAGACCACAGAAAAACAAGATTCTCTGGTCTGATGAAACCAAGGATGAACTCTTTGGCCTGAATGCCAAGCATCACGTCTGGAGGAAACCTGGCACCACTCCTATGGGGAAGCATGGTGGTGGATGCGTCATGCTGTGGGAATGTTTTTCAGCGACAGGGCCTGGGAGACTAGTCAGGATTGAGGGAAAGATGAGCGAAGCAAAGAACAGAGAGACCCTTGATGATAACCTGCTCCAGAGCGCTCAGGACCTCAGACTGGGGCAAAGGTTCACCTTCCAAGAGGACAATGACCCTAAGCACACAGCCAAGACAACGCAGGAGTGGCTTCGGGACAAGTCTCTGAATGTCCTTGAGTTTCTCAGCCAGAGCCCGGACTTGAACCCAATCATACATCTCTGGAGAGACCTGAAAATAGCTGTGCAGTGAAGCTCCCCATCCAACCTGACAGAGCTTGAGAGGATCTGCAGAGTAGAATGGGAGAAACTCCACAAATACAGGTGTGCCGAGCTTGTAGCGTCATACCCAAGAAGACTCGAGGACGTAATCACTGCCAAAGGTGCTTCAACACCTGTAAATGTGATATTTCAGTTTTATCACTTTAATAAATTGGCAAAAAAATAAATAATCTAAAAAGCTGTTTATGCTTTGTCATTAACGGGTATTGCTGGTAGATTGATGAGGGAAAAAACTATTTAATCCATTTTAGAATAAGGCTGTAACGTAAAAAAACTGTGGAAAAAGCCAAGGGTCTGAATACTTTCCGAATGCACTGTATATAGAACAAAAGAAGGAATGGGGGAGGGAGACAGAGCGAGAGAGCAGGAATGATGATGCATTCACATACCGGTTGAGGAAAACAGGAGAGATCCCTCGTCATAGGTTGTACAGAAACATGTAGTGATATAGAGAGGGGGAGAGAAAGAGAGAGGTATACAGAAAGAAGGGGCGAGAGAGGGATAGAGAGAGGGGAACTTACCCTTTGTGGTATATGCAGAGACAGGGCAGGCGAGCAATGGTGTCCCCCTGTACCAGCTCCTCAAGACAGATTGCACATTCCCCTGCATCCTTACTCAGGACGTCCTCTGGAGGGAGAGAGAGAGTGAGTGAGTGAGTGAGTGAGTGAGTGAGTGAGTGAGTGAGTGAGTGAGAGCCAGACTGCCCATTTAATCAACAAGGCCAAAACCAGCTGTACCTCCACAGCCTTGTCAAAGCCTGCAAACAGCCCTAGTCACAGCCTGCAAAGAACCACAGGGCTGGAGCGTGGCTGGAGAGAGAGAGAAAGATAGAGAGAACACCTATGAGGATCAAAACACACACACCAAAATGATACCGCCATTATTGGCTAAGAATGATTTCATTTACACTTCAATTCCTGAAGGGGGAGCTCTATATCCATGGTTAAACCCTAGTGGTCCATATGGACCAAACTGGCATTGGGAGCAGGCTCTAATGCAGTGGGACATGTGATGTCATGATGAGAGGAGGGGGAGGTGGAGAGGTGCATTTGGTCTTTCCTCCTTACAAACAACAACACACAGTTTAAAGCAAGTGCTGTTCTGCATCAAGCTCTCAATAGTGTGGAATTGATAGGAGGAATCCCACTACTACAGTGTTCTGTTATCGCTCCAAATCAAATCAAATTGTATTGGTCACATACACATGGTTAGCAGATGTTAATGCGAGTGTAGCGAAATGCTGACAACACAGCATTTCTCTGTCATAGGATCCCTCCTGAGGTCTCAGAACGGCATTACAACCATCTATTCTCTATATTAATCTATTTACCATGTCAGACTCACACAAGTGTTTGCATACCTGTTCCATTGTGTCTGCCTGGGTTAATAATTTGCATAACTCAACCACTATCTTTATTTCAACAGTTGGTTCTGTGGTTGTATATGTCATGTTATCTACAGCCCTCAGACCAAATCCTGCTTCAATAATTGATTATTTACTCATACTGGAAGCAAGTGAGAATGAAAACTGCTCTCATGCACTGCTCTCTCTCTCTCATTTGTTGGATATTTTTATCTGATGTGTTATAGAAACACATGTTACTGGCTCAGCTGACAGCTACAGGAAACACAGATTGGGGGCAAGGGACTCAGAAAAAGGACACACACACATGTACATGCACACACACACACCAGAGGGTTATGGCTTCATTAAAACACCAGGCTACTGTTCCTGTAAAAACTGACCAACACACTCAGTGTGTGTTAAACAGAGAGCAGGACAGCAGGCATAGAGAGCGAGAGAGAGAAAGAGAAAGAGAGAGAGAGAGAGAGAGAGAGAGAGAGAGAGAGAGAGAGAGAGAGAGAGAGGGGGAGGCAGAGAGAGAGAGAGAGGGAGAGAGAGAGAGGGAGAGGGAGAGAGAGGGAGGGAGATGGAGGTGGCTATGTTTATTGTTGTAACACTTTACATAGCCATAATATGACATTTGAAATGTCTCTATTCCTCTTTTGTGACTGTCATGTTTACAGTACATTTTGATTGTGTATGTTACCTTTGTTAATTATCTATTTAACTTGTTTGGCAATGTAAACATATGTTTCCTATGCCAATAAAGCCCTTTGAGTTGAAATGAGAGAGAAAGAGAGGGAGAGAGAGAGAGAGACAGGGAGAGAGGGAGCGAGAGAGCGAGAGAGAGCGAGAGAGTGGGAGAGAGAGATCATTCCTCTATAAATAATCTACTACCACTTGAGTTTTGATGTTGGTGACCTTGCACGTACACGCACACACGTACACAAATACATTACGTACACACACGTACACACACCCACACCCAAACCCACACATTGCAGGAGGTGTCTTCAGCTGGAATATGATGCAATTTCAAGAAAATTGTTATTATTATTTAATTAGAGTTCAATATTATTTAATTATAGTCCAATTCAAAAGCTTTAAGAACTATGTATTGGAGATATCGGACCCCTTCTATCCCACAGTGTTAGTTTCCTTGTTAAATGGTCAATTCTTCCTTTATTCCAGACAGTTAGAGAAGAACAAGAGTCTTCACACACAGAGATGCGTACAAAGCTATCCCTCGCCCTCCATTTGGCAAATCTGACCATAATTCTATCCTCCTGATTCCTGCTTACAATCAAAAATAAAAGCAGGAAGCACCAGTGACTCGGCCAATAAAAAAGTGATCAGATGAAGCAGATGATAAACTACAGGACTGTTTTGCTACAGACTGTAATATGTTTCGGAATTCTTCCGAATGCATTGAGGAGTACACCACATCAGTCACTGGTTTAATCAATAAGTGCATTGATGATGTCATCCCCACAGTGACTGTGCGTACATACTCTAAACAGAAGCCATGGATTACAGGCAACATCCGCACTGAGCTAAAGGCTAGAGCTGCCACTTTCAAGGAGCGGGACTCTAACCCGGAAGCTTATGAGAAATACCGTTATGCCCTCCAACGAACCATCAATCAGGCAAAGTGTCAATACAGGACCAAGATCGAATCGTACTACACTGGCTTCACCGTTCGTCAGATGTGGCAGGGCTTGCAAAGTATTACAGACTACACAGCGGAGAGCTGCCCAGTGACACATGCCTACCAGACGAACTAAACTACTTCTTCTATGCTCGCTTTGAGGCAAGTAATTCTGAAACATGCATGAGAGCATCAGCTGTTTCGGACGACTGTGTGATCCCACTCTCCACAGCCCATGTGAGTAAGAACTTAAACAGGTCAACATTCACAAGGCCGCAGGGCCAGACGGATTACCAGGACATGTACTGCAAGCATGCGCTGACCAACTGGCAAGTGTCTTCACTGACAATTTCAACCTCTCCCTGTCTGAGTCTGTAATACCAACATGTTTCAAGCAGACCACCATAGTCCCTGTGCCAAAGAACACTAAGGTAACCTGCCTAAATGACTACCGACCTATAGCACTCACGTCTGTAGCCATGAAGTGCTTTGAAAGGCTGGTCATGGCTCACGTTAACACCATCATCCCAGAAATCCTAGACCCACTCCAATTTGCATATCGCCCCAACAGATCCACCGATGATGCAATCTCTAGTGCCCTCAAAGCTCATCACTAAGCTAAGGACCCAGGGATTAAAGACCTCCCTCTGCAACTGGATCCTGGACTTCCTGACGGGTCCCTCCCAGGAGGTAAGGGTAGGTAACACATCCGCCACGCTGATCCTCAAAACTGGGGCCCCTCAGGGGTGTGTGCTCTGTCCCCTCCTGTACTCCCTGTTCAACCATTACTGCATGGCCAAGCACGACTCCAACACCATCATTAAGTTTGCAGACGACACAACAATGATCACCGACAATGATGAGACTAAAGGTCGAACGATTAATCAGAATGGCCGATTAATCAGGGCCGATTTCAAGTTTTCATAACAATTGGAAATTGGTATTTTTGGACACCGATTTGGCCGATCAATTAAAAAAAAAAAGTACACCTTTATTTAACCTTTATTTAACTAGGCAAGTCAGTTAAGAACGCATTCTTATTTTCAATGACGGCCTAGGAACGGTGGGTTAACTGCCTTGTTCAGGGGCAGAATGACAGATTTTTACCTTGTCAGCTCTGGGATTCAATCTTTCAACCTTTCAGTTAACTAGTCCAATGCTCTAACCACCTGCTTTACATTGCACTCCACGAGGAGCCTGCCTGTTACGCGAATGCAGTAAGAAGCCAAGGTAAGTTGCTAGCTCATTAAACTTATCTTATAAAAAACAATCAATCAATTATAATCACTAGTTATAACTACACATGGTTGATGATATTACTAGTTTATCTAGCGTGTCCTGCGTTGCATATAATCGATGCGGTGCGTATTCGCGAAAAAGGACTGTCGTTGCTCCAACGTGTACCTAAACATAAACATCAATGCCTTTCTTAAAATCAATTCACAAGTATATATTTTTAAACCTGTGTATTTAGTTAATATTGCCTGCTAACATGACTCGTTGCGAACTGTAAAGACTATTTCTTCCTAACAAAGACAGCCAACTTCGCCAAACGGGGGATGATTTAACAAAAGCGCATATGCGAAAAAAGCACAATCGTTGCACGAATGTACCTAACCGTAAACATCAATGCCTTTCTTAAAATCAATACACAGAAGTATATATTTTTAAACCTGCATATTTAGCTAAAAGAAATCCAGGTTGGCAGCCAATATTAACCAGGTGAAATTGTGTCACTTCTCTTGCGTTCATTGCACACAGAGTCAGGGTATATGCAACAGTTTGGGCTGCCTAATTTGCCAGAATTGAATGTAATTATGACATAACATTGAAGGTTGTGCAATGAAACAGGAATATTTAGACTTATCGATGCCACCCGTTAGAACGGTTCCGTATTTCACTGAAAGAATAAACGTCTTGTTTCGAGATGATAGTTTCCAGGGTGCGAGCTAATAGCGTTTCAATCGGTGATGTCACTCGCTCTGAGACTTGGAGTAGTTGTTCCCCTTGCTCTGCATGGGTAACGATGCTTCGAGGGTGGCTGTTGTCGTTGTGTTCCTGGTTCGAGCCCAGATAGGGGCGAGGAGAGGGATGGAAGCTATAGTGTTACACTGGCAATACTAAAGTGCCTATAAGAACATCCAATAGTCAAAGGTATATGAAATACAAATGGTATAGAGAGAAATAGTCCTATAATTCCTATAATAACTACAACCTAAAACTTCTTACCTGGGAATATTGAAGACTCATGTTAAAAGGAACCACCAGCTTTCATATCTTCTCATGTTCTGAGCAAGGAACTTAAACGTTTTTATACATGGCACATACTGCACTTTTACTTTCTTCTCCAACACTTTGTTTTTGCATTATTTAAACCAAATTGAACATGTTTCATTATTTATTTGAGGCTAAATTAATTTTATTGATGTATTATATTAAGTTAAAATAAGTGTTCATTCAGTATTGTTGTCATTATTACAAATATATATATATTTAAATCGTCCGATTAATCGGTATTGGCTTTTTTGGTCCTCCAATAATCGGTATTGGTATCTCATTGAAAAATCATAATTGGTCGACCTATAGATGAGACAGCCTATAGGGAGGAGGTCAGAGACCTGACCGTGTGGTGCAAGGACAACAACCTCTCCCTCAATGTGATCAAGACAAAGGAGATGATTGTGGACTACAGGAAAAGGAGGAACGAGCACACCCCCATTCTCACCGACGGGGCTGTAGTGGAGCAGATTGAGAACTTCAAGTTCCTTGGCGTCCACATCACCAACAAACTAACATGGTCCAAGCACACCAAGACAGTCATGAAGAGGGCACCACAACACCTATTCCCCTTCAAGAGACTGAAAAGATTTGGCATGGGTCCTCAGATCCTCAAAAGGTTCTACAGCTGCACCATCGAGAGCACCCTGATGGGTTGCATCACTGCCTGGTATGGCAACTGCTCGGCCTCTGACCGCAAGGCACTACAGAGGGTAGTGCGTACAGCCCAGTACATCATCGGGCCAAGCTTCCTGCCATCCAGGACCTCTAAATCAGGCCCTCTGCCACCGAACGGCAAGCTGTACCGGAGCACCAAGTTTAGGTGCAAGAGGCTTCTAAACAACTTCTACCCCCAGGCCATAAGACTCCTGAACATCTAATCAAATGGCTACCCAGACTATTTGCATTGCCCCCTCCCTCTTTTATGCTGCTGCTACTCTCTGTTATTATGCATGCATAGTCACTTTAATAGCTCAACCTACATGTACAGTTTACCTCAATTTTCAGTTTACCTCAAAACACATTAACTCTGTACCGGTACTCCCTGTACCCTGTTACTTTTATTTTTTATTTTTGGGGGGTATTTCTCTTAAAACTGCATTGTTGGTTAAGAGCTTGTAAGTAAGCATTTCACTGTTGTATTTGGCACATGTGACAAAAACATTTGATTTGATTGGCACACCATCAATACTAAGAATATATGAGAGAGAGAGAGAGAAAGGGAGAGGGAGAAGGGGAGAGAGAGAGAGAGAGGGAGGGAGAGAGGGAGAGAGGGAAAAGGAGAGGGAGAAGAGGAGTGAGAGAGAGAGGAGCAGGAGATTTAGAAAGACAGAGAGTGGAGGACAAAGGAGACATGACAAACATCAAATATTAGGAGGGTGGAAAAATTATGATGACAAACAGCATGGCGGAGCGAGGGAGCAAGAGAGAGCGATAGAACGAGGCATGATGACATCAGCACTTTATATTTATTATCTCTTGGAGACAATTAATGTATAAGCATTACCAGGGGAACGGCAGGTACCTGATAGACAGTGTTTGGATGTGTGTGGGTATATATGAGAGAGAGAGAGAGAGAGAGAGAGAGAGAGAGAGAGAGAGAGAGAGAGAGAGAGAGAGAGAGAGAGAGAGAGAGAGAGAGAGAGAGAGAGAGAGAGAGAGAGAGAGAGAGAGAGAGAGAGAGAGAGAGAGAGAGAGAGAGAGAGAGAGAGAGAGAGAGAGAGAGAGAGAGAGAGAGAGAGAGAGAGAGAGAGAGAGAGAGAGAGAGAGAGAGAGAGAGAGAGAGAGAGAGAGAGAGAGAGAGAGAGAGAGAGAGAGAGAGAGAGAGAGAGAGAGAGAGAGAGAGAGAGAGAGAGAGAGAGAGAGAGAGAGAGAGAGAGAGAGAGAGAGAGAGAGAGAGAGAGAGAGGCAGAGAGAGTCAGAGAGAGTATATGTGCATGCAAGAGTAAGTGCAGTGCAGTATGTACAGTATAAACCCAAAATAGTGCTCACTCCACAGTAAACGGGCCCTTGTCAAAAGTAGTGCACTAAAGAGAGAATAGGGTGTAATGTAACCAGAAGCTACAGTTCTTCATTATCTGAATAGGGTGTGATCCAACCAGAAGCTACAGTACTTCATGATCTGAATAGGGTGTGATCCAACCAGAAGCTACAGCACTTCATGATCTGAATAGGGTGTGATCCAACCAGAAGCTACAGTACTTCATGATCTGAATAGGGTGTGATCCAACCAGAAGCTACAGTTCTTCATGATCTGAATAGGGTATGATCCAACCAGAAGCTACAGTTCTTCATGATCTGAATAGGGTGTGATCCAAGCAAAAGCTACAGTTCTTCATGATCTGAATAGGGTCTGATCCAACCAGAAGCTACAGTACTTCATGATCTGAATAGGGTGTGATCCAACCAGAAGCTACAGCACTTCATGATCTGAATAGGGTGTGATCCAAGCAAAAGCTACAGTTCTTCATGATCTGAATAGGGTGTGATCCAACCAGAAGCTACAGTTCTTCATGATCTGAATAGGGTGTGATCCAACCAGAAGCTACAGTTCTTCATGATCTGAATAGGGTGTGATCCAAGCAAAAGCTACAGTTCTTCATGATCTGAATAGGGTCTGATCCAACCAGAAGATACAGTTCTTCATGATCTGAATAGGGTGTGATCCAACCAGAAGCTACAGCACTTCATGATCTGAATAGGGTGTGATCCAACCAGATGCTACAGTTCTTCATGATCTGAATAGGGTGTGATCCAACCAGAAGCTACAGTTCTTCATGATCTGAATAGGGTGTGATCCAACCAGAAGCTACAGTACTTCATGATCTGAATAGGGTGTGATCCAACCAGAAGCTACAGTACTTCATGATCTGAATAGGCTGTGATCCAACCAGAAGCTACAGTTCTTCATGATCTGAATAGGGTGTGATCCAACCAGAAGCTACAGCACTTCATTATCTGAATAGGGTGTGATCCAACCAGAAGCTACAGCACTTCATGATCTGAATAGGGTGTGATCCAACCAGAAGCTACAGTTCTTCATGATCTGAATAGGGTGTGATCCAACCAGAAGCTACAGATCTTCATGATCTGAATAGGGTGTGATCCAAGCAAAAGCTACAGATCTTCATGATCTGAATAGGGTGTGATCCAAGCAAAAGCTACAGTTCTTCATGATCTGAATAGGGTGTGATCCAGCCAGAAGCTACATATCTTCATGATCTGAATAGGGTGTGATCCAACCAGAAGCTACAGTTCTTCATGATCTTAGTCTATGCCGCTCTGACATTGCTCATCCATATATTTACATATTCTTAATTTCATTCTTTTACTTAGATTTGTGTGTATTGGGTATATGTTGTGAAACTGTTAGATATCACTTGTTAGATATTACTGCACTGTCGGAGCTAGAAACGCAAGCATTTTGCTAAACCCGCAATAACATCTGGTATACACGTGTATGTGCCCAATAAAATATTGATATGATTGATCTCTTATTTAACAATACAGTGTTCTCTCTGATCTGATTCTGAGGTGATCAAATTGTTTTCATTTCACTATAGTTAGAGTTACAGGGACATTGATATGAGAGCATGTGAGGTGGCATTGGCTCTTAAATGGAGTTGAACTTAAATCCATAGCTGACCGTTAGTGACTGTCAGTGTGTGTGTGCTTTATCTGTGCCATCAGGCATGACAAGAGCTGAGTGTGATGTAACCTTTAAGCCTGCTGGAGCTGCTAACAGTTGGGTTCTAGACTCTATCCAATAGGAGATCAGTGACAGGGCAGCTGCTGTGGTGTGTATGTGTTCAGCTTAGCCTGGACTCTGTTTCCACTGCTACAGGAATAGACCTGGGCTGCATGTGTGTGTGTGTGTGTGTGTGTGTGTGTGTGTGTGTGTGTGTGTGTGTGTGTGTGTACGTGCACGGTAAACAGAGCTAAGCAGCAGTGTTTCTGGTGTACATGACATTGGAGTGGTGGGTATGTGTTGGGCTGCAGGCAGCAGGCTGCTCAGAGCTGAGACTGGGATGGTCAGTGCTTTAGACTGGATTTATGACATCCTCTCAGTGACCTTGACAGATAGAGGGAGGGACAACACCATGTACCACACACACACACATAACTGCACATACACATTGTGTGTACAGTTAACTGTCAAAATAATGGAAACACGTGAGTAAATGAGGGATACAACGTATATTGAAAGCAGGTGCTTCCACACAGGTGTGGTTCCTGAGTTAATTAACATCCCATCATGCTTTGGGTCATGTATAAAATGCTAGGCAGGCCATTATTTTGGCAGTTATTTGTATATCATATATGCAGTAACAGTATATAGCATGGCTGTGTCCCAATCCAAAGGCAGCTGCCTGCAACCTATTGGCTGGTTGGTAGCATTTTTGCCAGAAGGTAACTGAAAAGGAATTTGAGACGGGATTCGAAGGCAGCATCGAGCGAGATAACGCATAACGTTTATTTATATTGTATCCACTGTAGTAGCGTGAACAGTACAAAGCCCTTTGAGATCCTCAAAAAGTTCTACAGCTGCACCATTGAGAGCATCTTGACTGGCTGCATCACCGCTTGGTATAGTAACTGCTTGGCATCTGAGCGCAAGGAGGAGTGCGTACGGCCCAGTACATCACAGGGGCCGAGCTCCCTGCCTTCCAGGACCACTATACAAGGCGGTGTCAGAGAAAGGCCCTAAAAACTGTCAAAGACACCAGCCACCCAAGTCATAGACTGTTCTCTCTGCTAACGCACGGCAAGCAGTACCGGAGCACCAAGTCTGGAACCACCAGGACCCTGAACAGCTTATATCCCCAAGCCATATATAGTTAGCTAAATCGTTAACCAATAGCTACCCGGACTATCTGATTGACCATTTTTGCAGTATCTCCTTTGACTCATCACATACGTGTTGCTGTTTCAGTTTATTATCCATCCTGTTGCCTAGTCACTTTATCCCTACCTATATGTACACATCTACCTCATTTACATTTCACCCCTGCACATCCACTCTGTACTGGTCAGCCAGGTCACCCGTGATTCAAGTCGGTATTCAACGTCCATCCATGTCTGAGGACGTTGGGAGATGACATGGAAACCGGCCACTAGGGGCAACAGTGAGGCTGTTACTTTCAATTAGGTTGAGGTTTTGCTAGGGCGTTGTGGACGGGGATGGCGGATAGGTGTAAGCATCTGCCTATGGTTCCAAAAGTTAACCCTCACCTTACCCCTTCAGAGTTAATGCCTAACCTTAAGAATTCAGAGTTAATGCCTAACCTTAAGAATTCAGAGTTAATGCCTAACCTTAAGAATTCAGAGTTAATGCCTAACCTTAAGAATTCAGAGTTAATGCCTAACCTTAAGAATTCAGAGTTAATGCCTAACCTTAAGATTTCAGAGTTAATGCCTAACCTTAAGAATTCAGAGTTAATGCCTAACCTTAAGAATTCAGAGTTAATGCCTAACCTTAAGAATTCAGAGTTAATGCCTAACCTTAAGATTTCAGAGTTAATGCCTAACCTTAAGAATTCAGAGTTAATGCCTAACCTTAAGAATTCAGAGTTAATGCCTAACCTTAAGATTTCAGAGTTAATGCCTAACCTTAAGAATTCAGAGTTAATGCCTAACCTTAAGATTTCAGAGTTAATGCCTAACCTTAAGATTTCAGAGTTAATGCCTAACCTTAAGAATTCAGAGTTAATGCCTAACCTTAAGATTTCAGAGTTAATGCCTAACCTTAAGAATTCAGAGTTAATGCCTAACCTTAAGAATTCAGAGTTAATGCCTAACCTTAAGATTTCAGAGTTAATGCCTAAACTTAAACTTGGAATGATACAGAGAAGTAACCAAACACTTAAAAATGTGACATTTGGAACATCTTTGAAATTTGACATCTGAGAAACATGGATGAATGTCTAACTCTGACGTGAGACTGTGACAATACGTTGGTACTGGTACCCCGTGTATACAGCCACGTTATCGTTACTCATTGTGCATTTATTCCTTGTGTTATTATTTTTCTATTATTTCTTATTTTCTCTCTGCATTGAAGGGAAGGGCCAGGAACTAAGCATTTCACTGTTAGTCTCACCTGTTGTTTACAAAGCATGTGACAAATAAAATTTGATTTGAAACAGACTAGCCAGTGCAGGATCAGGGAGTGATCAGACCAAAGCACCAGCAGGGTATCAGACAATATCTCAACATGACCTCTGACACTTTCCACTCCGACCCAACCCAGGTCAAGACCTCCCCTGCTCCCTCGTCTGGTTCCCTCAATAAAGGAAGGTGGGAGGGGGGAGTGTGCAGGGTAAGCCCTCTTTCCTCCACCTGTTTCCTACTCTATCTGTCCTTCTCCCTTTTATGATAACAGAGTGCCTCTCTCTCTCTCACACACACACACACACACACACACACACACACACACACACACACACACACACACACACACACACACACACACACACACACACACACACACACTATTCTAGGCCATTCTAGTTTTACAGGCTATACTTGTTTGCTTAAACAAAGAGGAGACATTGTGGCAATGTCATGTGTTTAAATTCAATTGATGGCAATGGGGATGGTATGAGAGGATGGGGAGGAGGAGGGACGAGGTAGAGGTTGGGGGAGGGGGGGTGATGGGGGAAGGAGAAGGTGGGGGAGGAGGAGGAGGTGGGGAGGAGGATGATGGGGGAGAGAGGAGGTGGGGAGGAGGAGGATGGGGAGGGAGGAGGAAGCGAGGAGGCTTTTAGAGACTGTCCTTGAGGTGCACAAAGCAAACAGCTCAGAAGCACATGGACATGCTGATTAAACACCTTCAGGATGTAGTGTGTGTGTGTATTTACGAGTGAGTGTGTTTGGTGTAAGGGGTGTGTGAGTGTGTGTGTGAGAGAGCGAGAGAGAGATAGAGTTTGTACACATGTGTGTACATGCATGTGTGAGTGTGTGCTAAAAGTAAAAGATTACAGCTTCTAACCTCTGTTAGTGTGTGCTGTCTGGACTGAGCTCAGCTAGTCATAGTCTCAGGACACACAGACAGGGACAGTTAGGGACCCAGAGAACAGGCTTGATCAACATTAAACTACACAGGCCTCATAAAGACATCATTAGCTTCTCCCTCAACACAGTCCATTGGACACTCATTTCAATCACCTCATTAGACACGCACGCACACACACACATGCACGCACACACACACCCTCGTTAACATGCGCAGCTGATTCACCATCTTTGAGTCTAATGACAGGTCAGAGGCCTGCGTCGTGATGGAGGACCATGTTACTGTGGTAATGGGGTCGGTGACGTTAGCGTGTGTCATGGGTCGTCTATATACCAGACAGACACAGAACGGATGATTAGCAAAACAATCTCTGGAAAAACTGTCTCTCTAGCTAGAAATGGGAGGAAGGAAACGTGACAGTAAGTGTCCGCCCCAAATGGCAGCCTATTCCCTTACTTTTGACCAGGGCCCATTTGGGACTAGGCCTAATTTAAATCATGAGCGCTGACCAAGAGAAGGAATGGCATATTAATACAGTGTATTATTAACCTGAATGCCCTCTAATGTAGCCGACAGATGAACACCACCAAGATAAAAATCATCATCAATAGTGTTCAGAATGTATTCTACTTCTCTCAAAAACATGATTTAGACCAACGTGACTGTATTAGGCTAGATAACGAATCCTATCTAGTATAATACATTCCCTGTCTGCTTTCTCTGTCCAGTTCATACACAACAGAGCACTAAACCATGGCTAAAGATTAATTTAGACGATACCACAGGATCAATGTTGAGCCTCCTCTCATTCTTAACAGTGAACACAACACACCACTGAGCCCTGAGTCTGATTCAACAGCACAGATCCTGGGTAACTCTAAAGACACAAGGACTCCTTTTAGACCTGGAGGGCCACGCATACACACACACACTGAAGTCCTCTCTGTGTGGCACGGGCTGGGCAGGAAGCCCCTATAGGCTAATTACAGAAGGACAGGGAGATAAAGCCATGATGATTAGTCAGTGTGGACAGGTATCGATTAGTCCCTGCTTTTCGGGCTGTTCTGTGGTGTTTTTGCTGAAAAGGAAGTTGGCAGTAAGTTGGAATGTGGAGAGTCCCAGCAGAGAACCTTGCTCTGACACTGAGCCAAGAGGAGCAGCTTTAACATGCAGGGCAGCAGGCAGGCAGGCAGGCAGGCAGGCAGGCAGGCAGGCAGGCAGGCAGGCAGGCAGGCAGGCAGGCAGGCATACCCAGAGAGGGAAAAGAGAGGAGAGAGAGAGAGAACGAGAGGGGGGGTGGAGAGAGAGAAACAGAGAAAGAGCCAGACTGACCATTTAATCAACCAGGCCAAAACCAGCTGCACTCTCCCCTCCACAGCCTTGTCAAAGCCTGCAAACAGCCCTAGTCACAGCCTGTAAACAGCCCTAGTCACAGTCTGTAAACAGCACTAGTCACAGCCTGCAAACAGCCCTAGTCACAGCCTGTAAACAACCCCAGTCACAGCCTGCAAACAGCCCTAGTCACAGCCTGCAAACAGCCCTAGTCACAGCCTGTAAACAGCCCTAGTCACAGTCTGTAAACAGCCCTAGTCACAGCCTGTAAACAGCCCTAGTCACAGCCTGTAAACAGCCCTAGTCACAGCCTGTAAACAGCCCTAGTCACAGTCTGTAAACAGCCCTAGTCACAGTCTGTAAACAGCCCTAGTCACAGCCTGTAAACAGCCCTAGTCACAGTCTGTAAACAGCCCTAGTCACAGCCTGTAAACAGCCCTAGTCACAGCCTGTAAACAGTCCTAGTCACAGCCTGTAAACAGCCCTAGTCACAGTCTGTAAACAGCCCTAGTCACAGTCTGTAAACAGCCCTAGTCACAGCCTGCAAACAGCCCTAGTCACAGTCTGTAAACAGCCCTAGTCACAGCCTGTAAACAGCCCTAGTCACTGCCTGTAAACAGCCCTAGTCACAGTCTGTAAACAGCCCTAGTCATAGTCTGTAAACAGCCCTAGTCACAGTCTGAAAACAGCCCTACTCACAGCCTGCATAGAACCACAGGGCTGGAGTGTGGAGTGTGGAGTGTGCAGTGTGGAGTGTGTAGTGTGTAGTGTGGAGTGTGGAGGCTGGAGTGTGGAGTGTGGAGTGTGTAGTGTGGAGGTGGGAGTGTGGAGTGTGGAGGCTGGAGTGTGGAGTGTGGAGGCTGGAGTGTGGAGTGTGTAGTGTGGAGTGTGGAGGTGGTAGTGTGGAGGCTGGAGTGTGGAGTGTGGAGTGTGTAGTGTGGATGCTGGAGTGTGGAGGCTGGAGTGTGGTGGTGGGATTGTGGAGTGTGGAGTGTGGAGTGTGGAGTGTGTAGTGTGGAGTGTGTAGTGTGGAGTGTGGAGTGTGGAGTGTGGAGTGTGTAGTGTGGAGTGTGGAGTGCGGAGGCTGGAGTGTGGAGGCTGGAGTGTGGAGTGTGGAATGTGTAGTGTGGAGTGTGGAGTGTGGAGGCTGGAGTGTGGAGGCTGGAGTGTGGAGGCTGGAGTGTGGAGTGTGGAGTGTGGAGTGTGGAGTGTGGAGGCTGGAGTGTGGAGGCTGGAGTGTGTAGTGTGGAGTGTGGAGTGTGGAGTGTGGAGGCTGGAGTGTGGAGGCTGTAGTGTGGAGGCTGTAGTGTGGAGTGTGGAGTGTGGAGGCTGGAGTGTGGAGGCTGGAGTGTGGAGGCTGGAGTGTGGAGTGTGGAGTGTGGAGGCTGGAGTGTGGAGGCTGGAGTGTGGAGGCTGGAGTGTGGAGTGTGGAGGCTGGAGTGTGGAGGCTGGAGTGTGGAGGCTGGAGTGTGGAGGCTGGAGTGTGGAGGCTGGAGACAGCCCTCTCCTGGTGGTGGTCAGAGAGTCTGTTGCTCTGACAGATAGAAATAGATAGGCCACATGTTCTACGGTTTGTTCCATGTTAGAATAGGGTTTCACCGTTTGATTTATGGTAATATTGTACCATGATTGACACCTCACAACACTCCTGTTTTTCTCTGTTATTCTTGGCTGGGACATGGTGGAAAAACAAAGTTACTAAAGGATGTGAGAACCTGTGTTTTGATCTTTGCTGATGTGTGTGCATTTCCATGACGATAGAAATCCCCTGCTGAGAAGGCGTCTAGCAGTTCTGTGCTCACTAGTTTCCCTGTCCTAGCACTGTCTCCCAGTACACTACTACAGTACACTTACACTCTATTCCCTAATATACTAATACTAGCTAAGCTACACCTGCCTTTCCCTCTTAGGTAGACACCCACACGACATGTCCCCCTGCCCCCCTAATAAAAGCCCAGACATTCTCCCCAGACAGACAGACAGTCACAACACCAGTCTCCAGCACTAACAGCAGTACTGCAGTGTTCTCAGAGTTCATCACCAACACCCCTCTGTAACAGTACATCTGACAGGCTACTGTACTGTGTGTCTCTGTGTGAGTGTGTTTTGTGCACAGACAAGGAGGGGGCTGGACAGTAGATGCAATATCTGGAGTGTCCAGTTTGAGTGCCTGGACTGTGGAGGGAGAGTCCCCTCCCTCACTCTCATTGGTTGCTCAGTCCTACTGCTACTTCCTGTTTCCTGGTCCAATCAGAGTGTCTCAGGAACAGGACAGTGTAGGTAGGTATTCCCTAGTGAGATGGTGTCATGTGACAGGGATGTAGAGTGGTCCATAGGATGTCCTGCTACAGCCCTGCAGCTCTGAGCAAACCTCTCCCCTAGCACGTCTCTCCTACTAAGTGTGTGTGTGTGTGTGTGTGTGTGTGTGTGTGTGTGTGTGTGAACAGAATGCAGATAGGTCCCCTCTGTCTGCAGTAAAGTGGGGGGCATACAGTATGAACAGCATCACATTGTGTATGTATGAACCTGAGGGAAGGAGAGAGAGAGAGAGAGAGAGAGAGAGAGAGAGAAGAGAGAGAGAAACGAGGGAGAGAGAGAGTAGAGCGAGGGAGAGAGAGAGTACAGCGAGGGAGAGAGAGAGTACAGCGAGGGAGAGAGAGTACAGCGAGGGAGAGAGAGAGTACAGCGAGGGAGAGAGAGTACAGCGAGAGAGCGAGAGAGAAGGAGAGAGAGAGAGGAGAGAGAGAGAGCGAGAGAGGAGAGAGAGAGAGCGAGAGAGAAGGAGAGAGAGAGAGCGAGAGAGAAGGAGAGAGCAAGAGAGAAGGAGAGAGAGAGAGAAGGAGAGAGAGAGCGAGAGAGAAGGAGAGAGAGAGAGCGAGAGAGAAGGAGAGAGAGAGAGCGAGAGAGAAGGAGTACAGCGAGGGAGAGAGAGAGAGAGAGGGAGACAGAGTGAAGGAGATAGAGAAAGAGAGAGAAAGAGAGAGAGAGGGGGGGGGTAAGTGAGAGAGGTAATGGGATTCGCTTGGGGGGTAGAGCCAGGTGTGAAAAATAAGCTTCCTCTTTCTCCCTCTCTTTCTCTCTCCTGTCCCGTACTGCAGAAAAATAGAAGAGGTAGAAACACAGAGCTGGCTGTCAGAGTGGTGCTGAGAGAGGAGAGAAGAGAAGAGGAGAGGACAGGAGAGGTAGAAACACAGAGCAGGCTGTCAGAGTGGTGCTGAGAGAGGAGAGGAGAGAAGAGGAGAGGACAGGAGAGGTAGAAACACAGAGCAGGCTGTCAGAGTGGTGCTGAGAGAGGAGAGGAGAGGACAGGACAGGAGAGGTAGAAACACAGAGCAGGCTGTCAGAGTGGTGCTGAGAGAGGAGAGTAGAGAAGAGGAGAGGTAAACCCACAGAGCAGGCTGTCAGAGTGGTGCTGAGAGAGGAGAGTAGAGAAGAGGCGAGGTAGAAACACAGAGCTGGCTGTCAGAGTGGTGCTGAGAGAGGAGAGGAGAGGAGAGGACAGGAGAGGTAGAAACACAGAGCAGGCTGTCAGAGTGGTGCTGAGAGAGGAGAGGAGAGAAGAGGAGAGGACAGGAGAGGTAGAAACACAGAGCAGGCTGTCAGAGTGGTGCTGAGAGAGGAGAGGAGGAGAGGAGAGGTAAACCCACAGAGCAGGCTGTCAGAGTGGTGCTGAGAGAGGAGAGGATAGGAGAGAAGAGAGGAGGAGAGGACAGGTAGAAACACAGAGCTGGCTGTCAGAGTGGTGCTGAGAGAGGAGACGAGAGAAGAGGAGAGGTAAACCCACAGAGCAGGCTGTCAGAGTGGTGCTGAGAGAGGAGAGGAGAGAAGAGGAGAGGTAGAAACACAGAGCTGGCTGTCAGAGTGGTGCTGAGAGAGGAGAGGAGAGGACAGGTAGAAACAAAGAGCTGGCTGTCAGAGTGGTGCTGAGAGAGGAGAGAAGAGAGGAGGAGAGGACAGGTAGAAACACAGAGCTGGCTGTCAGAGTGGTGCTGAGAGAGGAGAGGAGAGAAGTGGAGAGGTAGAAACACAGAACTGGCTGTCAGAGTGGTGCTGAGAGAGGAGAGGAGAGAAGAGGAGAGGTAGAAACAGAGCTGGCTGTCAGAGTGGTGCTGAGAGAGGAGAGGAGAGAAGAGAGGAGGAGAGAACAGGTAGAAACACAGAGCTGGCTGTCAGAGTGGAGCTGAGAGAGGAGAGAGGAGGAAAGAAGAGAAGAGGAAAGGAGAGGAGTGGAGAGGAGAGGTAGAAACACAGAGCTGGCTGTCAGAGTGGTGCTGAGAGAGGAGAGGAGAGGATAGAAGAGGAGGAGAGGAGAGGTAGAAACACAGAGCTGGCTGTCAGAGTGGTGCTGAGAGCGGAGAGGAGAGGAGAGGAGAGGAGAGGAGAGAAGAGAAGAGAAGAGAAGAGAAGAGAAGAGAAGAGAAGAGAAGAGAAGGGAAGAGAAGGGAAGAGAAGAGGATAGGAGAGGACAGGTAGAAACACAGAGCTGGCTGTCAGAGTGGTGTTGAGAGAGGAGAGGAGGAGAGAGGAGGAGAGGAGAGGTAGAAACACAGTGCTGGCTGTCAGAGTGGTGCTGAGAGAGGAGAGGAGAGGAGAAAAGAGAAGAGAAGAGAAGAGGATAGGAGAGGAGAGGACAGGTAGAAACACAGAGCTCGCTGTCAGAGTGGTGCTGAGAGAGGAGAGGAGAGGAGAGGAGAGGAGAGGTTGAAACACAGAGCTGGCTGTCAGAGTGGTGCTGAGAGATGGGAGGAGAGGAGAGAAGAGAAGAGAAGAGAAGAGAAGAGGATAGGAGAGGACAGGTAGAAACACAGAGCTGGCTGTCAGAATGGTGCTGAGAGAGGAGAGGAGAGAGGAGGAGAGGACAGGTAGAAACACAGAGCTGGCTGTCAGAGTGGTGCTGAGAGAGGAGAGGAGAGAAGAGGAGAGAGGAGGAGAGGACAGGTAGAAACACAGAGCTGGCTGTCAGAGTGGTGCTGAGAGAGGAGAGGAGAGAAAAGGAGAGGAGGAGAGGAGAGGTAGAAACACACAGCTGGCTGTCAGAGTGGTGCTGAGAGAGGAGAGGAGAGGAGAGAACTAGGAGGAGAGGAGAGGAGAGGAGAGGAGAGAAGAGAAGAGAAGAGAAGAGAAGAGAAGAGAAGAGAAGAGAAGAGAAGAGAAGAGAAGAGAAGAGAAGAGAAGAGAAGAGAAGAGAAGAGGATAGGATAGGAGAGGAGAGGAGAGGAGAGGAGAGGACAGGTAGAAACACAGAGCTGGCTGTCAGAGTGGTGCTGAGAGAGGAGAGGAGAGGAGAGGAGAGGACAGGACAGGACAGGACAGGAGATGAGAGGAGAGGAGAGGAGAGGAGAGGAGAGGAGAGGAGAGGAGAGGAGAGGAGAGGAAGAAACACACAGCTGGCTGTCAGAGTGGTGCTGAGAGAGGAGAGGATAGGAGAGGTAGAAACACAGAGCTGGCTGTCAGAGTGGTGCTGAGAGAGGAGAGTAGGGAGGAGAGGAGAAGGCTCAGTGATAATCTCTCCTGTCTACCTCCATTACACTCCTCCTCACATGACTGATGAGCCAGACCAGACCTGCACAAAGGGAACACTAACAATCATCTCTCTCTCTCTCTGTGTGTCTCTCTCTCTCTCTGTGTCTCTCTCTCTCTCTGTGTCTATCTCTCTGTGTGTCTCTCTCTCTCTGTGTCTCTCTCTCTCTGTGTCTCTCTCTCTCTGTGTCTCTCTCTCTCTCTCTCTCTCTCTCTCTCCCTGTGTGTGTCTCTCTCTCTTTCTACATATTCAGACACAGAAACATACACACTCTTTACTAAGAGTATAGTGTATATCTGTCTCTCACCCTCCTTCTGCATCTCCCTCTCAATTTTCATTTTCTCTCTCCCTCACTCCCCCTCTATCCCTGTCTCTCTCATACTCTCCCTCACTCCCCCTCTATCCCTCTCTCTCCTGAAACAGAGATTAGCTAGAGAGGAGTGGAGAGTGCAGAAAGCCTGGAGGACAGCATAGGACACAGTGCTCAGGAAGATAATGACTGGCTGAAAAGAGGCTGTCTACAGGGGTGCCAGGACAGGCCAGGACAGGGGGAGAAACCTATTCAGAGAAGGATGAGAGGGGGGAGTAAAGAGAGTGAAAGTCATGACTCACCACTCATACCCCAGCCAGTCTTCTCTAAGGTCTATTAGCCCAGTAAAATGGCCTCCATTACTGGAGAATGTGACACATCTCTGATGACCAGCAGGTTTTGTTTAAACGCTGTTGGGCTGTTTAAAACCTGGGGATTATCTTTAAACAGCAGCACTTGTCCTCTCTGTCAATTGGGTGTGTTTAAAAAGCCCTTCTTCAGGCTGAGGGAGACGAAACAAGCGGTTTAAAGTCCACATGACTGATACATCTGTCTGGGGCTTGACTCATACTTGGTCTCTTGTAATATAGATAGGCAGGGGAGAGATTGTGTCACAGACAGCACATAAACACAACCACAATATCAGGAGTGAAGCACACACACACATACCCAAACACACAAAACGGGCTACCACCCCTTAATTCACCCTAATTCACCCCCCCCCCCCCACTGTTTGATGAAGGATGCCTTTCCCTCCGTCTTGTTGATGAATGAGAAACCAGGTCTACTGACCTTCAGCCATCATCAGCCCAATGCTGTTCCATCACAGTAGACACAGAGAAACTGCTGCTGCTACTCTTACCCACTCCTGAGCCAAGATGAATGCCTGTTTGACTAGGCTTTTACAGCAAGTCACTGTGGACTGAAGCTCCATTATCCAATAATATAACAGTTATAGAAGTGTCCAGAATTTGACCTCTGCTGAAAAAAATAATATTGGCCATATGAGCTGCCAGAGGCATGTGAGAGGACTGCTCAGAGAAGAGAAACAGACACATATTATTGCATCAGAAGTCACTATGTCTCAGTGTTGAATGCACACTGGGCTATGTTGTTGATGTTGAGGAAGTCATGGAGTATACAAGAGCTAACAATACATTTGTGTGATTATTATTAATCTTATCAGTAAACTTCCTGTGCCGGCAGAGATGGCTGCCTTGCTTCGTGTTCCTAGGAAACTATGCAGTATTTTGTTTTTTTACGTGTTATTTATTACATTGGTACCCCAAGTCATCTTAGGTTTTATTACATAAAGTCGGGAAGAACTACTGGATATAAGAGCAACGTCAACTCACCATCATTACGACCAGGAATACGACTTTCCTGAAGCGGATCCTGTGTTTTTCCCACCACCCAGGACAATGGATCGGATCCCAGCCGGCGAACCAATACAACGGCGCCGTAAAAGGGGCAGACGAAGCGGTCTTCTGGTCAGGCTCCGGAGACAGGCACATCGCACATCGCTCCCTAGCATACTACTCGCCAATGTCCAGTCTCTTGAGAACAAGTTTGATGAAATCCGAGCAAGGGTAGCATTCCAGAGGGACATCAGAGACTGTAACGTTCTTTGCTTCACGGAAACATGGCTCACTCGAGACACACTATCGGAGTCGGTGCAGCCAGCTGGTTTCTTCACGCATCGCGCCAACAGAAACAAGCATCGTTTTGGTAAGAATAGGGGCGGGGGCGGGGGGGGGGGTATGCCTTATGATTAACGAGACGTGGTGTGATCATAACAACATACAGGAACTCAAGTCCTTCTGTTTCCCTGACTTGATTCCTCACAATCAAATGTTGACCGCATTATCTACCAAGATAATTATTTTCGATTATAATCACAGCCGCATATATTCCCCCCCAATTCCACACTTCAAGATTGCTTTGATCACGTGGATTGGGATATGTTCCGCATTGTGACAAACAACAACATTGACAAATACGCTGATTCGGTGAGCGAGTTTATTAGCAAGTGCATTGTACACACAGCAACTATTAAAACATTCCCCAACCAGAAACCGTGAATTGATGGCAGCATTCGTGCGAAACTGAAAGCGCGAACCACTGCTTTTAACCAGGGAAAGGCAGCCAGTGACCGAGTTTGGCTTGGTGGTGGGAACAACACTCTCACCATAGTCAGTGTGACACGATACGATGAAGGGCCATTCAGATGTGAGGTCATCAACGGAATCAGCAACGGCACCAGCCAGCCCATTGGCCTCAATGTTAGATGTGAGTATCAGAGTATGCAGTATACTGTACATTAATCATACACAACAGACATGGATTGTACCTTGTCATTGAGAGCCAGCCTTCCATGCAATGATGTAACATGCCTATTTTCATCCCAAACCATTCCTCTGTGTACACATGATCCAGATCATTATTTGGAGAGATCATTAGTAGACTGTGTTTAGTAGAGCAGGACAGAAACATATTCTAGGTAATGTTTACCCAACACTTCATTGTTATTCGTTCCTCCCATAGATGGCCCAAGTAACCTCACCATGATGGTAGTTCCTGAGATGACCAGAGGACATACAGCCTACAAGACGGGCTCCCGGAAACATGACCGAATACAAACAGTGTAGCTATTCCCTCCGCAAGGCAATCAAACAAGCTAAGCGTCAGTATAGAGACAAAGTAGAGTCGCAATTCAACGGCTCAGACACACGAGGTATGTGGCAGGGTCTACAGTCAATCACGGATTACAAAAAGAAAACCAGCCCCGTTGTGGACTAGGATGTCTTGCTCCCGGACAGACTAAAGACCTTTGAGGACAATACAGTGCCACTGACACGGCCCGCTACCAAAACCTGTGGACTCTCATTCACTGTAGCCAACGTGAGTAAAACATTTAAACGTGTTAACCCTCGCAAGGCTGCAGGCCCAGACGGCATCCCAAGCCGCGTCTTCAGAGCATGCGCAGACCAACTGGCTGGTGTGTTTATGGACATATTCAATCAATCCTTATCCCAGTCTGCTGTTCCCACATGCTTCAAGAGGGCCACACTTGTTCCTGTTCCCAAGAAAGCTAAGGTAACTGAGCTAAACGACTACCGCCCCGTAGCACTCACTTCCGTCATCATGAAGTGCTTTGAGAGACTAGTCAAGGACCATTTCACCTCCACCCTACCTGACACCCTAGACCCACTCCAATTTGCTTACCGCCCCAATAGGTCCACAGATGACGCAATCTCAACCACACTGCACACTGCCCTAACCCATCTGGACAAGAAGAATACCTATGTGAGAATGATGTTCATTGACTACAGCTCAGCATTTAACACCATAGTACCCTCCAAACTTGTCATCAAGCTCCCTGGGTCTCGACCCCGCCCTGTGCAACTGGGTACTGGACTTCCTGACAGGCCGCCCCCAGGTGGTGAGGGAAGGTAACAACATCTCCTCCCCGCTGATCCTCAACACTGGGGCCCCACAAGGGTGCGTTCTGAGCCCTCCCCTGTACTCCCTGTTCACCCACCACGCACGCCTCCAACTCAATCATCAAGTTTGCAGACGACACTACAGTGGTAGGCTTGATTACCAACAACGACGATATGGCCTACAGGGAGGAAGTGAGGGCCCTCGAAGTGTGGTGTCAGGAAAATAACCTCACACTCAACGTCAACAAAACAAAGGAGATGATTGTGGACTTCAGGAAACAGCAGAGGGAGCACCCCCCTATCCACATCGACGGGACAGTAGTGGAGAGGGTAGAAAGTTTTAAGTTCCTCGGCGTACACATCATGGACAAACTGAATTGGTCCACCCACACAGACAGCAGCGCCTCTTCAACCTCAGGAGGCTGAAGAAATTTGGCTTGTCACCAAAAGCACTCACAAACTTCTACAGATGCACAATCGAGAGCATCCTGTCAGGCTGTATCATCGCCTGGTACGGCAACTGCTCCGCCCACAACCGTAAGGCTCTCCAGAGGGTAGTGATGTCTGCACAACGCATCACCGGGGGCAAACTACCTGCCCTCCAGGACACCTACACCACCCGATGTCACAGGAAGGCCATAAAGATCATCAAGGACAACAACCACCTGAGCCACTGCCTGTTCACCCCGCTATCATCCAGAAGGCGAGGTCAGTACAGGTGCATCAAAGCAGGGACCGAGAGACTGAAAAACAGCTTCTATCTCAAGGCCATCAGACTGTTAAACAGCCACCACTAACATTGAGTGGCTGCTGCCATACATGTAAAAAATGTATCACTAGCCACTTTAAACAATGCCACTTAATATAATGTTTATATACCCTACATTACTCATCTCATATGTATTTATATTGTACTCGATACCATCTACTGCATCTTGCCTATGCCGTTCTGTACCATCACTCTGTACCATATACACTTGTGTGTATAAGGTAGCTGTTGTGAAATTGTTAGGTTAGATTACTCGTTGGTTATTACTGCATTGTCGGAACTAGAAGCACAAGCATTTCTCTACACTTGCATTAACATCTGCTAACCATGTGTATGTGACAAATAAAATTTGATTTGAACTTCTTCCCAATGGCCCTCTATTCCCTATATAGTACACTACTTTTGCCCAGGGCAGATAGGGCTCTAGTCAAATGAGGTGCCATTTGGGATGCAGACAACATGAGGTAATTTGTTTTCTGACTAACTGAATCCTACATGCTGACTTAGCCCTTAGAAGGGGCCACTACAAACTCCTCATTAGGGCGTTAGGCAATGACTTCCAGAGCCTGGGACCATCGTAGGAAGTATTTAAACCTAGAGTTGGAGTGGAAAAGAGAGGCAGGGAGATACAAGTGGGGGAGGCTCTGCAGAAATGGCTCCTCAGCCCTGAGTGTGTGTTTGTGTGGGGTGTGTGTGTGTGTATGTGTGAGTGTGTGTGTGTATGTGTGAGTGTGTGTGCGTGCGTGTGTATGTGTGTGTGTGTGGTGTGTGTGTGTGGTGTGTGTGTGTGTGTTTGTGTGGTGTGTGTGTGTGTGTGTGGGGGGGGTGTGGTGTGTGGTGTGTGTGTGTGTGTGTGTGTGTGTGTGTGTGTGTGTGTGTGTGTGTGTGTGTGTGTGTGTGTGTGTGTGTGTTTGTGCGTGTGTGTTTGTGTGTGGAGGGGTGTGTGGTGTGTGGTGTGTGTGTGGTGTGTGCTACTCTGTGCTCCAGAAACACACAGTGAGCTTGAGGAAGCAAGAGGAAATTAGCCAGCCCTTTAAGACTGATATGATAGTTCTTAGATAAAACAAACACCACTGGACCTTTCTTAATATAAGATGGAGGGCTGAGCTCTGAGTGTGTGTGTGTGTTTGTTGAACTCTGCTTCTTCTCAACCAGGAATGTAAACAGGGCTAAAAGTAAGCTAGGGGGCTCCAACTTTCCCCTCTCACTGCTGTATCCTAGTTTACATCTCCCCTGCAGAGATTACAGTATCAAATACATTACATGTTTTCACTGTCCACTTAAGACTTGCGACCTGCTCAGTTTGTTTATGAAGACATGGCCCATAAATCAATTGGACCAGTCGTCAGAAAGAGATTAAGAAACCAGGGAGAGATGCAATTGATTAGGAACCTTAGATTACAATTATTTATGGACTAGATCACTCATAACCATAGTAATATGACTTGTTCTTCCACTGAGCCCCTACCCAGCCTGTTATGATGTACTTGGCATCATAGTAATTCCACTATATGTTAATATACACTGACAATGACTGAAAACGTGCAAAGACTGATTAAGGCATTAAAGCGGCAACACAATGGGAGGCAAATTAAAGTGAGAGAGAGAGAGAAAGAGAGACAGAGAGAGAGAGTTTGTGTTTGAATCGAACTGCAGAGAGAGGAGAGCTATTTTGATCAATTTAGGCAGACAGTATTGGACAGATCAGGAAGTCCAGCGACAGTGACAGTCCCCTCTGTAACAGATCTGCCATAAAACACGCTGTCTTGCCATTATGATTACACAGACACAGAGCTAACACCTGCCGTGACACTAGTCACATTAGTCATTGAGGGGGAGGAGGGGAGTCGTTCCAACTGCCAAACATCAGGCAGCTCATTCAGACACTGTCTGACAGCAACCATGTTGCAATAAATTAGCTTGTCAATTAACTCACAGACAGCCACGGCAACGTCTTGTCTGGCCACACACACTAAGCCCTTCCCCTTCACAAGCACCCGTTCAGCAAAGGAGACCAGTCTAGGGGTAGGGGAGTAAAGTAAGCAGTCTTACCGTTATAAGTCACTCTGGGTTTGGTCAAGCACATGACGATGTGTAGATCCATCTCATCCGTGGAGACAAACTTGGAGCAGACAGGGCACATGAAGCCTGCATGGAGGGAGAAGGGAGGAGGAAAGGAAGACCAAGTGGTAAATATGAGAAATCTAATTCTGTAAAGGGAAATCATTAAGTACCTATGCTGTTACCATAACACAGCATCACCCACCCACACTCCTCCGCCCAGCCATCACGACATTCTCTCTCTGACATTACAAACTGAATTCTCCCTATTACATTCTCCTGCAATTACATTCTATGAGTCACACTCAATAATCTCCCTGTGATATTAACAGCAAAGATGATAAAATGAGGTGATATTTAACACTGATTGCAAAGCTTGTCTTGACATTATCACTATGATGCAGCAGATTGCAGAGACGCCCTTTAAACTGAGATTATTAATGATTGTGTTTGGTAGCTCTGCACTAAACAGTTAACACTTCTTATGGCTGGGGGGCAGTATTGAGTAGCTTGGATGAATAAGGTGCCCAGAGTAAACTGGCTACTACTCATTGAAACAAGCAAGATTTCTGGCTCTCACAGACCTTCTTCTTTAAGAGGCTCCTCTGTCCTCCACTCGTTACCTGTATTAATGGCACCTGTTTGAACTTGTTATCAGTATAAAAGACACCTGTCCACAACCTCAAACAGTCACACTCCAAACTCCACTATGGCCAAGACCAAAGAGCTGCCAAAGGACACCAGAAACAAAATTGTAGACCTGCACCAGGCTGGGAAGACTGAGTCTGCAATAGGTAAGCAGCGTGTGTGTATGTGTGTGTGTGTGTATGAGTGTGTGTGTGTGTGTATGAGTGTGTGTATGTGTGTGTGTATGTGTGAGAGAAGGTATGTGTGAGAGAAGGTATGTGTGTGAGTGTGTATGCATGAGTGTGTGTGTGTGTGTATGTATGAGTGTGTGGATTGTATGTGAGTGAGTGTGTGTGTATGTGTTACGTTCCCCAGTTTATGTGTTGTAGTTTGTGTATTTGCATGTGTTTTATTTCAGGAAATGGCTTCCTGAAATCCCTCAAGCAGCTGATTGGTCGACTCCAGGGCTAATTGGAGAGCTGACCCCGCCCCCTCGTCAAGACACAGCTGTCTCCAGTTACACATTCATTCAGAAGCTATGTAAAAGCCAGTGTTCTGTTCAGGAGGGAGAGATTTGAGGTAGGGATTACTGAGAGAGATTTGCTTGGAGGTCATTACAGAGAGATTTTGATAGAGGTTGATTTTTGCTGGGAGTTCATTGCTGAGAGTTGGTATGTTTTGTGAGTTTGTTGCTCAGGTAGAGCTTAGTTGATGTCCTTTGTTTGTTTGAAATTGTTTAATATTCTGTTTAATTTGTTCCCAGGGGGGAAGGGGAAGGCACCTTGGGAGTGCTTAGGCAAGAGGCCCGCGGGCATACATGTACCCATAGTATATTCACTGTCTAGGCACACTAGGTAAGACCTGGGCGGACCACCCCCTGTATTTTGGTTAGGGCACCAGGTGGTGCTAAATTAGGTAAGTAGTGGGTAGGCAGGTAAGATAGGAGAGGGGGCTTTGAGATTTACTTTCTTTGCTTTGGTTCAGTCCAGCCCCTTTTCCCCATATTACCGTGTAAAGGAATAAAGTCCTTGTAAACGGTACCACATTCTGTCTGTTGTCATACTTACTCGCGCCTACAGTCCATACCTCTTTCACTTCACAGAGAGTTTAGTTGTAGCAGGGTGTTGCGTTCCCTCTTCATAGAGGCGTGCGTAACATAATGGGGGCTCATCCGGGATATTTCCATTAAACCCACCGGACCCTGCTGCTCTGAGCTCTCTGTGGTTAGTGATTGAGGTGTGATGGTAGGTTGTGAGTTTGGATGACTTGTTTAGTTAGTGTGTTCAGGAGACTGCATTGTATAAGATGGCTGCATCAGTTTTTTGAAGTGCCCTCTATTGATTGTTTGGGTAGGTTTCGTAAAGTAGACTTTATAGCTATAGCTGACCATTATGGATTTTTTGTCCCTGAGAAAGCCCTAAAGGCTGAGCTTTTGTTGCTAGTCAGGGAGGGTTTAGTGAGAGAACGGATTCTCTCATTGCAAGGAGAGGAGACGGGTAGACCTTCCGATGCCAAGTCGGAGGACAGGGCGGAGGAAGGGGTTCCTCGTACCCCCTTTACATTGGGGTCCGATTCGATCCTTTATCTTCTGCTTCGGGTCGTTCAGATGGAACTGCTAGGCTGAAGGTGAGGCTGGCTCGGTTAGAAATGGAGCAAAAAGATAGAGACAGATGAATTTTGAACTTGAAATTAGGAGAATAGAAGCTGACAAGGAGGTGAGGATCCGACAACTGGAGCTAGACGCTCGCTCCAGTGCGACTCCACAAGCTGCTCATCAAACCCACTTCGATGTGAGTAAAAACATAGCTTTAGTCCCTCCATTCCGAGAGTCGGAAGTGGATTCTTATTTCTCTGCGTTTGAGCGTGTGGCCGCTGCGCTGCATTGGCCACTCAAGGTTTGGCCGCTCCTGTTACAATGTAAATTGTCTGGGAAAGCCCAGGAAGTAGTAGCTGCGCTCTCCCTGGAAGACAGTTTACACTACGATACAGTTAAAACTACCGTGTTGTGGGCTTATGAGTTGGTGCCTGAAGCTTATAGACAGCGCTTCAGGAACCACAAAAAAACATCTCACCGTACATTTGTTGAATTTGTTAGGGACAAAGAGTCTCTGTTTAGTCGCTGGTGTTCAGCCAGCAAAGCTAACACCTTTGCTGATATTAAGGAGTTGATGCTGTTGGAGGACTTTAAAGGCAACCTCCCAGATAGAATTGTAGTTCATTTAAATGAACAGAAAGTGGTGACATTGGCCCAAGCAGCAGTGTTGGCAGATGAGTACGCTTTGACACACAAGACTGTCTTTGGTGCACCACGTTTTGAAGGCCGGACGATTACGTCATCAGTTCCTCGTTCAGGTCGCTTTTCCTCTGACAACCCTAAGCCTTTTCATGAAATCCGTGAATGTTTTTACTGTCACCAAAAGGGTCACGTGATTGCGGATTGCCAAGTTTTGAAAAATAAACCGAAACAGTCCCTGTCACCGTCCCCAAAAATGAAAAGTTTGGGTTTAGTCAAGTCTTTGGCTCGTCCATTGGATCGAGTTGTTGATTCAGCATTTGAGAAACCGGATCCTGTCTATGCTCCGTTTATCTCTGCCGGTTGTGTTTCCTTAACAGGAGAACAAGCTGATCAAAAGCCTATCCAAATCCTACGAGACACTGGGGCGGCGCAGTCAGTAATCATTACTGATGCTTTACCCTGGTCTCCTGAAACGTATTGTGGCTCACATGTCATATTACAGGGGATAGAGACAAAAACCGTACCTGTACCTTTACACTGGGTCCACTTAGTGTCAGACTTGGTATCAGGACGTTTCCGTGTTGGTGTAGTATCTACACTGCCAGTAAAAGGAGTCACATTGCTACTAGGGAATGATATTGCTGGTGGTAATGTCATTCCTGTGTTAGAGGTAGTAGACAATCCAGAAATCAGAACTACAGATGAGAAATTGGTTCAAGCATTTCCACATGTTTTTCCTGCTTGTGTGTTAACGAGGGCACAATCTCGCAAGCTAGGAGATGTGGTGGATTTGGCTAGTTCCATTTTTGAGAATGTTGAGGTAGAAGACAATGCACCGAGTATGCCTTCTGCAATGCCGACAGTTTTTACCCCCGTAAAAACTAAGGCAGGGGAAAATGAAATTGTGCCCCAATTACATGACATTCTTTTGTCTGTCACCCCTGAGAAGGTGATTGAATGTCAAAAAGAAGACACCAGTTTTCGCAAGTGTTTTGCTTCGGTAATTTCCATTGAGGAAGCTAAAACTAGAGAGACCGCCTACTTTATGGAAGCAGGAGTTTTGATGCGTAAATGGGCATCTCATGACACCATTAATGACTGGAGTGAAGTGTGTCAAGTGGTTGTTCCTACACCGTTCCGACAGCAGGTGCTGTCACTCGCCCATGACCAGGCGTGGTCTGGACACTTGGGGATCACAAAGACTTATAACCGGGTCCTTCATCATTTCTTCTGGCCAGGTTTGAAGTCTGACGTGGTCCAATTTTGTAAAACATGTCACATATGTCAACTCACTGGGAAAGTGAATCAAACAGTTCCACGAGCGCCACTCTGCCTGACTCCTGTGGTGGGGGAACCGTTTGAAAGATTGATAATTGATTGTGTAGGTCCATTGCTGAAAACCAGGTCAGGTAACCAGTTCCTACTAACAATAATGCGCAGTGCTACTCGATACCCAGAGGCTATTCCTCTCCGTACTATAACGGCTAAGACTGTGGTGAAGGCACTAGTGAAGTTCTTCTCTACGTTTGGACTCCCTAAAGTAATCCAAACTGATCAGGGATCCAACATGTCTAAACTGTTTTCAAATGTGTTAAAGACATTGTGTATTTCCCATCAGGTCTCTAGTCCGTATCATCCAGAGAGTCAAGGGGCTCTAGAACGCTGGCATCAGACGCTGAAGGCAATGCTACGCAAGTATTGTATGGATACCAGTACTGATTGGGATGAGGGGGTGCCCTTTGTCCTATTTGCTATAAGGGAAACGATACAAGAGTCCTTAGGGTTCAGCCCTGCTGACCTTGTGTTTGGACACACCCCACTGGGTCCGCTTAAAGTTTTGAAGGAGCATATCTTATCTCCTACACCCAGTACGGACTATCGTCGCGTAAATGCAGTGACAAAGTCTGATTATTTTCCTCTACCTCGCTTAGATGACTGTATAGATAGCTTATGTGAAGGGCTCGGCGAATGTGGTTGCTGACGCTCTATCACGGGTTTACTAACCGGGGAAGCGATGGCTTTTGTTATTACAAAACTAGGTTTACAATTTTTGTGGTGGGCGTGTTACGTTCCCCAGTTTATGTGTTGTAGTTTGTGTATTTGCATGTGTTTTATTTTAGGAAATGGCTTCCTGAAATCCCTCAAGCAGCTGATTGGTCGACTCCAGGGCTAATTGGAGAGCTGACCCCGCCCCCTCGTCAAGACGCAGCTGTCTCCAGTTACACATTCATTCAGAAGCTATGTAAAAGCCAGTGTTCTGTTCAGGAGGGAGAGATTTTGGAGGTAGGGATTACTGAGAGAGATTTGCTTGGAGGTCATTACAGAGAGATTTTGATAGAGGTTGATTTTTGCTGGGAGTTCATTGCTGAGAGTTGGTATGTTTTGTGAGTTTGTTGCTCAGGTAGAGCTTAGTTGATGTCCTTTGTTTGTTTGAAATTGTTTAATATTCTGTTTAATTTGTTCCCAGGGGGGAAGGGGAAGGCACCTTGGGAGTGCTTAGGCAAGAGGCCCGCGGGCATACATGTACCCGTAGTATATTCACTGTCTAGGCACACTAGGTAAGACCTGGGCGGACCACCCCCTGTATTTTGGTTAGGGCACCAGGTGGTGCTAAATTAGGTAAGTAGTGGGTAGGCAGGTAAGATAGGAGAGGGGGCTTTGAGATTTACTTTCTTTGCTTTGGTTCAGTCCAGCCCCTTTTCCCCATATTACCGTGTAAAGGAATAAAGTCCTTGTAAACGGTACCACATTCTGTCTGTTGTCATTCTTACTCGCGCCTACAGTCCATACCTCTTTCACTTCACAGAGAGTTTAGTTGTAGCAGGGTGTTGCGTTCCCTCTTCATAGAGGCGTGCGTAACAGTGTGTATGCGTGAGTGAGTGTGTGTATGTATGTATGTGAGTGAGTGTGTAGTTGTGTGTGTGTGTGTGTGTGTGTGTGTGTGTATATGTACGTGTGAGTGTATGTATATATCTATGTAAATGCGTGTGTGTGTTTGTATGTGAGTGAGTGTGTGAGTGTATGTGTGTATGTATTTATATGTGTGTATGTATGTGAGTGAGTGTATGTATGTACAGTGCCTTGCGAAAGTATTCGGCCCCCTTGAACTTTGCAACCTTTTGCCACATTTCAGGCTTCAAACATAAAGATATAAAACTGTATTTTTTTGTGAAGAATCAACAAGTGGGACACAATCATGAAGTGGAACGACATTTATTGGATATTTCAAACTTTTTTAACAAATCAAAAACTGAAAAATTGGGCGTGCAAAATTATTCAGCCCCTTTACTTTCAGTGCAGCAAACTCTCTCCAGAAGTTCAGTGAGGATCTCTGAATGATCCAATGTTGACCTAAATGACTAATGATGAGAAATACAATCCACCTGTGTGTAATCAAGTCTCCGTATAAATGCACCTGCACTGTGATAGTCTCAGAGGTCCGTTAAAAGCGCAGAGAGCGTCATGAAGAACAAGGAACACACCAGGCAGGTCCGAGATACTGTTGTGAAGAAGTTTAAAGCCGGATTTGGATACAAAAATATTTCCCAAGCTTAAAACATCCCAAGGAGCACTGTTCAAGCG
Organism: Oncorhynchus mykiss; assembly: GCF_057628025.1. Taxonomy (NCBI): domain Eukaryota; kingdom Metazoa; phylum Chordata; class Actinopteri; order Salmoniformes; family Salmonidae; genus Oncorhynchus; species Oncorhynchus mykiss. The sequence goes on along the minus strand of NC_143023.1, from coordinate 25,666,953 downwards.
ATAATATTGAAATGGAAGGAGTATCAGACCACTGCAAATCTACCAAGACCTGGACGTCCCTCTAAACTTTCAGCTCATACAAGGAGAAGACTGATCAGAGATGCAGCCAAGAGGCCCATGATCACTCTGGATGAACTGCAGAGATCTACAGCTGAGGTGGGAGACTCTGTCCATAGGACAACAATCAGTCGTATATTGCACAAATCTGTCCTTTATGGAAGAGTGGCAAGAAGAAAGCCATTTCTTAAAGATATCCATAAAAAGTGTCGTTTAAAGTTTGCCACAAGCCACCTGGGAGACACACCAAACATGTGGAAGAAGGTGCTCTGGTCAGATGAAACCAAAATTGAACTTTTTGGCAACAATGCAAAACGTTACGTTTGGCGTAAAAGCAACACAGCTGAACACACCATCCCCACTGTCAAACATGGTGGCAGCATCATGGTTTGGGCCTGCTTTTCTTCAGCAGGGACAGGGAAGATGGTTAAAATTGATGGGAAGATGGATGGAGCCAAATACAGGACCATTCTGGAAGAAAACCTGATGGAGTCTGCAAAAGACCTGAGACTGGGACGGAGATTTGTCTTCCAACTAGACAATGATACAAAACATAAAGCAAAATCTACAATGGAATGGTTCAAAAATAAACATATCCAGGTGTTAGAATGGCCAAGTCAAAGTCCAGACCTGAATCCAATCGAGAATCTGAAAAAATGTCAGTCTCTCGATGTGCAAAACTGATAGACATACCCCAAGCGACTTACAGCTGTAATCGCAGCAGCAAAAGGTGGCGCTACAAAGTATTAACTTAAGGGGGCTAAATAATTTTGCACGCCCAATTTTTCAGTTTTTGATTTGTTAAAAAAGTTTGAAATATCCAATAAATGTCGTTCCACATCATGATTGTGTCCCACTTGTTGTTGATTCTTCACAAAAAAATACAGTTTTATATCTTTATGTTTGAAGCTTGAAATGTGGCAAAAGGTCGCAAAGTTCAAGGGGGCCGAATACTTTCGCAAGGCACTGTATGTGTGTTTGTATGTGTGTTTGTGAGTGAGTGTATCTATGTAAATGTGTGTATGTATGTATCTGAGTTTGTGTATGTGAGTGAGTGTGTATGTATATGTGTATATGTATTGATGTGTGTGTGTGTGTGTATGTGTGTATGTATATGTGTGTGTGTGTGTGTGTGTGTGATATATGAGTCATCCTGATGTGTGCATGCAAACAGACCCATAGACACATTAACCAGGTTTCCATCTTACCATTTCATGGAGAAGAATTACCTGACGCATTAAAACGACAGTCATGTCGGTACAATTTCATACATCTCGAAAGACCATTTGTTTCTTCCACAAGGTGGGATCTTGTGTCGGTAAAATGAATTCGGCGAGAAATGGCATTGGAGACGCCTTTATCCACAAATATTGATATAATAACCGTCATATTGAAATAAACTCGGAATCGCGGCATGATATGCGCCCACCGTCACAACGTGAAAAAGCATTTCAAGTTCATAAGCAGATGAAATAAGTTATGATGAACTTCACATGGTGGTTAAGTGCATGGTGATCATGCACATTTCCAATCGGCTAAATATGGGCTATTATTTGAATGCTGTTGACATAATGAACGGTGCTTGGCTGCCAATTATCAAATAAAATGATCTCGCTCTTATCAATATCTAATCATCTAATCGTCCACTATCAGCCAAGTCTTGTCTAGACAGAGAGCCTGAAGAAAAACTAGATTGTGCATGCTTGTGTGACAAAACCATCTGTAGTTGAGATTGTGATTGAAACCCACGTAACGTATGTCTTTTAATTGGTACATGGGAACTTTACTGCACTTCGTCATCACGCAGCCTTTTGTTCACAACAAGTCGGATTGATGGAAAAACCTCTGGTGGGAAAATGCACATGTTGTTTTTACGCAGATTTGAGAATATTCGCATGACAATCTGTCTCCAATTGGATGGAACCCCAGCTATGGACACACACACCAGGATGACAGATGTATTACGAGGATGCACTTTCCAGGAAATGAGTCTGGAAATACTCAGTCACAACACACACCCCTGTAGGCCTCTTCAATAGCTTCACCGGTGCAATCCCACTTCCGACACCAATGTGTATGTGTGTGTGTGTGCGTCCGGGTATTTTCAGAATAATTTCCTGAAAAATGCCTCTTCATAATATGACTCATCCTGGTGTGTGTGTGTGTGTACAAACAGTCACCAGTGTGTGTGTGTGTGTAGATATTGGCTGTACTAAATGCTAATCCCTTTCTGTTGGGAGGGTATTGGAGAGGAGTGTCCCACTTCCAGGAGGGACTAGAGGAGATAAGAGGTGAGAAAGTCAAAGCTGACCTACTACACAACTCCCTCAGCATAAGCCTCAACAGATCCATTCAAATTGGGAAAGCAATCCTCCTCTGACTAACTGAGGGGGTTAACCATCTCTCCTTCGCTCACCTCCCCTTCCCTCCATTTAGACACCATGACACCCTGCTGCTCTGGCACAGCAGACGAGGCAGACTATGACAGGGAGAAGGGCAGCTGTAACCGTCTCTGTGTCTGCCCAGTGCTCACTATAGCGCAAACAGAGTAGGGAGGTGTAGCTAGCATGGTATGTCTGCCAACTAGGCCTATAGGGCAGAATGGAGCACAGTGGCACAGAGGGACTGTATGGCCTGTCTGGCCAGCTGTAGGGACTAAAGGTCAGGTCCAGCCAGTCTGGACTCTGGATGCACTGAGTCAATACAGATCATCTAAAGGTGATGCAGAACGTCACATACTACGTGTTTAGTTTGTCTGTATGACTGTTCACCTGACATCTCCAGCCTTCACAAGAGAAGCTATCTGTCTGTCTGACCACATGCAGTGTAATACAAACCCAACACGGCTGCTTGCTTGGTGTTAAAGGTAACACTCCTATCTAATGACTGTCCTTTGTGTAAGTGTGTGTGTGTGTGTGTATTTGTGTGTGTGTGTGTGTGTTTGTGTGTGTGTGTGTGTGTGCCAGCGTGGGTGTGTGTGTGTGGGTGTGTGTGTGTGTGTGTGTGTGTGTGTGTGTGTGTGTGTGTGTGTGTGTATGTGTGTCCTCTCTGTGTCTCTGGGTTATTTACTGTAAACCATGGCCACAGGAGGGGAGCAGCTGCATATTAACCAATGACCACATCAACACAGAGCAGGCCAGGGCTAGATCCAGGACCAACTGCCAGAGAACAGCAACTCAAACGTCTTACACCAACACACACAGAGCCCAGTACTCCTTCAGGCAACAACCTACATCAAGCCTAACTCAACTATGCAGGGGGTACAGCTAGATGTACAGATCTGAAGATAATCCACTGGCATGAAATGTATAGGCCTACAAGCCAGCTACCACGCATTAGACAGTAACTGTCAAAAAGCCTGCTGTCTGGCAAGGGGAATAATGAGCTCAATTGTACTGGTAATCATGTTCATCTTGTTTCAACATCTGTTTCTATGTCTGTGTGAGAGAGAGAGAGCGAGCGAGAGAGAGAGAGAGAGAGAGAAGAGCGAGAGAGAGAGAGAAAAGAGCGAGAGAGAGAGAGAGAAGAGCGAGAGAGTGAGAGAGAGAGAGAAGAGAGTGAGAGAGTGTGAGAGAGAGAGAGAGAGTGAGAGCGAGAAACAAGAGAGAAGAGAGAGAGAGAGAGAAGAGAGAGAGAAGAGAGAGAGAAGAGAGAGAGGAGAGAGAGAAGAGAGAGAAGAGAGAGCGAGAGAGAGAAACGAGAGAGAAGAGAGAGAAGAGAGAGAGAGAAACGAGAGAGAGAGAATTACGTGGCCACGCGTGACTCCGACACCATCATTAAGTTCGCCGGCGACACAACGATGGTATGCCTGACCACTGATGACGTTGAGACAGCCTATAGGAAAGAGGTCAGAGACCTGGCTGTGTGGTGCCAGGACAACAAGCTCTCCCTCAACGTCAGCAAAACAAAGGAGATGATCGTGGATTACAGGAAACAGAGGGCTGAGCACGCCCCAAATCACATCGACGGGGCTGTAGTGGAGCGGGTCGAGAACTTCAAGTTCCTCTATGTCAACATCACTAAGGATTTATCATGATCTACACACCAACACAGTCAGAGAGAGAAGAGCGCGAGAGAGAGAGAGAAAGAGAGAGAGAAGAGAGTGAAAGAGAGAAGAGTAGAGAGAGCGAGAGAGAGAGAAAGAGAGAGAAGAGAGAGTGAGAGAGAGAAAGAGGGAGAGAGAGAAACGAGAGAGAGAAGAGCGCGAGAGAGAGAGAGAGAGAAAGAGAGAGAGAAGAGAGAGAGAGCGAGAGAGAGAAACGAGAGAGAGAAGAGCGCGAGAGAGAGAGAGAGAGAAAGAGAGAGAGAAGAGAGTGAGAAAGAGAGAAGAGTAGAGAGAGCGAGAGAGAGAGAGAGAAAGAGAGAAGAGATAGTGAGAGAGAGAAATAGGGAGAGAGAAGAGCGCGAGAGAGAGAGAGAGAAAGAGAGAGAGAAGAGTGAGAAAGAGAGAGAAGAGAGAGGGAGAGAGACAGAGAGAGAAGAGTGAGAGGGAGAGAGAGAGAGAGAGAGAGAGAGAGAGAGAGAGAGAGAGAGAGAGAGAGAGAGAGAGCGAGAGGGAGGGAGAGAGAGCAAGAGTGAGATAGAGAGAGCGAGAGGGAGAGAGAGCAAGAGAGAAAGAGAAAGAGAGAAGAGAGAGAGAAAGCAAGAGAGAGAGAAGTGAGATCAGACTATTTGTAGAATTCTCTCCTCTCCTTGCAGGGAAAAGTTGCACAACATAACATAGCCTTGGCAGCTAGTCTACATCTTTTCTCTGGGTTATTATTCCATTTCAGGGCTCTGATCTTGTGTCATGTATATAAAAAACATACATTCTCTGATCACGGTGTTGTTTAATTAACTGGAATTAAATTCAATTATAAGTGAATGTTGAGAGAGAGGGACATTTAATTGAAGGATTGACTATGGAGGGATGGAGGAGAGCTGAAGTGGAACCTTTATCTTGATAAACAGACGAGAGTTAGTGACATCATCAGAGCAATAACATGAGGTGACAGTTTGACAGTCAGTGGGTTTTCAAGACACCCAAAGTCACGGTACATAGTCAAGATAATCAACATGATAATAAAGTCATGAAATCATGGCAGGCTATAAAAGACAGAGGTGGTATTTCTTATTATTTATTTATTTATTTCACCTTTATTTAACCAGGTAGGCTAGTTGAGAACAAGTTCTCATTTACAACTGCGACCTGGCCAAGATAAAGCGTAGCAATTCGACACATTCAACAACACAGAGTTACACATGGAATAAACAAACATACAGTCAATAATACAGTAGAACAAAAGAAAACAAAAAGTCTAAATACAGTGAGTGCAAATGAGGTAAGATAAGGAAATAAATAGGCCATGGTGGTGAAGTAATTACAATATAGCAATTAAACACTGGAATGGTAGATCGGCAGAAGATGAATGTTCAGGTAGAGATACTGGGGTGCAAAGGAGCAAAATAAATAAATAAATACCAGTATGGGGATGAGGTAGGTCGATAGATGGGCTGTTTACAGATGGGCTATGTACAGGTGCAGTGATCTGTAAACTGCTCTGACAGCTGGTGCTTGAAGCTAGTGAGGGAGATGTGAGTCTCCAGCTTCAGAGATTTTTGCAATTCGTTCTAGTCATGGGCAGCAGAGAACTGGAAGGAAAGACGACCAAAGGAGGAATTGGCTTTGGGGGTGACCAGTGAGATATACCTGCTGGAGCGCGTGATACGAGTGGGTGCTGCTATGGTGACCAGTGAGCTGAGATAAGGCGGGGCTTTACCTAGCAGAGACTTGTAGATAACCTGTAGCCAGTGGGTTTGGCGGTGAGTATGAAGCGAGGGCCAACCAACGAGAGCGTACAGGTCGCAATGGTGGGTAGTGTATGGGGCTTTCGTGACAAAACGGATGGCACTGTGATAGACTGCATCCAGTTTGTTGAGTAGAGTGTTGGAGGCTATTTTACAGATGACATCACCGAAGTCGAAGATCGGTAGGATGGTCAGTTTTACGAGGGTATGTTTGGCAGCATGAGTGAAGGTATGCATGACCTTAACGGTGATGACGTTCACACGTCAGCCTGATAGAGCCCATACAGAACGGTAATGAGGAAGACCCCCCTGTCCCCTCTTTTACACACATGCTTAGTCGAGGTTACTAAAACATTGATCTCAATATCATATTTGGGAAAATACAAGCAAAGGAACAGAACAGAAAACAAAAGGTGGAAATTAAAAAACATCCCCAAGCCAATGTTCTCCCAGTCAGTCAGTCCCATGGGAGGAGGAGAGAGGAGGAGGAGGAGGAGGAGGAGGAGAGGTTTGCTCAGTGGAGAGGCCAGCTTCCATTAGCAACAGCCAGATAAGGAGAGAAGGAGATGATGAGGAGTAGAAGAGTAGAGGAGTAGAGGAGATGGGAAGTTGAGGAGGAGATAGGGAGTAGAGGAGTAGAGGAGGAGATGGGGAGTAGAGGATGTGAGGAGGAGATGGGGAGTAGAGGAGGAGAGGAGTAGAGGAGATGGGGAGGAGAGGAGGAGATGGGGAGTAGAGGAGTAGAGGAGATGGGGAGTGGATGAGGAGATAGGGAGTAGAGGATTAGAGGAGGAGAGGAGATGGGGAGTAGAAGAGGAGAGGAGTAGAGGAGATGGGGAGTAGAGGAGGAGATGAGAGGAGATGGGGAGTAGAGGAGGAGATGAGAGGAGATGGGGAGTAGAGGAGGAGAGGAGGAGAGGAGAGGAGGAGATGGAGAGGAGAGGAGGATATGAGAGGAGGAGATAGGGAGGAGAGGAGTAGATGAGAGGAGGAGGTGGGGAGTAGAGGAGGAGATAGGGAGTAGAGGAGGAGAGGAGGAGATGGGGAGTAGAGGAGGAGAGGAGGAGAGGAGGAGATGGGAAGAGGAGGAGAGGGGAGATGGGGAGTAGAGGAGGAGAGGAGAGAAGGAGATGGAGAGGAGAGGAGGATATGAGAGGAGGAGATAGGGAGGAGAGGAGTAGATGAGAGGAGGAGGTGGGGAGTAGAGGAGGAGATGGGGAGAAGAGGAGGAGATACGAGGAGGAGATGGGGAGTAGAGGAGGAGAAAAGAGGAGGAGATGGGGAGAAGAGGAGGAGATAAGAGGAGGAGATGCGGAGTAGAGGAGGAGATGAGGAGTAGAGGAGGAGATGAGAGGAGGAGATGGGGAGTAGAGGAGGAGATGGGGAGTAGAGGGGGAGAGGAGGAGATGGGGAGTAGAGAAGGATATGAGGGGAGGAGGGGGGTGGAGGAGATGGGGAGTAGAGGAGGAGAGGGGTGGAGTAGAGGGGGAGATGGGAGTAGAGGAGGAGAGGAAAGGATGATATAGGGAGTAGAGGAGATGGGGAGTAGAGGAGGAGATAGGGAGTAGAGGAGTAGAGGGGGCGATGGGGAGTAGAGGAGGAGAGGAGGAGATGGGGAGTAGAGGAGTAGAGGAGGAGAGGAGGAGAGGGGTAGAGGAGATGGGGAATAGAGGAGGAGATGGGGAGTAGAGGAGTAGAGGAGATGGGGAGTAGAGGAGGAGATGGGGAGTAGAGGAGAAGATGAGGAGGAGGAGATGGGGAGTAGAGGAGGAGAGGGGGAGATAGGGAGGAGAGGAGTAGATGAGAGGAGGAGAGGAGGAGTAGAGGAGGAGAGGGGTAGAGGAGATGGGGAGTAGAGGAGTAGAGGAGGAGAGGGGTAGAGGAGGAGAGGAGTAGAGGAGGAGAGGAGGAGAGGGGTAGAGGAGATGAGGAGTAGAGGAGGAGAGGGGTAGAGGAGATGAGGAGTAGAGGAGGAGAGGGGTAGAGGAGATGAGGAGTAGAGGAGGAGATGGGGAGTAAAGGAGTAGAGGAGTAGAGGAGATGGGGAGTAGAGGAGGAGATGGGGAGTAAAGGAGTTGAGGAGTAGAGGAGATGGGGAGTAGAGGAGGAGATGGGGTAGAGGAGATGGGGAGTAGAGGAGTAGAGGAGATGGGGAGTAGAGGAGGAGATGGGGTAGAGGAGATGGGGAGGAGAGGGGTAGAAGAGGAGAGGAGTAGAGGAGGAAGTAGTTAAAGAGCAGCAGTAAAATAACAATAGCAAGACCATATACAGTGCCTTTCAAAAGTATTCAACCCCCTTGGAATTTTTCCTGTCTTGTTGCATTACAACCTGTAATTTAGATGTATTTTTATTTGGATTTTATGTAATGGACACACACAAAAATAGTCCAAATTGGTGAAGTGAAAATAAAAAAATAACTTGTTTACATTTTTTAAATCATAATAAAAACGGTAAAGTGCATATGTATTCACCCCCTTTGTTATGAATCCCCCAAATAAGATCTGGTGCAACCAATTACCTTCAGAAGTCACAGAATTAGTCAAATAAAGTCCACCTGTATGCAATCTAAATGTCACATGATCTGTCACATGATCTCAGTATATATACACCTGTTCTGAAAGGCCCCAGAGTCTGTAACACCACTAAGCATGGGGCATCATGAAGACCAAGGAGTTCTCCAAACAGGTCAGGGACAAAGTTGTGTAGAAGTACAGATCAGGGTTGGGTTACAAAAAGATATCGGAAACTTTGAACATCCCATGGAGCACCATTAAATCCATTATTTAAAAATGGAAAGAAGATGGCACCACAACAAAGCTGCCAAGAGAGGGCCGCCCACCAAAACTCACAGACCAGGCAAGGAGGGCATTAATCAGAGAGGCAACAAAGAGAGCAAAGATAACCCTGAAGGAGCTGCAAAGCTCCACAGTGGAGATTGGAGTATCTGTTTATAGGACCACTTTAAGCCGTACACTCCACAGAGCTGGGCTTTACGGAAGAGTGGCCAGAAAAAGACATTGCTTAAAGAAACAAAAATAAGCCAACACGTTTGGGGTTCGCCAAAAGGCATGTGGGAGACTCCCCAAACATATGGAAGAAGGTACTCTGGTCAGATGAGATTAAAATTGTGCTTTTTGGCCATCAAGGAAAGCACTATGTCTGGCGCAAACCCAACACCTCTCATCACCCCGAGAACCCAAGCAGGGTGGTGGCAGCATCATGCTGTGGGGATGTTAGTCATCAGCAGGGACTGGGAAACTGGTGAGAATTGAAGGAATGATGGATGACGCTAAATAGAGGGAAATTATTGAGGGATACCTGTTTCAGTCTTCCAGAGATTTGAGACTAACGGGGGTTCACCTTCCAGCAGGACAATGACCCTAAGCATACTGCTAAAGCAACACTTGAGTGGTTTAAGGGGAAACATTTAAATGTCTTGGAATGGCCTAGTCAAAGCCCAGACCTCAATCCAATTGAGAATCTGTGGTATGACTTAAAGATTGCTGTACACCAGTGGAACCCATCCAACTGGAAGGAGCTGGAGCAGTTTTGCCTTAATTAAAGAATGGGCAAAAATCCCAGTGGCTAGATGTGTCAAGCTTATAGAGCACATAGAGCATATCCCAAGAGAGCTGTAATTGCTGCAAAAGGTGTCTCTACAAAGTATTGACTTTGGGGGGAGAATAGTTATGCATGCTCTAGTTTTCTGTGTTCTTATCTTATTTCTTGTTTGTTTCACAATAAAAAAGATGTTGCATCTTCAAAGTGCTAGGTATGTTGTGTAAATCAAATGACACAACCCCCCCCCCAAAAAAATATATATTTTAATTCCAGGTTGTAAGGCAACAAAATAGGAAAAATGCCAAGAGGGTGAATACTTTCGCAAGCCAGTACAGAGTCAATGTGCAGGGTCACCAGTTAGTTGAGTGGGGAGTAGAGGAGTAGATGAGAGGAGGAGATTCGGAGTAGAGGAGTAGTGGAGATGGGGAGTAGAGGACGAGGTGAGAGGAGGAGATGGGGAGTAGAGGAGGAGATGGGGAGTAGTGGAGGAGATAGGGATGAGATGAGGAGATGGGGAGTAGAGTAGAGGAGGAGATGAGGAGGAGATGTAGATGAGAGGAGAGGAGGAGATAGGGATGAGAGGAGGAGATAGGGATGGGAGGGATGAGAGGAGATGAGAAGAGGAGGAGATGAGAGAAGGAGATGGAGATGAGAGGAGGAGATGGGGATGAGAGGAGGAGATGGGGATGAGAGGAGGAGATGGGGATGAGAGGAGGAGATGGGGATGAGAGGAGGAGATGGGGATAAGAGGAGGAGATGAGAGGAGGAGATGGAGATGAGAAGAGGAGATGAGAGAAGGAGATGAAGATGAGAGGAGGAGATGGAGATGAGAAGAGGATGAGAGAAGGAGATGAGAGGAGATGGAGATGAGAAGAGGAGATGAGAGGAGGAGATGAAGATGAGAGGAGGAGATGAGAGGAGGAGATGAAGATGAGAGGAGGAGATGAGAGGAGGAGATGGAGATGGAGAGTAGCGAAGGAGATGGTCTATCCTTGTAGGCTGTGTAGCAATGTCACATAGATCATTGTATTAAATTTCCGTCTTAAAAAAAAAAGGCAGATTTTTTTCTAAAAAATGAATACTCTCCCAAGTAAACAAATACTAATGTCCATTCAGATATTCAAATATTCAAAGATTTGGTACTGCAGCAACAAATAGCATTAGCTACATCATGTTCTGTTCAAATTTGGAACACCTTCCTTATCTCAGGATCTCCTATAAGCCAAACCAAAGGCCTGCGTCAGCATCTATCCCATCTAGCCCCCAGCCTCGATCTTATTAAATCCCATTTATGTATTACATTATCATTTTATGGATCGGCAGGCTAGCACTAAATGGGATGGTGCGTTGGGCCTGGCCTGAGCACATCCTTCCCCTCTCACAGCCGTGCAGCGTTATTGTCACTATTTCAATCATTTATTTGATTTCCTTTTTTTCTTAGTTTTCTCTTTAACTCTGCATTATTGGAAAAGGAACCATGACTAAGCATTTCATTGTTAGTCTACATCTCTTGTTTACGAAGTGTGACAAATAAAATTGGATTCGATTTGACTTGTGTGATTTGTGTGTCACCAGGACCACCCAGCTACACACTCACACGCACCCCCCCCCCCCCCCTCACACACACACACACACACACACACACACACACACACACACACAGGAGTGGAGCAGGTGTGGAGAAGAGCTCCAGTCCTCCAGGGCCCCAGTCAGGCTTTTCCATCCTTGTCTGTTGACTATGGTGTGAAGGGACAATCACTACATCTAGCTCCTAAATGGTATGACATTTGTTGTAACACACATCTCAGAAAAAGGAGAACCCCCTTTCTCATGGGCTGTTACAGTCTTAAAATAAAATGCGAATAGAATTGTCTATGGTAAACAACAGCTAGTCATGAGCACCAAAACAATCCTGTCAAAATGTCTCCATCCTTGTGATGTAGGTAGTACCCATAATCACTCACCAGACTAACACGCTGGACAGGACAGCCAAGCAGAGACAACCAACCTGACTATGACAACAAAGATGACGCAACACACAGTCAGTCATTTAACCATCAGATTATCGCATGAAGAGACTAGGTTTTGTTCTTTTATTTTTCAACAAAAACCTTCAAACGACAGGATTTTATCATGATACTGAACAGGGACAATGTCGTCCTATTCGTACAATACGATGGGGATTATATTCAAACCCTCAAGCCTCAGCAAATAAATAGTGACAATGGCCTAAAATATGAACTTTTCCATATTTATGACCGGCAGCCTAAAAAGCCTTCTAAAAGCCAGTGCTGCCATGCAGCTTGGAGTCTGCCATCAAGGAGCTGTTCTCCACTCCCCAGTCCCCTGTCCTGCACTCTCTCTGCCATCAAGGAGCTGTTCTCCACTCCCCAGTCCCCTGTCCTGCACTCTCTCTGCCATCAAGGAGCTGTTCTCCACTCCCCAGTCCCCTGTCCTGCACTCTCTCTTCCATCAAGGAGCTGTTCTCCATTCCCCAGTCCCCTGTCCTGCACTCTCTCTGCCATCAAGGAGCTGTTCTCCACTCCCCAGTCCCCTGTCCTGCACTCTCTCTTCCATCAAGGAGCTGTTCTCCACTCCCCAGTCCCCTGTCCTGCACTCTCTCTGCCATCAAGGAGGTGTTCTCCACTCCCCAGTCCCCTGTCCTGCACTCTCTCTGCCATCAAGGAGCTGTTCTCCACTCCCCAGTCCCCTGTCCTGCACTCTCTCTGCCATCAAGGAGCTGTTCTCCACTCCCCAGTCCCCTGTCCTGTACTCTCTCTTCCATCAAGGAGCTGTTCTCCACTCCCCAGTCCCCTGTCCTGCACTCTCTCTGCCATCAAGGAGCTGTTCTCCACTCCCCAGTCCCCTGTCCTGCACTCTCTCTGCCATCAAGGAGCTGTTCTCCACTCCCCAGTCCTGCACTCTCTCAGCCATCAAGGAGCTGTTCTCCACTCCCCAGTCCCCTGTCCTGCACTCTCTCTTCCATCAAGGAGCTGTTCTCCACTCCCCAGTCCCCTGTCCTGCACTCTCTCTGCCATCAAGGAGCTGTTCTCCACTCCCCAGTCCCCTGTCCTGCACTCTCTCTGCCATCAAGGAGCTGTTCTCCACTCCCCAGTCCCCTGTCCTGCACTCTCTCTGCCATCAAGGAGCTGTTCTCCACTCCCCAGTCCCCTGTCCTGCACTCTCTCTGCCATCAAGGAGCTGTTCTCCACTCCCCAGTCCCCAGTCCTGCACTCTCTCTGCCATCAAGGAGCTGTTCTCCACTCCCCAGTCCCCAGTCCTGCACTCTCTCTGCCATCAAGGAGCTGTTCTCCACTCCCCAGTCCCCTGTCCTGCACTCTCTCTGCCATCAAGGAGCTGTTCTCCACTCCCCAGTCCCCTGTCCTGCACTCTCTCTGTCACATCAATGATTGATTCTGAGGGCTGGAGCCCCAGGAGAGAGCTGAGGGAAGAAGCATCTCTGCCTGGCTATGAAGGGAGGGATCTGGGCTGAGCAGAGCTAGTGTCCCTGGTCCCTGGAACCTCCATGGTGCTGCTGGTGATGATAATGTCACCGTAGCTTTAGCTTGATAAGCTCTGTGGTACATAAAGTTCCTCTGGCTGGGTAGACCGGCTGACTGGTTGGGACATTATTACACAGACAAACATGAATGTTGTATGATTACTGTTAAAAGCATGAGTATAGACTGAGATAGAGGGAGAGAGAAAGAGAGGGAGAGAGAGAGAGAGCGAGAGAGAGAGAGAGAGAAAGAGGGAGAGAGAGAGGGAGTGGGAGAGAGCGATAGAGAGAGAGAGAGAGAAAGAGGGAGAGAGAGCGAGAGCGAGAGAGAGCGAGAGAGAGGGAGAGGGAGAGAGCAAGATAGTGAGTGAAATAGAAAGCAAAATAGAGAGAAATAGATTGAAAGAGAGTATACACTGAGTATACTAAACATTAGGAACACCTTCCTAATAATGAGTTGATGCAAATGCTGAAAATTATTATTAGTTAAAGTTGAATTGAACAGTCTAAAACAATCCGAATGGAGAAAGACCTATTGAAATCACTTAGAATGTTTGTGTTGTCTCTAGGGTCACACTACACATAAAGAAAGTTTAGAGATTTTACTATTCAAAAACATGAAATAGCATCAAACCGTCCTTATTTGTATACCGTGAGTTTATATGTTGGCCATATCGCCCAGTGCATGTTGACTCCAATGCTTCCCACAGTTGTGTAAAGTTGGCTCTATGTCCTTTGGGTGGTGGACCATTCTTGATACACACAGGAAACTGTTGAATGTGAAAAACCCAGCAGCGTTGTAGTTTTTGACACAAACCAGTGTGCCTGTCACCTGCTAGCATTCCCCGTTCAAAGGCACTTCAATATTTAGTCTTTCCCATTCACCCTCTGAATGGCACACCTACACAATCCATGTCTCAATTGTCTCAAGGCTTAAAAATCCTTCTTTAACCTGTCTCCTCCCCTTCATCTACACTGGTTGAAGTGACATCAATGTTTAGTATAGTCAGTGTAGAGCGTGAATATAGGGGCCAGGTTAACCGTGCCAGCGGGCCTGACTGCTACATCACAGTGAGGAGGTAAGGCACTGGGCTGTCACCACACACAAAGTTTTAACTACTCTAATTACAGAGAAAGACGTGATATCCATAAATATTCCAGTGAACCACTGTCTAATTAAGCAATAAGGCCCGAGGGGGTGTTTTATATGGCAAATATACCACAGCTAAGGGCTGTTTTTATGCACGACACAACGCAGAGTGCCTGGACACAGCCCTTAGCCATGGTATATTTGCCATATATCACAACCCACTGAGGTGCCTTGTTGCTATTATAAACTGGATACCAACGTAATTATAGCAGTAAAAATAAACGCCTTGTCATACCCGTGGTATACTGTCTGATATACTCACGGCTGTCAGCATTCAGGGCTCAAACCACCCAGTTTATAATCTTCTGTTTGAGGCACAACCCTATTTTAGGGCCCCCTCAGGGCATTTTTATTAGAGAGGTGAAGTGATGACACTCTTTGGATGAGCTCTCTGAGAGGAAGAGGGAGGAGAGAGGAGGGGTGAGGAGACGAGGAGAGAGGAGGAGAGCAGAGCAGAGAGATGATAAGAGAGGAGAGATGAGGAAAGAGGGGAGGGTAATATTAGAGAGACACTATCACCAGCCACCCATCTGCCAGACAGCCTCACTCTCCCCATGTGTCACAGTCTGACATGTCAGGGACTATAATTAAAATCAGAGAACAAGGACAACACTGATGGCACATCAGACAGGCTCTCTATTTACAGAAATATAGTATGGGAGGGAGAGATGGTATTAGTGAGGGAGGGAGGGAGGGAGGGAGGGAGGGAGGGAGGGAGGGAGGGAGGGAGGGAGGGAGGGAGGGAGGGAGGGAGGGAGGGAGGGAAAAGAGAAAAAGAAAGCCTGTAATTTCCTCTGTTTTTGCTAAAAGGAGGGAGGAAATTGATTGTGTCTGGGGGGCCTGGCTGGGTTTGGATCTGGAAAGACAGAAACAATCAGCTCTAGGGAGCAGACAGACAGAACAGACAGAGTATCATGACAAGAAGAGAAAATAGAAAGAGAGATGATAGAAGCTATACCGCCCACTGCAGCCACTGCACCATGCCCTGTTCTCTCTCATCAGCTCACATGCCCTGTTCTCTCTCATCAGCTCACATGCCCTGTTGACTGTCATTGACAGTAAAGCAGTGTAGGCCACAGAGGGCGCATGAGGGAGTGAGGGACTGGGAGGATACACACATTACCATATTATCCCTATTACCCGTATTAATACATGCGGGGTGGGGTTAAGGACCTGAAACTACAGCCTCAAACATTCTCATTTTGCATAGCACTTAGGATAACGTTTCTATGACTCTGGAACTGACCTGGTCTTAACATTAAGCATTCTGTTGTTGGACCGGGCTAAGCTTATGTATGGGTGTCCACTGTGACTGTCACATACAGACCCACACAGGGAGAGGAGGGGGAGACGGGGAGTAGATCTAGGTCAATGGGACGATTAAGGGTCATCCTATTGAGTGAAACCCTGAGCCAGAGAGAAAGAGAGACAGATAGAAATAGAGAGGAAGATAGAGACAGATAGAGGGAGAGAGACAGAGAGAGACAGAGAGAGACAGAGAGAGACAGAGGGAGAGAGATAGATAGAGGGAGAGAGACAGATAGAGGGAGAGAGACAGAGAGGGAGAGAGACAGAGAGGGAGAGAGACAGATAGAGGGAGAGAGACAGATATAGGGAGAGAGACAGAGAGAGAGAGGAAGAGAGAGACAGAGAGAGACAGATAGAGGGAGAGAGACAGAGAGAGAGGAAGAGAGAGACAGATAGAGACAGATAGAGGGAGAGAGACAGAGAGAGAGAGGAAGAGAGAGACAGAGAGAGATGAAGAGGGAGAAAGACAGAGAGAGAGACAGATAGAGAGAGAGACAGATAGAAAGAGAGACAGACAGATAGAGAGAGCGAGAAAGAGAGACAGACAGAGAGGTAGAGGGAGAGAGAGACAGAGAGAGACAGATAGAGGGAGAGAGAGAGAGAGAAATAGAGAACGATAGAGGGAGAGAGAAAGAGAGATAGAGGGAGAGAGAGAGAAAGTGAGACAGATAGAGGGAGAGAGAGAGAAGGAGAGACAGATATAGAGAGACAGAGAGACAGATATAGAGAAAGAGAGACAGAGAGAGAGAGAGAGAGAGACAGAGAGAGAGAGAGAGAGAGAGAGCAGAGCAGAGGTCACGATCAGATGAGCTCCTGCATTTTTCAGCATTTTCTTAAAAAAAGATAGATTAGGAGTTAGATAAACTTGGATTTTTTGTGAGGAACACATACTGGATTCTACCCTCTACAACATAACCCCCACTTCAAATCAAAACTTAAAACCTGCAACCTGATTTTGGACGGAATTACGGAATCACCTGGAAGGTTCACAACTACCAAGGATTATTACTCTATACAGCAAATTCTCTGGAAAACAACAGAAACCTGAAAACACCATCCAACCTAGAACTGAGTGAGTAATGTTTAGTCTGAAACTATATTTTATTTCCAAAAGCCAAGAAGAAAAATACACAACATTACTTTAAGGACTGAATTCTAACATAATAATAATTTCAGCAACCTTATCTTCCACACAAACCATCCCCTGGCATGGCACAGTGCTATATTAGCACACTACCCCTTTGTTAAGAGAGGGGGAGTTAACGAGGGGTGGAAACTCAGAATTGTTGACCACGGGCCTCCCGGGTGGCGCAGTGGTTAAGGGCGCTGTACTGCAGCGCCAGCTGTGCCATCAGAGTCCCTGGGTTCGCGCCCAGGCTTTGTCGTAACCGGCCGCGACCGGGAGGTCCGTGGGGCGACGCACAATTGGCCTAGCGTCACCCGGGTTAGGGAGGGCTTGGTCAGTAGGGGTGTCCTTGTCTCATCGCGCACCAGCAACTCCTGTGGCGGGCTGGGCGCAGTGCAGTGTGCACTAACCAAGTGCGTGGCTGGCTTCCGGGTTGGATGCGTGCTGTGTTAAGAAGCTTGGTTGGGTTGTGTATTGGAGGACGCATGACTTTCAACCTTTGTCTCTCCCGAGCCCGTACGGGAGTTGTAGCGATGAGACAAGATAGTAGCTACTACAAAAATTGGATAACACGAAATTGGGGAGAAAAAGGGGTAATTTTTTTTTTACAAGAACAACAACAAAAAAGAAGACTTGACCACGAGGACTCTGAGTCCTAATATAAACCTCTATAAATCCGGAACACTAATGGTACAGGGTAACCCCAAACAGTTTCAGCTGGACTTGCACCAAATTAAAGAATCAGCCCAGCAGGAGAAGCTCTCCCTTGATAAAGATACCCCCACCCTGAACGTGTCAGACCTCTTCATTATATAACCCCACAGATGAGCAACCCCCAGCGGACAGTCAACCTCCCAGCACAGATTACTACTCCCTCATTGAAATGAAGGATAAATTCACCCAGCTGGAGGTAAGGCAGGTGGAGCTGGAACAGCAGGTGATTACACTCCAGTCAGCACAGACCCAGACAACAGTGTAGCACAACAACACCCCCTTAACCAGACCCGGAGAGCTGGAGCTGGACAGAGACATATCTGCACTCTGGACAGTGGTGAGACAACAGGAGAAAGAGGAGCAGAACAGAGGACTAGAGGAGAGGATCAGACTGCTGGTGGAGGAGAGGTTGAGGGGAATGGAGGAGAGGATGAGGGGGATGGCGTGTGACAGAGAACAACCCACTAGAGAGGTGGCCACCCCCACAGAGAAGCCAGCAGAACAGCCCACCTCAGCACCCGACAAAAGTCTCGACACCACAGCAGAACAGTCCACACCAGACCCTGACCATAGAGTCGACATCACAGCAGAACAGACAAATTAAGAACCCCAAGCCCAGCGGCTCTCACCCCCTCTGAGCACCTCCCCTGTCAGCCCCTGTTAGCCCTTCTGACAACCCCCCCCCCCCCCCCACACCCACTGAGGACAAACACAAGACACAGATTGTACTCCTTATGGACTCAAATGGGAAATATATAGAAGAAAAAAAACTTTTTCCCAAACACAGTGTGTCTAAATTCAATTCTGGTGTCCAAACACCCAGCGCGCCCTAGACCTTCTGTCTGAGGACCAACTAGGTTCACCTAGCCACATAATAATACACACAGGCACAAATGACCTGAGAGCACAGCAGAAAAGGGTGGCCACAGCACTGAACGGAGTGATTGAAAAGGCTTCTTCTACTTTCCCCAACGCACAAGTGGTTATCTCCACCCTGCTACCATGAAAATACTTTCACCCTGCCTTTCACCCCGTGACTGTGCCTCAAAACCAAATGTTTTCCTGGCCCACCACTCCACCCTGGACTTGAACAGCCTCTATGACCAGGTCCACCTCTACAAGGCAGCTGTGCCCACCTTTGCCCGGACTCTAAAGGACATCGCTCTCAAACGTATGCCCAACACTTCACACAGGAGCAACAGATCAATAGACACCCCACCCAGACCAGCGAGACACTCTCCCAGACCTGCGGGACCCCCCCCCTGGACCTACACATAGAGGACCCACGCCAAGAGGACTTACATCCAGACCACAGCACCCCCAGACACATCCACACCCCCACCCCAACCAATAAACACCCCCCACGTCAACCATGCCCACACCCCATTTAGGCCCCCTCAGATCAGACCTATGCCACTCCTGCCCACCCCATGCACCCCACCCCTGCAAAGAGGGCCTCAACATGAAAATCACACATACGCCCAGGTAGTGAGCGGGCAAACAGGCCCAACCCCCACTCTTACACACGCCCAAGCCAATGGCATGTACCAGATGCTCAGCAGGCTCTGGTCACACTTACTGGCCTGAGGCCATACCACGACCAATAACATTGGACACTTTATGGAACAAAAAGCCTTCACTATATCATCCTGGAATATCCAAGGCCTGAGGTCATCCGTCTTTGGCCTAAAGAGCAGGAACCCGGACTTCACCAAAGAAATCAGTAATACAGACATTGTCATCCTGCAAGAAACATGGTATAGAGGAGACGGACCCACTGGTTGCCCTCTAGGTTACAGAGAGCTGGTAGTCCCATCCACCAAACTACCAGGTGTGAAACAGGGAAGGGACCTAACTTACTCCATTAAATTAATCAAAACAGGAACATTTTACATTTGGCTAGAAATTCAAAAGGAAATTATCTTAACAGAGAATGTCCTCCTGTGTGCTACCTATATCCCCACACTAGAATCCCCATACTTTAATGAAGACAGTTTCTCCATCCTGGAGGGGGAAATCAATCATTTCCAGGCCCAAGGACATGTACTAGTCTGTGGCGACCTAAATGCCAGAACCGGACAAGAACCTGACACCCTCAGCACACAGGGGGACAAACACCTGCCAGCAGGTGACAGTATTCCCTCCCACATATGCCCCCCTAGGCACAACTATGACAACATAACAAACAAAAACGGGTCACAACTCCTGCAGCTCTGTCGCACGCTGGGTATGTACATAGTCAATGGTAAGCTTCGAGGGGACTCCTATGGTAGGTACACCTATAGCTCATCTCTTGGCAGTAGTACTGTAGACTACTGTAGACTACTACTATCACTGACCTCAACCCAGAGTCTCTCAGAGCGTTCACAGTTAGCCTACTGACACCCCTATCAGACCACAGCAAAATCACAGTCTACTTGAACAGAGCAATACCCAATACCCAATAATAATCACGAGGCATCAAAGCCAAAGGAACTGAGTAACATTAAGAAATGCTATAGATGGAAGGAATGCAGTTTGGAAACCTACCAAAAACAATTAGGCAACAACAAATTCAATCACTTCCAGGACAAAATAAAAACCCTCCAACCCAAAAAGGCTTGTGGTGTTGATGGTATCCTTAATGAAATGATCAAATATACAGACAACAAATTCCAATTGGCTATACTAAAACTCTTTAACATCATCCTTAGCTCTGGCATCTTCCCCGCTATTTGGAACCAAGGACTGATCACCCAAATCCACAAAAGTGGAGACAAATTTGACCCCAATAACTACCGTGGAATATGCGTCAACAGTAACCTTGGGAAAATCCTCTGCATTATTATTAACAGCAGACTCGTACATTTCCTCAATGAAAACAATGTACTGAGCAAATGTCAAATTGGCTTTTTACCAAATTACCGTACAACAGACCATGTATTCACCCTGCACACCCTAATTGACAACCAAACAAACCAAAACAAAGCCAAAGTCTTCTCATGCTTTGTTGATTTCAAAAAAGCCTTTGACTCAATTTGGCATGAGGGTCCGCTATACAAATTGATGGAAAGTGGTGTTGAGGGTAAAACATACGACATTATAAAATCCATGTACACAAACAACAAGCGTGCGGTTAAAATTGGCAAAAAACAACACATTTCTTCACACAGGGTCGTGGGGTGAGACAGGGATGCAGCTTAAGCCCCACCCTCTTCAACATATATATCAAAGAATTGGCGCGGGCCTAGAAAAGTCAGGTAACTTCCACAAAGCTGTGAACGATCTGAGAGACAAGGCAAGAAGGGCATTCTATGCCATCAAAAGGAACATAAATTTCAACATACCAATTAGGATCTGGCTAAAAATACTTGAATCAGTCATAGAGCCCATTGCCCTTTACGGTAGTGATGTCTGGTGTCCGCTCACCAACCAAGACTTCACAAAATGGGACAAACACCAAATTGAGACTCTGCATACAGAATTCTGCAAAAATATCCTCCGTGTACAACGTAAAACACCAAATAATGCATGCAGAGCAAAATTAGGCCGATACCCAGTAATTATCAAAACCAGAAAAGAGCTGTTAAATTCTACAACCACCTAAAAGGAAGCAATTCCCAAACCTTCCATAACAAAGCCATCACCTACAGAGAGATGAACCTGGAGAAGAGTCCCCTAAGCAAGCTGGTCCTGGGGCTCTGTTCACAAACACAAACACACCCCACAGAGCCCCAGGACAGCAGCACAATTAGACCCAACCAAATCATGAGAAAACAAAAAGATAATTACTTGACACATTGGAAAGAATTAACAAAAAAAAGAGCAAACTAGAATGCTATTTGGCCCTAAACAGGGAGTACACAGTGGCAGAATACCTGTCCACTGTGATTGACCCAAACTTAAGGAAAGCTTTGACTATGTACAGTGAGCATAGCCTTGCTATTGAGAAAGGCCGCCGTAGACAGACCTGGCTCTCAAGAAAAGACAGGCTATGTGCACACTGCCCACAAAATGAGGTGGAAACTGAGCTGCACTTCCTAACCTCCTGTCCAACGTATGACCATATTAGAGATACATATTTCCCTCAGATTACACAGATCCACAAAGAATTCGAAAACAAATCCAATTTTGATAAACTCCCATATCTACTGGGGGAAATTCCACAGTGTGCCATCACAGCAGCAAGATTTGTGACCTGTTACCACAAGAAAAGAGCAACCAGTGAAGAACAAACACCATTGTAAATACAACATTTGTAATGTCTTTATTGTTTTGAAATTTCTATATGTGTAATGTTTACTGTTAATTTTTATTGTTTATTTCACTTTTGTATATTATCTACCTCACTTGCTTTGGCAATGTTAACACATGTTTCCCATGCCAATAAAGCCCCTTGAATTGAATTGAATTGAATTGAATTGAGAGACAGATAGAGAGGTAGAGGGAGAGAGACAGAGACAGAGAAAGACAGATAGAAATGGGGAAATGTGCTCATCTGTGGGGACACAAATGCGCGCACAGGAACACTACCTGATCTAACGAGCACACGAGGGGACAGCTTTATTACAGGCCATAGTGTCTCTAACTGTCTTAATCTCCCCCATAGAAACAACAGTGACAGCACCGTCAACAAAAACGGGAGGGATCTTTTGCATCTCTGTAGAAGCCCGGGTCTGTACTTTGTTAACCTGTTAGAGCTCTAGGGGCGCTATTTCATTTTTGGATAAAAAACGTTCCCGTTTTAAGCGCGATATTTTGTCACGAAAAGATGCTCGACTATGCATATTCAGTTTTGGAAAGAAAACACTCTGAAGTTTCAGAATCTGCAAAGATTTTGTCTGTAAGTGCCCCAGAACTCATTCTACAGGCGAAACCAAGATGATGCATCACCCAGGAATTAGCAGAATTTCTGAAGCTCTGTTTTCCATTCTCTCCTTATATGGCTGTGATTGCGCAACGAATGAGCCTACACTTTCTGTCGTTCGCCCAAGGTCTTAGCAGCATTGTGACGTATTTGTAGGCATATCATTGGAAGATTGACCATAAGAGACTACATTTTCCAAGTGTCCGCCTGGTGTCCTGCGTCGAATTCGGTGCGCAATTGCCAGCTGCTTCCACTTTACCATTTGATTCAGGGGAGAAAGCATGTGTCCAAGAACGATGTATCAATGAAGAGATATGTGAAAAACACCTTGATGATTGATTCTAAACAACGTTTGCCATGTTTTCAGTCGATATTATGGAGTTAATTTGGAAAAAAGTTTGCGTTTTGAGGACTGAATTTATGGATTTTTTTTGGTAGCCAAATGTGATGTATAAAACGGAGCTATTTCTAATACACAAGGAATCTTTTTGGAAAAACTGAGCATCTGCTATCTAACTGAGAGTATCCTCATTGAAAACATCAGAAGTTCTTCAAAGGTAAATGATTTTATTTGAAGGCTTTTATGTTTTTGTTAATGTTGCGTGCTGGATGCTAACGCTAATGCTAACGCTAAATGCTAACGCGAAATGCTAACTCTAGCTAGCTACTTTTACACAAATGATTGTTTTCCTATGGTTGAGAAGCATATTTTGAAAATCTGAGATGACAGTGTTGTTTACAAAAGGCTAAGCTTGAGAGATGGCATATTTATTTCATTTCATTTGCGATTTTCATAAATAGTTAACGTTGTGTTATGCTAATGAGCTTGCTGATAGATTTACACAATCCTGGATACAGGGTTTTTTTCATAGCTAAACGTGACGCAGAAAACGGAGCGATTTGTCCTAAACAATGAATCTTTCATGAAAAACTGAACATTTGCTATCTGAGAGTCTCCTCATTGAAAACATCTGAAGTTCTTCAAAGGTAAATGATTTTTTTGAATGCTTTTCTGTTTTTTTGTGTAAATGTTGCCAGCTGAATGCTAATGCTAAATGCTACGTTAGCCATCAATACTGTTACACAAATGCTTGTTTTGCAATGGTTGAGAAGCATATTTTGAAAATCTGAGATGACAGTGTTGTTAACAAAAGGCTAAGCTTGAGAGCTAGCATATTTATTTCATTTCATTTGCGATTTTCATGAATAGTTAACGTTGCGTTATGGTAATGAGCTTGAGTCTGTATTCACGATCCCGGATCCGGGATGGGGAGATCAGAAAGGTTAATGGTAGGTTACGGGGAGATTCACCTACTGCCACAGTACAGTAGACTATATGATCACAGACATTGACCCTTTCTCTCTCAGCTCATTCACTGTCAAGCCACTAACACCTCTGTCTGATCACAGCCAAATTACGTTGTTCCTCAAAAGAACAGACATGGAAACAACCACACATTCACAGCCCAGTAAGCTGTACAACATCAGACATTCATACAGATGGGCCCAAAACAACACAGAAGAATACCAGAAAGCAACCTGTAACCAAAATAACCAAACACTCTTAGATAACTTTCTGGATACCACATTCACTCACAGTAAAGAAGGCATCAATCTGGCAGTAAAAAACATCAACTATATATTCAGGCAAACGGCAAAAGAAGCACAATTGAAATTGATAAAAAAACTAAACAAAAAAGACCATAGATGACAACTGGTTTGATGCAGATTGTAAAATTATAAGGAATAAACTTAGAACACTATCCAAGCAAAAGCACAGAGTCCCATATAATGGTGAATTACGCCTTCATTACTGTGAGACTTTAAAACTCTATAAACGTACACTCAGAACCAAAAAAGCACAGTACAACAGCAAGCAGCTGACACTAATTGAGGAGTCCATAAACACACACAACTTCTGGCAAAATTGGAAAAAACTTTTAAAAAATCTAAACAAGAGCAATTAGCGATAC
This sequence comes from Oncorhynchus mykiss, assembly GCF_057628025.1. Classification (NCBI taxonomy): domain Eukaryota; kingdom Metazoa; phylum Chordata; class Actinopteri; order Salmoniformes; family Salmonidae; genus Oncorhynchus; species Oncorhynchus mykiss. The sequence continues at coordinate 25,642,932 of NC_143023.1, read as the reverse complement.
AAAATGGTGACATATGGACAACCCATTTTAAAACACTCAAATTGACACAAATACAGAACAACGCCAAGTTCATGAGAAGTTGAATGGATTAGAAAAAGCTATAAAGGACAGTCAAAATCCACTGGACTCCCCAATTACTGACCAGGAGCTCTATAAGAAACTTCAGGCTCTCAAATTTAAAAAGGCATGCGGACCTGATGGCATCCTAAATGAGATGCTCAAACTCACTAGTGCAAAATTTCAATTGGCTATATTAAAACTGTTTAATTTGATCCTGAGTGTAGGTTATTTCCCTGACATCTGGAATCAAGGACTCATAACCCCAATCTTTAAGAACGGAGACAAATTTGACCCTAACAATTACAGGGGCATTTGTGTGAACAGTAACCTGGGGAAGGTTTTCTGTAGTATTATAAATGTAAGAGTTCTTAACTTCCTTAATAAGCACAATGTCTTGAGTAAAAGCCAAATTGGATTTATACCAAAACATCGCACAACTGATCATATTTACACCCTACACACCCTGATAGATAAACATGTCCACCAAAATAATACAAAAATATACGCTTGCTTTATCGACTTCCAAAAAGCATTTGATTCTATTTGGCATACAGGACTGTTCTACAAAGTTATTGAAAGTGGTGTAGGGGGTAAAATATATGACATAATTAAATCAATGTATACTGGCAATACATGCAGCATTAAAATTGGTAAGAAAATAACAAAATTCTTTAACCAGGGGCGGGGCCTTCGCCAGGGTTGCAATCTGAGCCCTGCACTCTTCAATATTTACATATTGGCCACTATTCTAGAAAAATCCTCAGCCCCTGGTGTTAGTCTCCACAATTCATAAGTTAAATGCCTACTCTTCGCAGATGTCCTATGCCTGCTGTCACCCACAGCACATGGCCTACAGCAGAGCCTGGACCTGGGGCCTGGCAGTAAACCCTCAAAATATTAAAATAATGATTTTTCCAGAGAAGATCCAGATCTCAGGGAATTAGACCAAAGTTCTCAATTTGTACAAAATATATAGAGTACTGTACATACTACAATTACTTAGGTTTAAAAATAAGCTCAACTGGACACCTTATTCAGGCAGTGAATGAGTTGAGAGAGAAAGCACGCAGGGCATTCTACGCCATTAAAAAGCTAATTCAAATTGAAATACCTATTCATATTTAGCAAAAACGAATTGAATATGTCATTGTACCACTCCTTAGTTGCCCTGGCTGTGTGTTTCGGGTAGTTGTCATGCTGGAAGACCCAGCCACGACCCATCTTCAATGCTCTTACTGAGGGAAGGAGATTGCTGGCCAAGATCTCGCAATACATGGCCCCATCCATCCTCCCCTCAATACGGTGCAGTCGTCCTGTCCCCTTTGCAGAAAAGCAACCCCAAAGAATGATGTGTCCACCTCCATGATTCACGGTTGGGATGGTGTTCTTGGGGTTGTACTCATCCATCTTCTTCCTCCAAACACGGCGAGTGGAGTTTAGACCAAAAAGCTCTATTTTTGTCTCATCAGACCACATGACCTTCTCCCATTCCTCCTCTGGATCATCCAGATGGTCATTGGCAAACTTCAGACGGGCCTGGACATGCGCTGGCTTAAGCAGGGGGACCTTGCGTGCGCTGCAGGATTTTAATCGATGACGTCGTAGTGTGTTACTAATGGTTTTCTTTGGGACTGTGGTCCCAGCTCTCTTCAGGTCATTGACCAGGTCCTGCCGTGTAGTTCTGGGCTGATCCCTCACCTTCCTCATGATCATTGATACCCCACGAGGTGAGATCTTGCATGGAGCCCCAGACCGAGGGCGATTGACCGTCATCTTGAACTTCTTCCATTTTCTAATAATTGCGGCAACAGTTGTTGCCTTCTCACCAGGCTGCTTGCCTATTGTCCTGTAGCCCATCCCAGCCTTGTGCAGGTCTACAATTTTATCCCTGATGTCCCTACACAGCTCTCTGGTCTTGGCCATTGTGGAGAGGTTGGAGTCTGTTTGATTGAGTGTGGACAGGTGTCTTTTATACAGGTAACGAGTTCAAACAGGTGCAGTTAATACAGGTAATGAGTGGAGAACAGGAGGGCTTCTTAAAGAAAAACTAACAGGTCTGCGAGAGCCGGAATTCTTACTGGTTGGTAGGTGATCAAATACTTATGTCATGCAATAAAATGCTAATTAATTACTTAGAAATCATACAATGTGATTTTCTGGATTTTTGTTTTAGATTCCGTCTCTCACAGTTGAAGTGTACCTATGATACAAATTACAGACCTCCACATGCTTTCTAAGTAGGAAAACCTGCAAAATCGGTAGTGTATCAAATACTTGTTCTCCCCACTGTATATTGCTTATTGGGAAACACAAACACAAGCACAAAGCAAAATGCAGTGCTATCTGGCCCTAAATCGACAGTACACCGTGGCTAAATATTTGACCATGGTTACTGATCAAAACCTTAGAAAAACCTTGACAAAGTACAGGCTCAGTGAGCACAGCCTTGACATTGAGAAGGGTAGACACAGGAAAACCTGGCTCCCTGTAGAGGAAAGGCTGTGCAACCACTGCACAACAGCAGAACCTGAGACAGAGCTGCATTTCCTGACAAAATGTCAAAAATATAAAACAATTAGAGAGTGTCATTTTCCCAAATTTGAAACCCTTTTTCAAGGTTTCAAAGACCTCTCTGATGAGAGTAGGCTACCCGTCCTGTTGGAGGAGGACGCAGAGAGCTGTGGGTTGGCAGCGCACTACATTGCTGCCTGACATAAGATGAGGGACAGTGTCTGACAGACCAATCAACCTGCACATGTACTTTACTGTATGCTTATTGTTATTGTTCAATGTATGGTGATTTCGACACTTGGTTATTGTTGTTACTGTTGTCCCATTGACAATTTTGATTTTCATTTATTTTTTATATTGTAAATATCCAAAGTAAGCTTTGGCAATATGTACATTGTTACGTCATGCCAATAAAGCGAATTGAATTGAAAATTGATAGAGAGAGAGAGACAGATACAGGGAGAGAGACAGATAGAGAGAGAGAGAGAGAGAGCGAGACAGAGAGAAAAAGAGACAGAGAGAGAGTTAGAAGGAGAGAGACAGATAGAGAGAGACAGATAGAGAGTCAGAGAGAAAGAGATAGAGAGACAGAGAGAGACAGATAGAGAGACAGAGAGAGACAGATAGAGAGAGAGGGAAAGAGAGACAGATAGAGGAGAGAGAGAGAAAGAGAGAGATAGAGAGAGAGGTAGAGGGAGAGAAAGAGAGAGCGAAAGAGAGGGAGAGAGAGAGAGAGACAGAGAGAGAGAGAGAGAGAGAGAGAGAGAGAGGTAGAGGTAGAGAGACAGAGAGGGAGAGAGAGAAAGAGAGACAGGGAGAGAAAGGTAGAGGGAGAGAGAGACAGATAGAGGGAGAGAGAGAGAAAGAGAAACAGATAGAGAGAGAAAGATAGAGATAGAGAGAGAGGTAGAGGGAGAGAGAGACAGAGAGAGAGAAAGAGAGAGCGAAAGATAGAGGGAGAGAGAGAAGGATATTATCTTTTGTATATTATCTACCTCACTTGCTTTGGCAATGTTAACACGTTTCCCATGCCAATAAATCCCCTTGAATTGAATTTAAATTTAATTGAGAAGGAGAGAAAGATAAAGGGAGAGAGAGAGAGAAAGAGAGAGAGGTAGAGGGAGAGAGACAGACAGAGGAAGCGAGAGAGAATGAGAGACAGAGAGGGAGAGAGAGTAAGAGAGAGGGAGAAATAGGGGTCCTTGCACCATCAAACAAGGGGACCAGGAGGAGGGTCAAAAAAGAGAAGAAGAAGAAAGAAGAAGGGAAAGGAGGGGAGAGTGCGGAAGAGTTGAGTATAAATAAACCAGCTTTCAGTCACTGGAGGAAAGTAGAAGTAGGGTACTTCCTGACGAGTTGACAAGTGAAGGTGATGATGATACTGGAAGGTTGAGGAGATGGGGAGTCCTTCCTCTCCGTCTGTTCACATCTCAATACCACACACACACACACAGACGGACGCACAAACACACACACACGAGAGCAAGCCCCTTGGAGCAGATAGCAGAGGGCTATGAAGAGAAATGTTGTGTTCAGGACAGGCAGTGTCAGCCCTAGGCCCTGGAGTGTTTGCATAGGCAGCTAACCTATCTATCATCAGCAGGCTTTCTTCTCTCTGTTAATCATCATCTGCCTGTCTGCCATCCCACCTCAACCAGCAGATGGTCAACACAGAAAAAACAAAAGAGATGAAAAATTGTCGAAGCAACAAAACAAAGCGAAGGTAGAAAACAAAGCCACAGACCCTGGCAGGCCGGCACTGCAACTAAAGAACTGTGCTGTCTCTGTGTGTTGTCACAATAAGGAGTGTGTTTTTAGAGCTCTGCTCCCGGCTGTTAATGACCCACACTCACAGTAAACCGTCCCGGTGAGTTCCATCCTACATGGCAACCGTATCCATGGTGTCCATACCGCTGCTCATTAGTCCTGCAGGCCTGAGCTTATCGGTAACACTCAGTAACACAGGGCTCACAAAGACACCTCTAGGCTATACTGCACTGTACTGCACAGGGCTCACAGAGACACTGCTAGGCTATACTGCACTGTACTGCACAGGGCTCACAGAGACACTGCTAGGTTATACTGCACTGTACTGAACGGGGCTCACAGAGACACTGCTAGGCTATACTGCACGATACTGCACAGGGCTCACACAGACACTGCTAGGCTATACTGCACTGTACTGCACAGGGCTCACAGAGACACTGCTAGGCTATACTGCACTGTACTACACAGGGCTCACAGAGACACTGCTAGGCTATACTGCACTGCTAGGCTATACTGCACTGTACACGACACACATCCACTGTACTATCTATATCTGTGCTGGTATGAGGTTATCTGAAGGCTGTCTACTCTGCTGGACAGACCAGGGCAGACAGTTCATTGATTTTGTGATCTGCTATGCAGTGTATTGAACAGGGGTTTCCCCCAGTAGACATTAGTCTTGCTTTCTCCCTGTCAGCTCACATATAACTGCCGTCAACTACTGACCTAGTGGGGCAGTCTTACACAATGACCCTGACACTATGAGACAGGAAGGTGACCTCTCTCTCCCTCAGTCTGTCTCTCCCTCCCTTTCTCTCCCCTCTCGCTCTCCCTCTCCATCTCAAGCCAAAAAACGTAAAGATATGCTGAGGATTTGTGTGTCACTGAACCAATAAAGCCTCTGGCCTCCATGACCCTTGCTCTGTGTGGAGGGGTCAGTGGAGAGAAATACAAAGAGAGAGAAAGAGAGGAGAGAGAAGAGGAGAGACACTTGTGCCACACAAACACACACTACACCTGCTCCATCCAGATGGGAGGACTGAGCAGGCAGCAGAGAGAGAGAGAGATTAGGCAGGCAGGAAAGCAGGTCAGCCGGCAGGAGCATACAGGAGAACCAAGACGCACGTATCTATCCATCCATCCCTCGCTCCCTCTCTAACACATCCCTACATCCACACAGGATCCCTCCACACAGGATTAACTTATCAAGGTGGCTTTCTACTAAACTGGTTAGAAGGGACTGAGACATAGCTGCGGCAGGTAGCCTAGTGGTTCGGGCGTTGGGCCAGTAACCGAAAGGTTGCTAGATCAAATCCCCGAGCTGACACAGGTAAAAATCTGTCGTTCTCCCCCTGAACGACTGGAACAAGTTCCGGGATTCTTCCGATGGCATTGAGAAGTACACCACATCAGTCACTGGTTAGATCAATAAGTGCATCGAGGACGTCGTCCCCACAGTGACTGTACGTACATACCCCAACCAGAAGCCATGGATTACAGGCAACATTTGAACTGAGCAAAGGGTAGAGCTGCCGCATTCAAGGTGGGGGACTCTAACCTGGAAGATTACAAGGTATCTTGCAATGCCCTGCGATGAACCATCAAACAGGCAAAGCGTCAATACAGGACTAAGATTGAATCATACTACACCGGCTCCGATGCTCGTCTTATGTGGCAGGGCTTGCAAACTATTACAGACTACAAAGGGAAGCACAGCCGCGAGCTGCCCAGTGACACGAGCCTACCAGACGAGCTTAATCACTTCTATGCTCGCTACGAGGCGAGCAACACTGAGGCATGCATGAGAGCATCAGCTGTTCAGGACGACTGTGTGATCACGCTCTCCGTAACCGACGTGAGTAAGACCTTTAAACAGGTCAACAACATACACAAGGCTGCGGGGCCAGACGGATTACCAGGACGTGTGCTCCGGGCATGTGCTGACCAACTGGCAGGTGTCTTCACTTACATTTTCAACATGTCTGTAATACCAACATGTTTCAAGCAGACCACCATAGTCCCTGTGCCCAAGAACACAAAGGCAACCTGCCTAAATGACTTACAGACCCGTAGCACTCACATCCGTACAAAGGAAGTGCTTTGAAAGGTTGGTAATGGCTCACATCAACACCATTATCCCAGAAACCCTAGAACCACTCCAAATTGCATACCGCCCAAACAGATCCACAGATGATGCAATCTCTATTGCACTCCACACTGCCCTTTCCCACCTGGATAAAATGAACACTTACGTGAGAATGCTATTCATTGACTACAGCTCAGCGTTCAACACCATAGTACCCACAAAGCTCATCACTAAGCTAAGGATCCTGGGACTAAACACCTCCCTCTGCAACTGGATCCTGGACTTCTTAACAGGTCGCCCCCAGGTGGTGAGCGTAGATAGCAACACATCTGCCATGCTGATCGTCAACACTGGAGCTCCCCAGGGGTGCGTGCTCAGTCCCCTCCTGTACTCCCTGTTCACCCACGGCTGCATGGCCAGGCATGACTCCAACACCATCATTAAGTTTGCAGATGACACAACAGTGGTAGGCCTGATCACCGACAACGACGAGACAGCCTATAGGGAGGAAGTCAAAAGGTTCTACAGCTGCAACATCGAGAGCATCCTGCTGACTGGTTGCATCACTGCCTGGTACGGTAATTGCTTGGCCTCTGACCACAAGGCACTACAGAGGGTAGTGCATACGGCCAGTACATCACTGGGGCTAAGCTGCCTGCCATCCAGGACCTCTACACCAGGCGGTGTCAGAGGAAGGCCCTAAAAATTGTCAAAGACCCCAGCCACCCCAGTCATAGACTGTTCTCTCTACTACCGCATGGCAAGAGGTACCGGAGTGCCAAGTCTAGGACAAAAAGGCTTCTCAACAGTTTTTACCCTCCAAGCCATGACTCCTGAACAGGTAATCAAATGGCTACCCGGACTATTTGCATTGTGTGCCCCCCCCAACCCCTCTTTTTACGCTGCTGCTACTCTCTGTCTATCCTATATGCATAGTCACTTTAACTATACATTCATGTACATACTACCTCATTTGGCCCGACCAACCAGTGCTCCCACACATTGGCTAACCGGGCTATCTGCATTGTGTCCCACCCCCCACTCTCCAACCCCTCTTTTACGCTACTGCTACTCTCTGTTCATCATATATGCATAGTCACTTTAACCATATCTACATGTACATACATGTGGCGGCAGGGTAGCCTAGTGGTTAGAGCGTTGGACTAGTAACCAAAAAGCTTTCATGTTCAAATCCCTGAGCTGACAAGGTACAAATCTGTCGTTCTGCCCCTGAACAGGCAGTTAACCCACTGTTCCTAGGCTGTCATTGAAAATAAGAATTTGTTCTTAACTGACTTGCCTAGTTAAATAAAGGTAACATTTAAAAAAACATACTTCCTCAATCAGCATGACTAACTGGTGTCTGTATGTAGCCTCGCTACTTTTATAGCCTGTCTTTTTACTGTTGTTTTATTTCTTTACTTACCTATTGTTCACTATTACATTTTTTGCACTATTGGTTAGAGCCTGTAAGTAAGTATTTCACTGTAAGGTTTACACCTGTTGTATTCAACGCACATGACAAATAAACTTTGATTTGATTTGAGCAAGGCAGTTAACCCACTATTCCTAGGCTGTCATTGTAAATAAGACTTTGTTCCTTAGCTGACTTGCCTAGTTAGATAAAGGTTAAATAAAAATAGCTACAGCCACAGCCCAGTTAGCCTAGCTCCCCATATCTACAGCCACAGCCCAGTTAGCCTTGCTCCCCATATCTACAGCCACAGCGCAGTTAGCCTAGCTCCCCATACCTATAGCTACAGCCCAGATAGCCTAGCTCCCCACATCTATAGCTACATAGCTACAACCCAGTTAGCCTAGCTCCCCATATCTATAGCTACAGCCCAGATAGCCTAGCTCCCCATATCTACAGCCACAGCCTAGTTAGCCTAGCTCCCCATATCTATACCTACAGCCCAGTTAGCCTAGCTCCCCATATCTATAGCTATAGCCCAGTTGGCCTAGTTCCACATACTGTAGGTGTTGTGGAGTCTGAACCTCTCAGTGACTAGGCTCAATTTTGCTCAGCTCATTTCTGCCACTATGCTTATCTTTGTCTCTGGAGGACACACTGTGTTGTGTGAGTGTGTGCAGTACAGTCCTTCCTCATGCAGCTTACACGGTGGAAAAATGTGTGACTGTGTTGTTCCACACAGAGGGAAAATGTGTGACGGTGTTGTTCCACACTGTGGAAAAATGTGTGACTGTGTTGTTGGCCCACACTGGAGCTCTCCTGGCTGACCTCTTTGGCTCCCAGACAAGGTGAGCTCAAAGCTGGCTTTAGGTAGTCTGAACAAACCCACAGCAACCCCCCTCTACAAAAACACCAAGGCTCCGTGTCAAATGGCAATCTATTCCCTTTATAGTGCACTACTATTGACCAGGGCCCATAGGTCTCTAATCAAAAGTAGTGCACTATGAAGAGAATAGGGTGCCATTTGGAATTCCCCCAAGCCTTAATACAGAGGACACAGCAGCAGCAGTAAAACTACACAACATTATCACCAGCCTGGCCAGAGTCAACTCACTTTTTTATTCTATAGGCCAAACTAATCTCTCTCGGACAGATTATGTAAACATGTCCAAATTATGCAAGATTTTGGCTCTAGGTTAACCCGAGATGAATTCCAAACAGACTTGGGTCAAACGCCTAAAACACTTTTGCAAACTCTGAGGTAAATAATTGAAAGTATTTCTGACTTGTATTTGACCCGGTACTGTATGCCACAACCACCGCAAACATATTCCTATATTTCAGATTTTTTATTACAATGACTCAGTGTCACTGCTACTACATAAACAGTTACATGCTGCTAGGATACTGTAATACAATGCAAGGTCTGTCTTTACCTCTATCTCTATCAACGTCATAGCACTGTACATTTTAATCACACTGCTGCCCGCTCTGCAATCAGTGTGTGCATGACGTGTGTCTGTTGAATGCTAGTCTATCAGGGGTGGCAGGTAGCCTAGTGGTTAGAGCCTTGGGCCAGTAACCGAAATGCTGTGAACACACATAATCACTTGCATGTTACCATGGCCACCCTACAGGGTTCTCCACCAGCACAAAGGGTTAGTGGTAACCACACAGACATTTTCATCTTCAGGCTCAAAGTGATGTTGAACAGCCATTTCACACCATTTAAAGCTGCAGCTAGGTTTGAGTCAGAGTTGATTGAGGCTAAAACCTAGATTTATCTGCAGCACAGCCTCGTCAAAATCCAATTTAATTACCCAGGACGTACAGCAGAAATCTATTGTGTGAAAATCTATGGAGTGTTAACTCTGAAAGGTGGGATTTCAGACAGTATCACATGTGAGAATATCCTACTGAACATACATGAGAGCGAGGACTGAGCTCATTGTATGGGAGTGACACAGCAATATCATTACCGTAATGGACAGAATAAATCTGCATATGAGAGTGTGAAATTCCAGTGTAAGCCTACACTGCCCTACTTCTACCCAGAGCCATATGTACACTGGTCAACGGGAGTGCACTATAAAGGGTGGCATTTGGGCGCAGACAAAGACTAAAGAGGTCAAGGTACACCTGGAGTTCATGAATCAGTCATCAATTGACCCCTAGAGCCATGAGTGAAGAGATTCAAATGGCCATCTGTGACATGGAATGGTAATAATGACATTGGTACGAACTGACTACAGTACCTAAAGAGAAGCTTTGGCTTAAGTCTTCACTGATTAGGAATCTTCTTAAGGGAAAGGGGAAACCTAGTCAGCTGCACAACTGAATGTCTTCAACTGAAATGTGTCTTCAGCATTTAACCCTCTGAATCAGAGCGGTGCGGAGGGCTGTCCTAATCCACGTCATCGGCACCTGGGGAGCAGTTGTTGTTTGGGGTTAACTACCTTGCTCAAGGGCAGAACGGCAGATTTTTCCACCTTGCCGACAAGGGGATTCGAACCAGCGAACTTTCGGTTACTGGCCCAATGCTCTTAATAATGCTCAGTCTGTTTAAAAAAAAATCTCCTCTGTACTATCATTAGCATGTGATCGATTCTAATCAGTGAAGTAATTAAGAGTATCCAGCAGATTTAATAAAGCGTGAGACATGTGGAGGTGTGTGTGAGAGAGAAAGAGAGAGTGTGCATGTGTGTGCTAGCGTGCAAGAAAGCAAATGAAGGGAGCTGGAACAGTGAGATCTGTATGTGCCTCGACATGTCTTCTGTAAATGAAGAGACAAACAGTCATCAGCATCATGCAGGGCATAAAGTCTGGTCTGTCTCTGCCTCAACTATCTTAGTTGACAAGCTGAATCAGGTGTGCTAGCTTAGGATATGGCTGAGCGAAATGGCCAAAATATCATATCACGGCATTTAAACTGTATGACGGTATTTGACAGTATTTTATGTTTTTAAATAATACAAGTTCTACATTTGCTTTATGAGTAGTGAGTGATCCTAGGGTGGTTAACACACACATTCTATGGGATTTCAATGGGTCTTTCTCCATTCTGATTGTTTAATACTGTTAAATTAATCTTCAACCCCCCCCAAACTCCACTCATTTGAGATAATGTCCACACTGCTACGTAGGGCTACACGATATGGGCAAACAATCTAGGCCTTATTTTTAACCAAATGTTGCAATTGCGATTTGACTTGCGAGAGCAACACTTGGGTGAACTGTTGGAATCACGGAAATAGAACAACTTTTCTAATTCTATAGTTAGAATATATAACTGGGCACTTTGAATACAGTGTTGTTGGACGTGACAATGAATGAAAATGCCAGAGAGGAGTTATTGTGACAGGGTAGGAACCAGAGTGTTGATAAGTGTTTCCTAGGGGACCCTATAATCTTTGGCTACATTGAATGTTTTCTCTAATCCACTTCATGCAGCTAACATATTCATGCTTCTAGTATTCCTCTTTGATTTAGAAGATACTGTTGCACACACAATATGCTGATTTAGGTCTACACCATCACTGGTATTAACAGGCTGTATAGCTAATTATGTTTGCTCTGACTCAGTACATTTATTAGCTAGCTAGCCAGCTAACTAGCGATTAGCATTAGCGGCTAAAATTATTTAGGCCCAACTTGCTAAGAAAAGACAAACTAGCTGTTTGCAGATGTAAGAAACACAAACATATAATGTAATTATAGAACACTAGTGTATTTATATTAAGAAGCAAAGTGAAAACAGCATCGTTGCCATCAACATTGTTGCATGTGCTACATTGACCATGCAGACTGAACACAAGTGTCTCGTAGTCAAGGCAGAACTCCTTGAATGTGCTCCTTGAGTGATGGGGGCGGGGCTAGGTCTGTGTGGAAAGCGGCATGGGGAGAGAGAGAGACACACAGCGTATCACATTTAACAAAACAAACATTCAAATACCACAATAGAAGGTCAAGTAAAAACCCAAACTGGTCCGTGCATCAATACCGGTATCTCGTAAAATATTCCCTAGCTCAGCAATAGTTAAAATACATGTAATGGCTGTGGGTCCCTGAGGAGAGGTTTGAAAACTCTTGGCCTACACCACCTACTTCTTGACAGATTCATCATCATCTCCTGTAGGCGTTTTTTAAAAGATTTACCTCACAACTCTGTTAAGGATAATGACACAGAGAATGAATAGTGTCTGATTAAAAAATATATAGACTAATTAGCAGCCACTGATTTTGTATATTTAACTCAGTATAAAGAGAGAGAGATAGAGAGATAGAGAGAGAGAGAGAGAGCAAAAGAGAGAGAATCCCTGAAAACACAAGACCTGATTACCCTGGGAGTGACACACAATATATGGATCGATAGCTTCAAACAGGGAATCTAGACTCAGGCTTATAAACAAAAGGAGAAAACTGTCAAACCACACCTAGTGTAATAACCCAGTGTAATAAGAGCCTCATTCCTAACATAACACAGATAATCATGTGCCTTTGTAACTTTTTAATAGGATCATAAATTGCCAACCCAGGCAGCAGTTAAGGACATGTTCTGCTACAGTGGCTTGTAAAAAAATATTACAGTTTTCCCAGGCATTCCAGTGGTACTATACTGCAGACCGCCAGTCACCTTCAATACAAGGGAAAACAGCATTTTTACATGAAATTCGTTACCCTGGTTCGGTTTCCTGGAGCATTTTTGAGAATTCTAGAAATACATTTTGCTTTCACAAGACCTGAAAATAACCGTTTCATGGTAGGATTAGCAAGACACACATTTTACATGATGTTAGCGAGCTTACAATGGGCCAAAAAGTTCCATGCGACTCCTGCTGCCGTGTCACAATAACTGGTACCGATATTCACACAGGTCCAGGATTCATTTCATCCAGGGTTTGTTTGCATTTCATACATGCTTTATAGCGCGGATCAGGGTACCAAACGCTGCAGGATCCGGATCATAAGGGGATATGACAGCGTCCTCAGTGTAGAGTAGCACACGTAAAGCAGGTGTGTTTTAACTACTAGGACATAACGTACTCAGCATACAGTAGAGAACAGCCTAAACCAGGCCATGGCATCTTAGCACTACCAGGATAAAGGGAACAGCTGGAACACATGTAAACCAAACCATATTGTAGCATCATGTGTGTCATTCAGCAACTGTTTCTTTGACCCAGATGGAAAACTTACTGGATGTATTGTCTAACTCAGATCCAGTCAATTCAAACAGCGCAGTACATGAGTAAGGAACAAAAGAAAACCCAGCACACGTGTAGTATTTTCTGTTAAGGCCTAGAGTAGCTTAGGTGGTTGGCAGCAGTACAGCATTACACAATGGTAATATGGCAGAACAGTCATTTCTAGTCACATTCAGTGTCCTTGGTTAACATGCAGCCCTACAGGAGATATGAAAACAGAACAGTCATTTCTAGTCACATTCAGTGTCCTTGGTTAACATGCAGCCCTACAGGAGATATGAAAACAGAACAGTCATTTCTAGTCACATTCAGTGTCCTTGGTTAACATGCAGCCCTACAGGAGATATGAAAACAGAACAGTCATTTCTAGTCACATTCAGTGTCCTTGGTTAACATGCAGCCCTACAGGAGATATGAAAACAGAACAGTCATTTCTAGTCACATTCAGTGTCCTTGGTTAACATGCAGGCCTACAGGAGATATGAAAACAGAACAGTCATTTCTAGTCACATTCAGTGTCCTTGGTTAACATGCAGGTCTACAGGAGATATGAAAACAGAACAGTCATTTCTAGTCACATTCAGTGTCCTCGGTTAACATGCAGCCCTACAGGAGATATGAAAACAGAACAGTCAAAGGAGACAAAACAACTTAACTGAGAACAGCTACGGTGTTAGTATTGTACAAGCAACACATGTTGTGAATGACAAAAACAGCAACACTGTACATGTCGTGGAGAAATGTACAGATTTACAGCCCTGCGTCTTGTGTTGGAGATGGGCTTCTCAAACCCCTGACCCTGTGGGGAATGACTTTTTCCAGGAGGGATGGAGGGAAGAAGGAGGGAGGAGTGAGGTGAAGAGACGGTACACTACATAGCTGAGTGGATGAATGACATGGAAATTCTTTGATTAATCTACCTCAACACAAAATAAATAATCATCCTCAAAAAAGAAGGGTTGGGGTGAGTGAGAAAGACGGGGTGCGGGGAGAGGGAGAATAAGAGGGAGAGAAAGTACGCAATATGTACATTGTTACATCATGCCAAGAAAGCAAATTTAATTTAATTGAAAATTGAGAGAGGGGGGAGACAGAGAGAGACAGAGAAACAGGGAGGGGCAGAGAGAGAGAGAGAATGAGAAACAGAGAAACAGGGAGGGACAGAGAGAGAATGAGAGAGAGAGACAGAGACAGAGAAACAGGGAGGGACATAGAGAGAGAGAGAATGAGAGAGAGACAAGGGCCAAGGTCTAGCACTTCTGTCTGGGTAAATGATTTCCCCTGCCACACACAATATGTTGATATTGTTTCAATACTCGTGCGGCATTTTGGCTTTCAAATGGTTAGAGAAGCAGAGTTAGTGGAGCGCAGCATGTTGAGGCACTGGAAGTGGGATGTGGTGATGCTATGGCAGGGTGGTCTGCTCGTGATTGCCCACCATTTTTTCTCCAACTCTGCGTCCCAAATGGCACTCTATTCCCTATATACTGTAGTTCACTATTTTGAACAGGAGTAAAGACAAATTGACACCAGCGAGTGGCGAGGGTAGCAAGCGGCGAGGAAGAGGACTGGTATAGTTTCAGCAGACAGTCAGCAGCGCAGCAGTAGCAGTATATCTCTACAGTTGTCCCCTGTAGGAGGGCTCAGCATGGGAACAGTGTCTGGGCTTTGGGCCCAGCTAGATAGTAAAGTTACCTTCACCATGCTGCAGAATGTTATTACTACGTAGAGACACATAAGCAACTTCCTCAGAAGCATACAAACACACATTTTGTGCCTTTCTCTAATATGAGTTTTGAGTGTACATTGAGTTGACCCCAGTATCTCTCATGGGGAATATGTCGTCCGGAGTTGGCTGTATTCCCGCCAGTCTACTACTACAGACTACTTTGAGTTGGTGTTTGTGAAGGCAACATGCATGAACATGATATGCAGTGTCTCAGGGACGTGAGTGACATCAGCCATCCTATGGTGCTAGACTGGAGGATCTTCATGTGACTTCAGCTTAATAACTAACTCCATTTGTTGTGGAATCATGAATACCTTACATTCTGTCGTGCTCTGACTGGGCTCGGTATCACAGACTACCTTACCTGCCTGCACGTCCAGACATGTCTGTCTATGTGTTTGTGTGTGTTTGTGTGTGTGCCTGTGTATGTGTGTGTGTCAAGCGGACGAGGCGGTGGTGTAGTTCATCACACGATAAAGAGGAAGATTGACTACTGATTCCTGAATGGATGGTCTGGTGTGTCTACGTGGACTTCATACAACAGCAGGCACACAGACAGGGCATCAGTACACAGAGTCCCGGAAACATGAGAGGGACATACTAATCGACTGCATGGACATACAGTGCCTTGCGAAAGTATTCGGCCCCCTTGAACTTTGCGACCTTTTGCCACATTTCAGGCTTCAAACATAAAGATATAAAACTGTATTTTTTTGTGAAGAATCAACAACAAGTGGGACACAATCATGAAGTGGAACGACATTTATTGGATATTTCAAACTTTTTTAACAAATCAAAAACTGAAAAATTGGGCGTGCAAAATTATTCAGCCCCCTTAAGTTAATAATACTTTGTAGCGCCGCCTTTTGCTGCGATTACAGCTGTAATTCGCTTGGGGTATGTCTCTATCAGTTTTGCACATCGAGAGACTGAAATTTTTTCCCATTCCTCCTTGCAAAACAGTTCGAGCTCAGTGAGGTTGGATGGAGAGCATTTGTGAACAGCAGTTTTCAGTTCTTTCCACAGATTCTCGATTGGATTCAGGTCTGGACTTTGACTTGGCCATTCTAACACCTGGATATGTTTATTTTTGAACCATTCCATTGTAGATTTTGCTTTATGTTTTGGATCATTGTCTTGTTGGAAGACGAATCTCCGTCCCAGTCTCAGGTCTTTTGCAGACTCCATCAGGTTTTCTTCCAGAATGGTCCTGTATTTGGCTCCATCCATCTTCCCATCAATTTGAACCATCTTCCTTGTCCCTGCTGAAGAAAAGCAGGCCCAAACCATGATGCTGCCACCACCATGTTTGACAGTGGGGATGGTGTGTTCAGCTGTGTTGCTTTTACGCCAAACATAACATTTTGCATTGTTGCCAAGTTCAATTTTGGTTTCATCTGACCAGAGCACCTTCTTCCACATGTTTGGTGTGTCTCCCAGGTGGCTTGTGGCAAACTTTAAACTACACTTTTTATGGATATCTTTAAGAAATGGCTTTCTTCTTGCCACTCTTCCATAAAGACCAGATTTGTGCAATATACGACTGATTGTTGTCCTATGGACAGAGTCTCCCACCTCAGCTGTAGATCTCTGCAGTTCATCCAGAGTGATCATGGGCCTCTTGGCTGCATCTCTGATCAGTCTTCTCCTTGTATGAGCTGAAAGTTTAGAGGGACGGCCAGGTCTTGGTAGATTTGTAGTGGTCTGATAGGCCCTCATCTGGGCAAGTTGAAATGGTCGCTCCAATGGCTCAGTGTTACAACACGGTAATAAATGGCCAAACATATCAACAACACAGCAGCCACCGAAACAGCCATAGTCCTTGTAATTTTCCAGAGTGAAAAAACACAGACCCCAACAAACAGAGACACATCACTATTACACAAGACAAGTATCCAGCCCTGAATATAACACACTGCACACAAACACCAGACCACACTACACACAAACACCAGAACACACTACACACAAACACCAGACCACACTAGACACAAACACACTACACACAAACACACTACACACAAACACCAGACCACACTAGACACAAACACACTACACACAAACAACAGAACACACTACGACGGGCAGCAGACCGGAACCTCCTACGACGGGCAGCAGACCGGAACCTCCTACGATGGGCAGCAGACCGGAACCTCCTACGACGGGCAGCAGACCGGAACCTCCTACGACGGGCCGCAGACCGGAACCTCCTACGACGGGCAGCAGACCGGAACCTCCTACGACGGGCCGCAGACCGGAACCTCCTACGACGGGCCGCAGACCGGAACCTACCATGACAGGTCACAGTGCGGAACCTACCACGACGGGTCACAGTCCCGAACCTACCACGACGGGTCCCAGTCCCGAACCTACCACGACGGGTCCCAGTCCGGATCCGCCAGAGTCTCCCTTCAGTCCAGAGGCGTCCTCTAGTCCGGGGTCGGCGTTGAGGGTTCCCGCTGCAGTGATATTACGTAAGTGGGCCGAGTCAGAAGTGGAGCGGGGACCACGTCCCTCACCAGAACCGCCACCTCGGAGTTATGCCCACCCAGACCCTCCCATATAGGCTTCGGTGTGCTGCCGGGAGGGGGTACTGTCACGCCCTGACCTTAGTTTGCTTTGTTTTCTTTATTATTTTGGTTAGGTCAGGGTGTGACAAGTATTATATGTGTTTTTGTACTGTATGTTTATGGGGTTGTTTACTATCTAGGTGTTTTGTATGTCTATGGTTGCCTAGATTGGTTCTCAATCAGATGCAGCTGTTTATCGTTGTCTCTGATTGGGAACCATATTTAGGCAGCCATATTCCTTGGGTAATTCGTAGGTTATTGTCTATGTCTAGTTGCCTGTGTCTGCACTAGTATTATATAGCGTCATGTTTGGTTTGTTGTTTTTGTATAGTTTGTTAAGTGTTCTTTGTCTTCATTTAAAAGTATGTATTCATCTTACGCTGCGCCTTGGTCTCCTCCATACCATGAACGTGACACTCACAGGGGAAGAGGGGGAGGAACTGTCTTACTCTTACAGGGGAAGAGGAGGAGGAACTGTCTTACTCTCACAGGGGAAGAAGAACAAGAGAGAAGAGAAACAACAGGGAAAATACAGATGTAATTCTCCTGTAACAGCGGAGCGGAGGAGAACTATGTTTTCTGCTTTTTGGTCAACCACCACTATTTCCCAACATAAATGTCAAAGGTCCCACTTCCTCTTCAGTGTAACTGTGTATGTTATTGGGCAGGAGGACAGATCATATCCTAAATGTTACTAACAAACCTAGTCTACCCCACGACAGACAAAAGTCAGGATCTGAACAGCATACTCGAGGCAGTAGGCCTTATACACTAGTACCCTCAGGAGAGTGCAGCGCAGTGTAGTAATAATCAGGTCAAGAACTGGAGACCCAGATTAAGATCCACCCCCTTTCATAGTAAAAGTCAAACTGATCATCAGTTAAATGCTGGGTCTTATATATCAGGGAATTCTGTGTGATGAAGAAATAAAATCCTGCTTGGGCTATTAGATGGTTAGTCAACATTTACCGAGTGACTGAGTAGAGCACAGACAGGCCATTTGAAAGCAAATGTGTGGAACCATTAGAATATGGTTCACTTCGCCGCATGTTGTGGCCGTTTCACCGCAGTGACTTGTCGAAAGCACTTAGATTTCATCCTTGATGCAAATTCTCTACAAAATTAAGACTGTCAGCAACAGTTTGAGCGGCTTAACAATGGGAGGAAACTGCTTAGCTGCCGATATAAGAAGCGGAACTGCTTAGTATGAGAATAATACTCCTACAATGCATATCTAACTGAGAGACCGTGTGGCTTTCTCTACTGGAATGTGGCTAAGATGGTGTTAGGAATTTTATGAATAATGACTAAACAATATCCCCATTTTAAATAGAACTGTAACTAAGTAACCTTATACTCTGTTTTATTATATCTGATTAACAACATGAATTCATAAGTGAGGGATTGTGGAGCCTGAAACAGGGGGTACTTAACCTGTTAGATCTCTAGGGGCGCTATTTCATTTTTGGATAAAAAACGTTCCCGTTTTAAGCGCGATATTTTGTCACGAAAAGATGCTCGAATATTCTTGACAGTTTTGGAAAGAAAACACTCTGAAGTTTCAGAATCTGCAAAGATTTTGTCTGTAAGTGCCCCAGAACTCATTCTACAGTCGAAACCAAGATGATGCATCAACCAGGAAATTAGCAGAATTTCTGAAGCTCTGTTTTCCATTGTCTCCTTATATGGCTGTGATTGCGCAAGGAATGAGCCTACACTTTCTGTCGTTCGCCCAAGGTCTTAGCAGCATTGTGACGTATTTGTAGGCATATCATTGGAAGATTGACCATAAGAGACTACATTTTCCAACTGTCCGCCTGGTGTCCTGCGTGGAATTTGGTGCGCAATTGCCAGCTGCTTGTACTTTTCCATTTGATATAGGGGAGAAACCATGTGTCCAAGAACGATATATCAATGAAGAGATATGTGAAAAACACCTTGATGATTGATTCTAAACAACGTTTGCCATGTTTTCAGTCGATATTATGGAGTTAATTTGGAAAAAAGTTCGCGTTTTGAGGACTGAATTTTCGTTTTTTTTTGGTAGCCAAATGTGATGTATAAAACGGAGCTATTTCTAATACACAAAGAATCTTTTTGGAAAAACTGAGCATCTGCTATCTAACTGAGAGTATCCTCATTGAAAACATCAGAAGTTCTTCAAAGGTAAATTATTTTATTTGAAGGCTTTTATGTTTTTGTTGAAATGTTGCGTGCTGGATGCTAACGCTAATGCTAACGCTAAATGCTACGCTAGCTAGCTACTTTTACACAAATTATTGTTTTCCTATGGTTGAGAAGCATATTTTGAAAATCTGAGATGACAGTGTTGTTTACAAAAGGCTAAGCTTGCGAGATGGCATATTTATTTAATTTCATTTGCGATTTTCATGAATAGTTAACGTTGCGTTATGGTAATGAGCTTGAGGCTGTAGTCACGATACCGGATCCGGGTTTGGGAGATCAGAGAGGTTAAATAAAATAAATACCATTCCAGCCATGTTGGAGAAGATTGGAAGTGTTTTTTTTTAAGTAAGCAGAAAGGGTCATTAACCTATGGTTGAACCGACTCAACTTAGCTCTGAGATGTTTAGATAAGGCAGTGTGTGTTTCCTTAGGTTTTCCATTAGTTGGAACTGTCTGCTGAATGGTGATGGATGAAAACTTCAGAAGGTTTATCTCAAATGAACTTTTAAACTGTTGGGAGTAATAATATTTTATTACCTATGAAGTAATATTTTGTATATAAACTGTTGTTCGTGGTTACATGGCAGCGCGCTCCGAAAATAAATACTATCTATTATTGATAAGACTGGTCTCTGTCTATTTTATGCAAATAAGAATCTTACAAATTCTCATAAAATAGACTAAGTGAATTCAATTAATGAAAACATATTGGAATAATGAAATTACAGTAACAATTGGTCCTTAGAGCGGAAGACCTGCCTCTGTCATCCAAAGGTAGTAGCCGAAAACCGTGCACGGGTGGGTCTAGTCCCGTTATTTAAAGACCTGGCCTCTGAATTGAGGTTAAAGAACAGGCCGGTCGGTATTTGTTGTCTAAGCTTGACAGAGAAGGTGACGGAATCAAACCGGCATTGCTTTTCCCAGTCTACAGGATGACGGTAAATAGTCTTTATTCTCGAATTTGGGAGGAATGATGTAAGTTATCTTTGATTTGATGTTCTAAAAATGTTTAGAATTGATAAATAATAGGAGCTTCGCTATTCCAAACAGATGTATTGGGTTACCTGTATGACCATTATACAAGGATTGTGTGTGACAGGTCTGAAATTACCTGTGGTAAGGTGCACTACTGTAAAAAAAAAAATACAACTTAACCTTTTGTGACTAGGGGGCAGTATTTTCATTTTTGGAAAAATAACATTCCCGTAGTAAACGGGATATTTTGTCAGGACAAGATGCTAGAATATGCATATAATTGACAGCTTAGGATAGAAAACATATTCTCTGTGAGTATAACAGAACTGATGTTGCAGGCGAAAGCCTGAGAAAAATCCAATCAGGAAGGGACTCTTATTTAGAAAGCTCTGCGTTCCTATGCGTCCCTATTGAGCAGTGAATGAGATATCAACCAGATTCCTTTGTCTATGGCTTCCCTAATGTGTCTAGTGTCACAATACATAGTTTCAGTCTTTTATTTTGAAAAATGAGTCTGAACGTCAACATTGCGTCAGTGGTCAGCTGAAGTCTCTCAGAGTGTTTGGTGAGTAAAGGACAAATGCGACCATTGTTTCTCTCTATCCTACTAAGAAGCCACCAGTCCCGGTTGATATATTATCGAATAGATATTTGAAAAACACCTTGAGGATTGATTATAAACAACGTTTGCCATGTTTCTGTCGATATTATGGAGCTAATTTTGAATATTTTTCTAAAATCTACCATAACCAGTAACCAAATAAACAAACCAAGAATCAACCACCAGAATACATTATCACAATGTTTTACGATTCAAACGTTCACATCTCCCTTTCTTACAGCCAAATATAGCCCAATGAACGCCACAAATCAATGATGCCCACCTAGCGACTCTGTTGCTAGTTTTAGCATATTTTCTGACTACCCTAAAAATGTATTTGGACATTCTGAAAAGTGACGCAAAACAATAATGCATGCATTTTCCTTCTAAATGACACAAACAATTTTCTCTGTCACCCTCAGTCACAATCTAATTGTCGTGGCGACAAAAGTGCATTGTGAGTGATGTCATTAACAGGCGCTGAGTCCATGCCCAGGCCATAGCGACAGGTTTGATAAACCAAACCTAATTTATCACATCTGTTGGATCTTGAATAGAACTTACAACATCAATCAACATCTCTCAATCAAAATTGTACTGTCAGAAGTACAGAAAAGAGTGTACCTGAACAACGGTCAAACCAATTTGAGTAACGTTATTGTTTATCCAACGTAATGACGCAGTTTTACGTTATTCCACACCAAATCTACCTGCCTCTAACAACTTACTCTGAAAATTAGTAGCCTACACAGCAACTAACTATCTTCCTTACTTTCAGCATTTTAATTACAACTCCATTCCCAATACCTTACTCAAACAGATAATTTAGTGAACAGACATCGTCTTACCTCAAAATTCGCTCCGTCCTTATTTTAAGTTGAATGAATTAGTCTTTCAATTTGAACCAAACAAACTATTTAAAACGTTCAGTTTATATCTTATACAAACACTAGCAACTATAACTTTCTAGGCAAAACATACAAATAGTTTAAATACAATCAAAAAACTCACATTTCAGTTAGTGCATTGGCTGAGAATCAAACCCAGGACTCCAGCTTGGAAGGCAGCTACACTCACCACTGAACCACCAATGCTATGTAAATCACCAAGATTCTCCCCCTCAGTTAAATTACAATCTCGGTGGTGACGTTTGCGGGGAGTGTTACACTCCCGGGCGAAATGTCCAGTTTTGTTACAATTAAAACATTTATATTTTTCTTTTGACTGCCTGTCCGTGTTGTTCATGGTGGACAGCATATCTTTTTTTTAGTTACTCATGATAAGGGGTATTTTGATCACCCCCGGGGGCTGCTTCCGGCGTACCACTGTTAGCATTGAATACATATTTTAAACGTTCTAGGTACTGACTGACTGTCTCACTTTCTCCCTGTCTGTATTCAGTTACCTTAGAGAAGTTGGCGTGTCGGTGGTAATGTTCCGTTAGGTTAGCACATAATTCTATAATTTTTGCTCTGAATGGCTCCCCAGGTCCCGCGCTCCACTGTCATGATCACCCTCCCCCGCCTGGGGATTGGGTAATTCCATTAGGGGATTCAGATCCTCTCTTTCTACACTGTCACAATCTAAGTGTATATATTTCTATGATCTATGTATGTGCTGTTTACTGTTACCTAGTTACATTCTATGTGTATGTATATCTATGATCTATGTATGTGCTGTTTACCGTTACCTAGTTACAATCTATGTGTATGTATATCTATGATCTATGTATGTGCTGTTTACCGTTACCTAGTTACAATCTATGTGTATGGATTTATACAATTCTCTTCCCTGGAAACGTATCTCTAGCGTTGCTATCGACTGGACATTAGATCTCACTTCCACATCTATCAGTTATTACCCAGGGGACATACATCCCTGGTTAAACTCGGGTTGCATTTATCCAAATCTCACTTCGCTATTTTAAGTTTCCCTCCCACTCTTTTGGATATTATTTATTTCAGTATTGAATAGGTTCAGTTACTCCGTTCGCCTAGGATTACCCTGCCTTCTCACCAAGCCTAATTTATCCTCACCTGTTTTAGTATATCTATCCGCTGCTTTTCATAGTCAGACTACTTCCCATATACAGGTAGACTACTTAGGTTAAAACTTTATTTAGGTATGTCTTTTGAATTAATGGCTATACTATTTGTACAAAACAACCGTCCTATCTAACAAAACTTACTATATCCCACCCTTAATAAACCTTCGGCTTGCAAAACCAGGATTTATTAACTCATGTTATTGTCAGATAAAATACTTTGGACCCCTGAAGGAAAGAGCGTATTAGTATAGGAAGGATTTGATTTGGTTAGCATTTGTTTTGGCTTTGTTTGACTATTAGAAGTTTTTTTATTTAAATAGTATTACATTTAACAGGGATATACAGTGGGGCCAAAAATTATTTAGTCAGCCACCAATTGTGCAAGTTCTCCCACTTAAAAAGATGAGAGAGGCCTGTAATTTTCATCATAGGTACACTTCAACTATGACAGACAAAATGAGAAAAAAAATTCCAGAAAATCACATTGTATGATTTTTTATGAATTTATTTGCAAATGATGGTGGAAAATAAGTATTTGGTCAATAACAAAAGTTTATCTCAATACTTTGTTATATACCCTTTGTTGGCAATGACAGAGGTCAAACGTTTTCTGTAAGTCTTCACAAGGTTTTCACACACTGTGGCTGATATTTTGGCCCATTCCTCCATGCAGATCTTCTCTAGAGCAGTGATGTTTTGGGGCTGTTGCTGGGCAACACGGACTTTCAACTCCCTCCAAAGATTTTCTATGGGGTTGAGATCTGGAGACTGGCTAGGCCACTCCAGGACCTTGAAATGCTTCTTATGAAGCCACTCCTTCGTTGCCCGGGCGGTGTGTTTGGGATCATTGTCATGCTGAAAAACCCAGCCACGTTTCATCTTCAACGCCCTTGCTGATGGAAGGAGGTTTTCACTCAAAATCTCACGATACATGGCCCCATTCATTCTTTCCTTTACACGGATCAGTCGTCCTGGTCCCTTTGCAGAAAAACAGTACCAAAGCATGATGTTTCCACCCCCATGCTTCACAGTAGGTATGGTGTTCTTTGGATGCAACTCAGCATTCTTTGTCCTCCAAACACGACGAGTTGAGTTTTTACCAAAAAGTTATATTTTGGTTTCATCTGACCATATGACATTCTCCCAATCTTCTTCTGGATCATCCAAATGCTCTCTAGCAAACTTCAGACGGGCCTGGACATGTACTGGCTTAAGCAGGGGGACACATCTGGCACTGCAGGATTTCAGTCCCTGGCGGCGTAGTGTGTTACTGATGGTAGGCTTTGTTACTTTGGTCCCAGCTCTCTGCAGGTCAATTCACTAGGTCCCCCCGTGTGGTTCTGGGATTTTTGCTCACCGTTCTTGTGATCATTTTGACCCCACGGGGTGAGATCTTGCGTGGAGCACCAGATCGAGGGAGATTATCAGTGGTCTTGTATGTCTTCCATTTCCTAATAATTGCTGCCACAGTTGATTTCTTAAAACCAAGCTGCTTACCTATTACAGATTCAGTCTTCCCAGCCTGGTGCAGGTCTACAATTTAGTTTCTGGTGTCCTCTGACAGCTCTTTGGTCTTGGCCATAGTGGAGTTTGGAGTGTGACTGTTTGAGGTTGTGGACAGGTGTCTTTTATACTGATAACAAGTTCAAACAGGTGCCATTAATACAGGTAACGAGTGGAGGACAGAGGAGCCTCTTAAAGAAGGTCTGTGAGAGCCAGAAATCTTGCTTGTTTGTAGGTGACCAAATACTTATTTTCCACCATAATTTGCAAATAAATTCATTAAAAATCCTACAATGTGATTTTCTGGATTTTTTTTCTAATTTTTCTCAAGTGTACCTATGATGAAAATTACAGGCCTCTCTCATCTTTTTAAGTGGGAGAACTTGCACAATTGGTGGCTGACTAAATACCTTTTTGCTTGAATTCAACCATTATTGTGTTCAAATACACATTTAGATTTGTGAACAGCCACCCAGAACAACCACAATCCGTAAGGCGCAAATAGCTAAATGAGAGAGCAGCAGTGTGATTCACATCAATGCGCTATGTAGATATCAATAATAAGTGATATCCATATGCTGTAGACTACAACACTGCTGTCATCTTTACCTCCAAGTGTTTATTCAAGTTGGATAATCTTTGGATGCCGACAGCAGTCGCACCATTGGAAGACATAGTTTGGACTGGGGCCTAAAAAAGCCTATTCCTGCTCTTTTCCAAAGATCCATCAAACACATTTGTGTGGTCAGACTCGCTCACGTTGAGTAAATTTAAACTTGCGCCTTTTTTCAATGCTGATTTGAATGTCATTGAGAAAACAGAGAAGTGTCAAATGTTTTTTGGGACTGTCCCAGTCTCAGCCTGAATGGCTGAAGGCAGCAAACAATGCAACAGACCATCTGTGATTTACAACCTGACAACCTAATATTTGTTGGAGTACCAAGAAATGTATTGGTGAATTATCTATACTGAACAAAAATATAAACGCAACATGCAACAATTTAAAATGTTTTACTGTTACAGTTCATAAAAGGAAATCAGTCATTTGAAATGAATTCATTAGGTCCTAATCTATGGATTTACCATGACTGGGAATACAGATAAAAGGATCTGTTGGTCACAGATACAGTCGTTTCCAAATGTTTTGAGAATGACACAAATATACATTTTCACAAAGTTTGCTGCGTCAGTGTCTTTAGATATTTTTGTCAGATGTTACTATGGAATACTGAAGTATAATTACAAGCATTTCATTGGTGTCAAAGGCTTTTATTGACAATTACATGAAGTTGATGCAAAGAGTCAATATTTGCAGTGTTGACCCTTCATTTTCAAGACCTCTGCAATCCGCCCTGGCATGCTGTCAATTAACCTCTGGGCCACATCCTGACTGATGGCAGCCCATTCTTGCATAATCAATACTTGGAGTTTGTCAGAATTTGTGGGTTTTTGTTTGTCCACCCGCTTCTTGAGGATTGACCACAAGTTCTCAATGGGATTAAGGTCTGGGGAGTTTCCTGGCCATGGACCCAAAATATTGTTGTTTTGTTCCCCGAGCTACTTAGTTATCACTTCTGCCTTATGGCAAGCTGCTCCATCATGCTGGAAAAGGCATTGTTCGTCACCAAACTGCTCCTGGGTGGTTGGGAGAAGTTGCTCTCGGAGGATGTGATGGTACCATTCTTTATACATGGCTGTGTTCTTAGGCAAAATTGTGAGTGAGACCAGTCCCTTGGCTGAGAAGTAACCCCAAACATGAATGGTCTGAGGATGCTTTACTGTTGGCATGACACAGGGCAATCTTACTGGCAGAAATATCCTTGCCTGTGAAGCCCTTTTTGTGCAAAGCAATGATAACGGCACATCTTTCCTTGCAGGTAACCATGGTTGACAAAGGAAGAACAATGATTCCAAGCACCCTCCTTTTGAAGCTTCCAGTCTGTTATTCGAACTCAATCAGCATGACAGAGTGATCTCCAGCCTTGTCCTCATCAACACTCACACCTGTGTTAACGAGAGAATCACTGACATGATGTCAGCTGGTCCTTTTGTGGCAGGGATGAAATGCAGTGGAAATGTTTTTGAGGGATTCAGTTCATTTGCATGGCACAGAGGGACTTGTAATTCATCTGATCACTCTTCATAACATTCTAGAGTATGTGCAAATTGTCATCATACAAACTGAGGCAGCAGACTTTGTGAAATTTAATATTTGTGTCATTCTCAAAACATTTGGCCACAACTGTACATAAAAAAAAGGTAGGAGCGTGGATCAGAAAACCAGACAGTATCTGGTATGACCACCATTTGTCTCATGCAGCATGACACCTTTCCTCGCATAGAGTTGATCAGACTGTTGATTGTGGCCTGTGGAATGTTGTCCCACTCCTATTGAATGGCTGTGCGAAAGTTGCTGGATATTGACGGGAACTGGAATATGCTGTCGTGCACACCCATCCAGAGCACTCCAAACATGCTCAATGGGTGACATGTCTGGTGAGTATGCAGACCATGGAATAACTGGGACCTTTTCAGTTTGCAGAAATTGTGTACAGATCCTTACTGAAACATTAGGAGATGACCACGGATGAATAGCACAACAATGGGCCTGAGGATCTCATCATGGTATCTCTGTGCATTCAAATCGCCATCGATAAAATGCAATTGTGGTTGTTGTCCATAGTTTATGCCTGCCCATATCATAAACCCACCGTCACCATGGGGCCCTCTGTTTACAACGTTGACATCAGCAAACCACTCGCCCACAACGCCATACGGGCGCCAACCACTGCGGTTATGAGGCCAGTTAGACGTTCTATTAAATTCTTTAAAAAAACATTGGAGCCAGCTTATGGTAGAAAAATTGACATTAAATTCTCTGGCAACAGCTCTGGTGGACATTCCTGCAGTCAGCATGCCAATTGTCCCATCTGCCCCATCTGTGGCATTGTGTTGTGTGACAAAACTGCACATTTTAGAGTGGCCTTTTATTGTCCGCAGCACAAAGTTTAACAATCATGCTGTTTAATCAGCGACTTGATATGCCACACATGTCAGGTGGATGGATTATCTTGGCAAAGGAGAAATGCTCACTAAAAGGGATGTAAACAAATTTGTTCACAAAATTTGAGAGAAATAAGCTTTTTTTTATGGAATTGTATTTATTTATTTTCAGCTCATAAAACATGGGACCAACACTTTACATGTTATATTTTTAGTCACTGTATTTTAGCCAGGCATTGAACTGCATCCATCTATTCTGCCAACAATGCCTTACTCTACATCATGGAATTTTGATTTGAATATAACCTATTTTAAAACCTGTTTTTGTAGCATAAACTGGGAATTTGATATTTTTTTCTGATATTATGATTGTCTGTTTGTTTCATATCTGCAAAGCAGTTAAAAAGCTGTCAGTTCCACTAACAACCATGACAATGACCTGCTTCAGACCATTGTTCTCTATGTGCTGTCCTTTACTGTAGCCCAGTCAGCTGTACCATATGCTCTGTCCTGCTACACTAGTCTCATCTCATCTTCCTTCACTGTAAATGACAATAACAGTTATGGTCAATATAAAACCTGCGCTAGGGTTAGTGTTTTGTATTTATTATGGATCCCCATTAGATTCTTCCAAAGCAGCAGCTACTCTTCCTGGGGTCGAGCAAAATTAAGGCAGTTTATACAATTTAAAAAACATTACAATACATTCACAGATTTCACAACACACTGTGTGCCCTCAGGCCCCTACTCCACCACTACCACATATCTACAGTACTAAATGAATGTGTGCATATATATATATATATTATATATATATATATTATATATATGGACCCAAAACACACACACTCATATATATATATATATATATATATATATAGTGTGTGTGTGTGTGTGTTTATATATATATAGTGTGTGTGTGTGTGTGTGTGTGTGTGTGTGTGTGTGTGTGTGTGTGTGTGTGTGTGTGTGTGCGTCAATAAGGAAGGTAGGGAAATGACAATAACAGTCATGGTCAATATAATACCCGGACTAGGGTTATTGTTTTGAGTAAGGTAGGGAAAGAGAAAATACTTGGGCTAGGGTTATTGTTTTGCGTAAGGTAGGGAAAGAGATAATAATTGGGCTCGGGTTAGTGTTTTGAGGAAGGTAGGGAAAGAGATAATACTTGGGCTCGGGTTATTGTTTTGAGTAAGGTAGGGAAAGAGATAATACTTGGGCTAGGGTTAGTGTTTTGAGGAAGATAGGGAAAGAGATAATACTTGGACTAGGGTTAGTGTTTTGAGGAAGGTAGGGAAAGAGATAATACCCGGACTAGGTTTAGTGTTTTGAGTAAGGTAGGGAAAGAGATAATACTTGGGCTAGGGTTAGTGTTTTGAGTAAGGTAGGGAAAGAGATAATACTTGGGCTCGGGTTATTGTTTTGAGTAAGGTAGGGAAAGAGATAATACCCGGACTAGGTTTAGTGTTTTGAGGAAGGTAGGGAAAGAGATAATACTTGGGCTAGGGTTAGTATTTTGAGGAAGGTAGGAAAAGAGATAATACCCGGACTAGGGTTAGTGTTTTGAGGAAGGTAGGGAAAGAGATAATACCCGGACTAGGTTTAGTGTTTTGAGGAAGGTAGGGAAAGAGATAATACCCAGACTAGGTTTAGTGTTTTGAGGAAGGTAGGGAAAGAGATAATACCCGGACTAGGTTTAGTGTTTTGAGGAAGGTAGGGAAAGAGATAATACTTGGGCTAGGGTTAGTATTTTGAGGAAGGTAGGAAAAGAGATAATACCCAGACTAGGGTTAGTGTTGAGGAAGGTAGGGTAAGAGATAATACCCGGACTAGGTTTAGTGTTTTGAGGAAGGTAGGGAAAGATAGAATACCCGGACTAGGGTTAGTGTTTTGAGGAAGGTAAGGAAAGAGATAATACCCGTACTAGGGTTAGTGTTTTGAGGAAGGTAGGGAAAGAGATAATACCCAGACTAGGGTTAGTGTTGAGGAAGGTAGGGTAAGAGATAATACTTGGGCTAGGGTTAGTGTTTTGAGGAAGATAGGGAAAGAGATAATACTTGGACTAGGGTTAGTGTTTTGAGGAAGGTAGGGAAAGAGATAATACCCGGACTAGGTTTAGTGTTTTGAGGAAGGTAGGGTAAGAGATAATACTTGGGCTAGGGTTAGTGTTTTGAGGAAGGTAGGGAAAGAGATAATACCCGTACTAGGGGTAGTGTTTTGAGGAAGGTAGGGAAAGAGATAATACCTGGACTAGGGTTAGTGTTTTGAGGAAGGTAGGGAAAGAGATAATACTTGGGCTAGGGTTAGTGTTTTGAGGAAGGTAGGGAAAGAGAAGACATGTTAAGACATGTGGAGTCTCCACACAGAGCAGACCAGAGCAGAGTAGGGCCACAGCTAGAGCCCCGGCCTTACAGCGCATGTTTCACACCCAGCAAGCAGAAGTCAGATTTAGTACCAGCAAACAAGCCACAGACACAACAGTACCTCCCTCTCCCCACGCTTTCTCCTCCCTTTCCTCCTCTCCTGTCCTTTCTTCAAAGACACCACAGTACCCTTAGTCTCCTCCCTCCCACTCCAGACTGCTCCTGCTGCAAAACAAACCCATTGGCTAGCGGATTATCCTAATACTGCATGTCTAGTGGTGTGTGTACACACAATCGTTCACTGGGCGGAGGGCGGGAGTGTTCCGGTTGGTGCACCAGCACAATACCTGCTGACAGCCAACCTTAATAGCCCACAGAGCAAAGAGCAAACTGCAGACCACACACACACACACACTTCCTCCTACCTGCCACTCTTGTCCTGCTCTCTCTGTTCACAAGTGTGTGTGTTTGGGTTTGTGTGTGCATGTGTGAGTGTGTGAGTGCATTTCCATGTGTGTTGACTTATAGCCAGTTGAGTGAGCAGCAGGTGCTGCAGTTGTCAGTTAACCGACTCTCTGTGTGCACTACTCTGCTCCACTCTACAAAGACACACTGAAAAACTGGATCTCTACCTCCAGCCCTCCTCCCCTGCCAGCAGAGCAAGATGAGCCTCCACATCTAGTTCTCCAGAGACCACCAGACGCTCCTGTCATTAAGTGTGTCACTCGTAAAGACAAAACGGCATCTTTAAAGGTGGAATGACAGACCTTTAAAGGTGGAATGACAGACCGTTAAAGGTGGAATGACAGACCTTTAAAGGTGGAATGACAGACCTTTAAAGGTGGAATGACAGACCTTTAAAGGTGGAATGACAGATCTTTAAAGGTGGAATGACAGATCTTTAAAGGTGGAATGACAGATCTTTAAAGGTGGAATGACAGACCGTTAAAGGTGGAATGACAGACCTTTAAAGGTGGAATGACAGATCTTTAAAGGTGGAATGACAGACCGTTAAAGGTGGAATGCCAGTTTTACAGGTGCAGCCAGGACCATGTGAGTTAATGACAGGACAAATGAGACATGTTGCCACATTAACACACAGCCCTATCAATAGATGACACGGCTCAGATGGATGACTGTCAGGCCTGGGGCGGAGAGGGGAGACCAGCTGCTGGCTAACGGACAAACAGACAGACAGACAGATGGACAGGCAGACAGACAAGACAAAGGCAGGCAGGCAGGCAGACACAAACACATGGTGTCTAAACAGAACGGAAGCCTGCTTTCATCACAGAGAGGAAACTTAAAGAGGCAGGTTAATAATTAGGCAGAGCTTGTGCAGAGTCACATCCACAAACTAACAACCTGTTGTTGGGACACACTAACCAGCGACATGGCATAACGGAATGTCAATGTGTGTATGTGTGTGCGTGCGTGCATGTATGTGTGTGTGTGTGTGTGTGTGTGTGTGTGTGTGTGTGTGGTGAGGAATTTCCATCTTAATGACAGAGTGGGTTGTCTACAGGTGACTAAGGTGAGGCAGGGCTCCGTATAGATTAGCTGTCACAGTGGTCAATGATTGAACGAGACCCACCTATCTGAGAAAAGAAGGGCAAGGTAGCTCCCTATGTCCCATCATCATGTCATCTATCACTCCCCCATATCACCCATTCTGTACTCCATACCCAACAACCCATAGTGAATTCTGGGACATCCTGTTAGTATTTTACTCTATCCTCTCCTGATCACTTTCATCTTTCACTTTCATCATTCTATCTATCTCTCCCCTTCTCACACTCTCTCTCTCTCTCTTTCTCTCCCCCCCTCCCTCCCTCTCTCTCTCTCTTCCCCTCCCTCTCTCTCTCTTTCTATCTTCCCCTCCCTCTCTCTCTCTCTCTCCCTCTCTATATCCTTCTCTCTCTCCCTCTTCCCCACCCTCTCTCTCTCCCCTTCTCTCTCTCTTTCCCCCTCTCTCTTTCTCTCCCTCTCTTTCTCTTTACCACCCTCTCTCTCTACCCTTCTCTCCCTCTTCCCCACCCTCTCTCTCTCCCCTTCTCTCTCTCTCTCTTTCTCTCTTCCCCCCTCTCTCTTTCTCTCCCTCTCTTTCTCTTTACCACCCTCTCTCTCTACCCTTCTCTCTCTCTCTCTTCCCCTCCCTTCCCCTCTCTCTCTCTCTTCCCCTCCCTCTCCCTTTCTCTCTCCCCTCTCTTTCTTTCCCTCTCCCTCAACTGACTTTCACGTTGAGCTCTTGCCTCTACAAGTTGAGAGCAGAAGAATGTGCCAGTCTGAAGAGAATGAAGGAGAGCCATCACAAATTAATTAATGTCTGCAGCCAAGTGCACTGGGTATCAGTCAGGCAGTTAGGCAGGCATGAAATATCAAGTGCACGCTGTGCTGGAGAGGAGAGACGAGGGGTGAGAGGAGGAGTTAACGGAGAGAGAGAGGCCTCTCAAGCGGTTCTTATGCTAATATTGCTAGATTATGAGGATGGTAGTCCAATATGGGAATAACACAGGACAGTCATCAGGCAAAACAAGACAGTGACACTCTCTGAGTGAGTGAGTGAGTGAGTGAGTGAGTGTGTGTGTGTGTGTGTGTGTGAGTGAGTGAGTGTGTGTGTTTCACATGACTGCAGTAAGTTAGTTTTGAGAAAGGCATTACCCATGCTGCTGTACTTTGATCACTGTCACATGAGAATTTACAAGACAAAAATAATTCCAGAAGAGGTGAATCGTTATTCAGGGTCAGCTTGAATCCATCTGGGAAGCAGTATTTTCACTGCTGATTTGACATAAAAGTCATTGTAGTTTCACACACATTTATACACACAAACATAACAATGATTTGCCTCTTCAGGAATTGTTTTTGTCGTGTAAATTCTCATGTGACAGTGATCAAAGTACAACAGCATGGGTAATGCCTGTCTCACCAGTCACTCACTACAGTCATGTGAAACACGCACGCACACACACACACACACACAAACACTTTCTCTTGACCAATAATTCCTCTGTAATCCAACCATGCCGGTTATAGGAGACAAATGCTGATATATTCAGTCCATAATTATTATGTTCACTCCCATCGGCAGCTCAACCGCAATTGATTTTTCAATCTGTTTAGTGTTAGCTCTGCACTGCAGCCATTTCGTCAGATGTACTCCTCTCCTCCTCTCTCTCTCTCTCTCTCACACACTCCTTTATTTCACCTTTGGTCACCCTTATTCTTCTCATTTTGACTGCTCATGAATTTATTCATTTTATTACTCTGCCGTTTTTTATGTCATGCCCCCCTCCGCCCTTGACTTTGTCCTAAATAAGTCTATATAACACACTGCCTCCTGACAGTAGGGCCTGCTCCACTCAGTCCTTGACTTTGTCCTAAATAAGTCTATATAACACACTGCCTCCTGACAGTAGGGCCTGCTCCACTCAGTCCTTGACTTTGTCCTAAATAAGTCTATATAACACACTGCCTCCTGACAGTAGGGCCTGCCCCCCTCCGCCCTTGACTTTGTCCTAAATAAGTCTATATAACACACTGCCTCCTGACAGTAGGGCCTGCTCCGCTCAGTCCTTGACTTTGTCCTAAATAAGTCTATATAACACACTGCCTCCTGACAGTAGGGCCTGCCCCCCTCCGCCCTTGACTTTGTCCTAAATAAGTCTATATAACACACTGCCTCCTGACAGTAGGGCCTGCTCCACTCAGTCCTTGACTTTGTCCTAAATAAGTCTATATAACACACTGCCTCCTGACAGTAGGGCCTGCTCCACTCAGTCCTTGACTTTGTCCTAAATAAGTCTATATAACACACTGCCTCCTGACAGTAGGGCCTGCTCCACTCAGTCCTTGACTTTGTCCTAAATAAGTCTATATAACACACTGCTTCCTGACAGTAGGGCCTGCTCCACTCAGTCCTTGACTTTGTCCTAAATAAGTCTATATAACACACTGCCTCCTGACAGTATGGCCTGCTCCACTCAGTCCTTGACTTTGTCCTAAATAAGTCTATATAATACACTGCCTCCTGACAGTATGGCCTGCTCCACTCAGTCCTTGACTTTGTCCTAAATAAGTCTATATAATACACTGCCTCCTGACAGTATGGCCTGCTCCACTCAGTCCTTGACTTTGTCCTAAATAAGTCTATATAATACACTGCCTCCTGACAGTAGGGCCTGCTCCGCTCAGTCCTTGACTTTGTCCTAAATAAGTCTATATAACACACTGCCTCCTGACAGTATGGCCTGCTCCGCTCAGTCCTTGACTTTGTCCTAAATAAGTCTATATAACACACTGCCTCCTGACAGTAGGGCCTGCTCCGCTCAGTCCTTGACTTTGTCCTAAATAAGTCTATATAACACACTGCCTCCTGACAGTAGGGCCTGCTCCGCTCAGTCCTTGACTTTTTCCTAAATAAGTCTATATAACACACTGCCTCCTGACCGACAGTTGAAAGCACATTGTCCAGCTGATAATCACCAGGATAATTGCCTCGAACATAAACTATACCGAAACTAATTTCACACATATAACTGATTAAATTATTTCATTCAAGTATTATGGGGAGACAGAGGGAGAACGGGTGAGTTGATGAGTGAGGGGGAGCAAACAATGCATAATTATGTAATCACCAATTGTGACTGAAGAACAGAGGGGGCCATTCTATTGGTATTGATCCATTCTAAATATAATCTTCAGATGGTATGTACCCTACATCAGTCCACCGAATCAAAGAAGTCTTATCAGTCTACTCTAACCTACTTGGAGTAGGCTACTTACTGAGAGCGTGTGTAATTGTATATGCTGAACAGCTTTCAGTTTCTGGGAAAAAAACACATCGGCAGCAGGTGTTGAAGTGTCGAAGAATGTGGTGATGAGGCTTGTGGAACCTTGCGTTGGCAATGGGAGAAATGTCACCATGGACAATTTCTTCACTTCACTGTCATTGGCGAACAAGTTGCTTGCAAAGAAAACAAGTTGGCCAGCACCGTGAACATAGTGAGACGGGAGCTCCCTCCCTCAGTGCAAAATAAGGCACCTGCACAGCCATTGCACTCCATAACGACGGGACACAACGAGAGGAAACCGGAGACGATTACGTATTACAACCAAACAAAGGTATGTCAACGTGTGTCAAGCAAGTGAAAGGTACGGATATTGAGTCAACTGTTGACTCAAATATTGAGACAAGTGGATAACAGCTAAATGAAATCCAACTGATGCCATTGCGTGAAGACGCACAGAAGCACGTGCTGACTTATTTGGACTGCTGTCAAAATTCATTAGAATGCCATTATTGCGTTTGTGCTGCGTTTCACTATTTAGGGTACTGATGTTTTCATCATTTGACCGCGAGTCTTGACTGTGCGTCTTGGTAGTTGGGGTATTTGTATTTATTTTATCGTTATAAAAATAAACTTTTACCGTAATACAACACATAGGCGTTCTGTTTCATAGTTGTAACAATGGCAATCCATTAATACAATTTATTGAAAATTTGAACAAAATATATATTTTTTTTTTACATGTAGCCTGTAGTTACATAAAGTAATGAAAATGCTATTGTGCATTTATTCTAAAGTTACCCAAGGCATTCATAAACACAACTAAATGATTATATGTGCGATAGCATATATGAAATGTATTAATTGCACTGTTAGAATGTTGCAGTCGGAATGACTGCTCATTAGCTTGAAGGGGGGGGGGGGGGGGGTCTGTCGAGGCCCAAGGGTTCTCGTGTTAATCTGTCTTTTGTACTCCCCAGTGTTTCCTCAATCCTCATCTGTACATTTTTGTTCAGATCCATCGATCCATTCATTATTCAGATCCATTCATCATCCCTCTTTTCTTCCTACCTGTGTAAATAGGCCTCTCCTGGAGCAGCAGCGTCTATGTACAGTGCATTCGGAAAGTATTCAAACTCACTGACTTTTCCAGATTTTGTTACGTTACAGCCTTATTAAAAAACTGATTCAATATTTTTTTTCATCAATACCCCATAATGACAAAGTGAAAACAGGATTTTAGAAATTTTTGCAAATGCATTAAAAATAAATTAAAAAATACCTTAGTTACACAAGTATTCAGACCCTTTGCTATGAGACTCAAGATTAAGCTCAGGTGCATCCTGTTTCCATTGATCATCCTTGAGATGTTCCTACAACTTGATTGGAGTCCACCTGTGGTAAATTCAATTGATTGGACATGATTTAGAAAGGCACACACCAGTCTATATAAGGTCACACAGTTGACCGTGCATGTCAGAGCATGCACAGTCAAAACCAAGCCAAGAGTGAGTGAGTGAGTGAGTGAGTGAGTGAGTGAGTGAGTGAGTGAGTGAGTATGTATGTATGTATGTATGTATGTAAAACAATATCCCCCCTCAGCTCTCAGACACACAGGAGTCTAAATTCTAACTGTGTTTACATCTGAGTAGATCTGATGTGGTTGAGTCTCACCCTGACAGAACACGCCACGACCCGGGTGCAGGAAGAAGGTCGAGAGCAGAGAACAGGCTGGCCTCTCAACACAGAACCCAAGAGCTGCCGGGGAAATTCCATCTGAGCAACCAACGACTCAACCACTCAACGACATGGCTGCTCTATTTTCACCACAGGTGCTCCAGCTGTGTGAAGCCTGAAACTTACACCAGACATGATATCCAAGGCATATACTGTTAGAAAAGAATGTTGCAGTCTGTAGGCTATATTGTGTGAGAGTGAATAGCTGGCCTGTTGTGCATACTGTACGTGTAGTCTGAACTTTTACCAGACATGCTTCTTAAGACTATTAAGTGACATCAGAGATTCTGGAGGCTGGCGAGTCTATTCTATTGTGAGAGTAAACAGTGCAGCTGAGTTGAATACATCTGTGAAGTCTGAACCTGGTTGTTTCCTATGAAACGATAGCAGGGCTTCTGCGCGCTGTGCATGTTATGCGAGAGTGAACAGCGCAGCTGAGGTGAGTGGAGGTCAAATCTAATTTGGGTTTTAATTTAATTGCAGCTTGAGATCAGGGTGAGTGTATCAAAGAAGGCACAAGGGAGAGAGAAGCAGCATCTGAATGAGCAGGGCTGCAGAATGTGGAGAGAAATTCAATGGGTTGAGTTGATGATTGATGAATGGCTCAATCAGTTGGTGCTCGATTGTTTAGGTCTACATTCTAATGGGAGAATACATGCCTCCTTGACCTGCATGGTCCATCACTGGTCAATCACACGTTCCAAAGATGGCCATATAACCTTACAAACATCATGGTACTGGCAATCTACTCCTATAGTCCAAAAGTAGTGCACTATATAGGGAATAGGGTGGCTATCGAGATACATCCCGTGTTGGATTTGATTAATTACTTGAGGCATGTTAGATGAGGCATGTCGAAGCTTCCCTTTCTGAAAGTTAAAGTGGCAGTGGCAAGTGAACATTCACAGCCAAGATAATTGCTGAGCAAATACTCCCCAGACCCAGATAATCCATGTAAATTCTCCCTCCTTTTCTCGCTTGTTTTATGATGATAATTCCCCTCAGAGATGGGGAGAAAGCAGAGTGAAATGACTTCTCTCTAAATTAATCTATCTGTTTCTCTCTATTCAGCATGTCTGCATATTTAGCAGCTCACTGCAAAGTAACCACAATCTTTTGTGTGGTTTTCTGGACCTAATCTGTTAAATTCCTAGACCAAGCTAATCCTCAAACAGCATGTCGGGAAGAGAAAGGCAAACAAGCCCTGCGGATACTGAGTTGACAGTCTGATCTGGACAAGGCGGTCTCACCTTAGACTGGACACCGACAGTAGCCTCATTTATGAGGAGTGATTCTCATATCACTGACTAGCTTGCTCAATAACTACAGTAGTAGGCTATAACTGACTATTAACCAACTAGTATACCTTTGCTTCTTCAAGCAGATATCAATGTCACTCTGTTAGTTACATCAGGCCCAATGCTAATGGAATAGACTAGATGCAGATGCAGACTTTGTTATTGTGCGATATTACACAAGTCCTTGTAGCAACAGGCATGCCTTGTTGAGTGGACTTTGATCACTCAACACAGACAGTTTATAGCCGTGTAACCTGAATGTCTGTCTGCTGGCACTTGTGGTGAGATTTAGTGTAGCCGGTCTCCTCTACAACTATTATGTCATACTGAAGTGGACATGATGTGGGTTGTGGTTGCAGGGATCAGATGAATGCTCTCCATCGTTCCAAAAAAGGCTGTTTGGTATCACATTCACTGCTGATAATGAACACTCCTTACTGTGGTGTGCACTGTAAAAGTAAATGATGGTGATGAGGAGGAGGATGAAGATGGGGCAGATAAGGAGGAGGAAGAGGATGAGGCGGGGGTTATTGAATCGTAGCCTATCCATTCTGACTGTAAACTATGATCATCTAAAATGTTACAACACTATTGTTACACAGTTAAAACTACAAACATGTCATCAAGGTGCAAGTAGCTGTAAAACTGAGGTTAGGACACATTTGGTCCACACTGTTGAGTAACAGGTGTAAAACACATTTAGACAGAGTTCAGTGAATAAAACAGATTCAACACTACACAGACACACGTTGCTTGCTGCATGTTGCTACCTTATTGTCAGCCAGTCTCTTACCTCCAAAAAGGTGAGGCGAAAGGTGTGCTGGTAATGATCCAATCAACAACCGGGGACCCCCTAGCCCCCCGCTGGACCTGTTCCTCTCTGCCTCCTCCGGGGTGCTGCTGCCAGACTCCTGTGAGCTGTAGGCTCCCCTGCTGTTAGGGATGTTGATGCCTGACTGGGGTCTTGGCCCTGACCCTCCAGAACTGCCTCCCACGGACCTCGTCCTATGGCCAATGTGTTGACTGGAGGTCGCTGTGGTTCCCGAGGCCCCGTGAGCCGACTGGCCGTACACGTGATAGCTCATTGCCATCGCTGCAGTCCTACCGTTCCCATTGCTGGTAGTAGAGGTGCTCGAAGGTAGATCCGAGCCCGAGTAAGCCCTGGTCCGTCCGTTAGCGGCTGGGCTGCTCTGCTTAGCCCCCATGTCGGTCGCTGGTGCAAACACACGTCCACAAATTTACCCGGAATTACTAAAGGGCTCGTGCAGCACGGTGGCGGTCAGTGAGTGTGCCACATTTAAAACGCAAAGGGACACAAACACACGACCACCCAGTCCAGGGCAGTGTTTAAAATAAAAATACCAAAAGTGGAAATTATACGTCGTTACGACCCCAATGACAGGTTGAAAATGTCAATGAATAAAAGTAACTGACAGCGATGCAAAACAACGGGTTGGAAAGCTGTCCTTACGGTGCGCTAAAACAAACACGCTTGACATTACAACTTTGCGAATAGTTCATAACATGTCACGAACATAATCCAGAATAAGTAGTTGTAGCCATTTTGCAGTTATCGAATCTTTCCTCGTCCCGGTTGCTTGTTTTGGATTAATATGCTTTGACTGTTGTTTTCTGAATAATAACAGTCCGCCGCCATATGTCCTCTCTATCATACGAAAGTAAAGAGCCACGTTCCCCACGCTTCCTTGTTAGCCGACCGCAGGCAGTCACAGTGAAAGTATTATAATGTAGGAGGAAGTGATAGAGGGAAGGGGATGACAGAAACAGCAGAGCAGAAACGACAATAGCCGGGACGGGGCTACGTGCGCACAGCACTGAGCACTGACTTGGTTGCCGAGTGAGTCGAGTTTGGAGGCGGATCCTCTGTCCTTGTGCGTCAGGTTACGTCAGCACCAGCAGAGCACAAGCCAAGCGACATCAATAACAAAAGCAAGCCTCACTCAGGAGTGGCAAGTTTGGGCAATAGGATCAAGGACAGTGGGAAAGGACTGAGGATACTTTTAGTACCTGTTAAATTATACGCATTTGTTGCTGGAAACGAGACACAAATAGATCTAGGCAAACCTGCAAACTCAGTCATGGTTCATGTCCCTCTTATAAAACATAATAAACCATAGACTCTAGGAATAAACTGATAAACTACAGTTTCAAGAATCCATTCACATGCATAACATTCAATTATTTTTTGGTGACATTTATTGCATAGGCCTACAGCCATACTTATCTAGAATAGTAGGTCAGATGTAACCCAGTTAAGACATGACTGTCATGTAACCTACAAAGGGTTAATCCAGGATCAAAATAACCTATGATACAACATTTTGCATATCATTGTCTGGAACAAGTAAAACATTATACAATGTTTCAATTTGTTGATGATGTCACAAT
The DNA here is from genome assembly GCF_057628025.1 of Oncorhynchus mykiss. Lineage (NCBI taxonomy): Eukaryota > Metazoa > Chordata > Actinopteri > Salmoniformes > Salmonidae > Oncorhynchus > Oncorhynchus mykiss. The sequence continues at coordinate 25,602,678 of NC_143023.1, read as the reverse complement.
GATGATGTCACATATTTCTTGTTGATTCATATTTGGTTATGTTCAATTAAGTACACACACAGCCATTTAAAAAAAAAAAGATAATCAACATTATTGCAAACACATATTTTGAAAACTAAAATCCCAGTGGCTACATGCATAGAGAATGGTGCAATATATTTATTAAGCACATCGACAGATTTTTCACATAGTCGGCTCGGCGATTCAAACCAGCGAAACATATCAGTGTGCTCTTTCTCTCTCTGTCAGTATTCTCTCCATATTATCAGCAATAGCAGCGTTCAGATAGCAGTACAGTCAGTAATACATTTGAATAAAGAAGACAGAATTGGCATATTTAGGGCTAGGTGTCCCGTCAGCACAATTCAAATAAATAATTGTAAAAATTATGGATATTAAATATCTAGGTACATACATGTCTTATATCGGTTAAAAGCTTAAATTCTTGTTAATCTAACTGCATTGTCCGATTTACAATATGCTTTACAGTGAGAGCATGCCATGCGATTGAGGATGGCGCCCCACATCAACACATTTTTCAACCAGCACAGGCTTCATAAAATCACAAATAGCGATTAAATAATCACTTACTTTTTGAAAATCTTCCTCTGATTTGTAATCCAAAGGGTCCCAGCTACAACATACATGGTCGTTTTGTTAGATAAAATCCTTCTTTATATCCCCAAAAGTCTGTTTAGTTGGCGCCATCGATATGAGTTCAACATGCAGAGAAAGGAATCCAAAAAGCTACCTCTAGACATTGTTAAAACAAGTCAAACTACATTTATATTTATTCCTCAGGTACCCTCAAATGTAATTAAACTATAATATTTCATACGAAAAGTAGTGTGTTCAATAGAAAAGTTCAATTATCAAGTGCACATCCTCTTCGTCGTGCGCCCACAGATTGATTTCCAACTGTGATTCCCAGTACCAAAACTCAAAATTCTTCCTCATTTTGAAAGAAACAAGCCTGAAACATTGAACAAAGACTATTGACATCTAGTGGAATCCATAGGAATTGCAATCTGGGAGCTGGAATTGCATCAGACCCGTAGCTATCCATTGTAAGAGTATGGGATCTCAACAAAAAAATCAATTCTGGTTGGTTTTTCTTTGGATTTTCTCCTACCATATCAATTGTCTTATAGTCTCAAACATTATTTTAACATTGCTACAAATTTCAAAGTTTTTTCTATCCAATGGTAGCAATTATGTGCATATCCTGGCTTCTGGGCCTGGGTAACAGGCAGTTTACTTTGGGCACATTGACTCCGAAATCTTACATTTAGGCATTAACACCGAATGGTTAAGGTAAGGGATAAGGTTTAGGATAGGCTTAAAACAAATCTCAAAAACAACATTCTATGGCTTTCTTACGCCTATTGATCATCGCCGTCCACAACGCCATAGCAAAACCAAATCTAAACTCAGCAAAAAAAAGAAACATCCCTTTTTCAGGACCCTGTCTTTCAAAGATAGTTCATAAAAATCCAAATAACTTCACAGATCTTCATTGTAAAGAATTTACACACTGCTTCCCATGCTTGTTCAATGAACCTGTTATGCACGTGAGTGAGGACCCAAAAGCGGTTTAACAAAAACAGAGTCCTTTAATGTCAACACACAGGTAAGACATAGATCCTCTTCACATATATGTGATGGCAAAATAAACAACCCGCAGAGAGGGCGACAAATGAAACATAAAGTCCTTCTGAATATCACAGAAGAGTTCACCTTCTAGCAGCAGAGGAGAATAGCTGGGTTAGAGTCCCCTTCTAGCAGCAGAGGAGAATAGCTGGGTTGTAGAGGACAGAGGTACCTGATCACACGTAGCCTCAGATGAACAGGCAGATTCCGACAGGACAGGACAAGGTAGAAGCAAACAAGACGATAGTTTGGTTCTGGCATGAGAAACTCAAACGAGAATCTGACAAAGACAGAAGCAGGAACAGAGAGAGAAATAGAGACCTAATCAGAGGGAAAAAAGGGAACAGGTGGGAAAAGGGTGAACGAGGTAGTTAGAGAAGATGAGGAGCAGCTGGGGGAAGGAGGGGAAGAGAAGGTAACCTAATACGACCAGCAGAGGGAGACGGAGTGAAGAGAAAGAACAGGAACAAGACATAATATGACAATACATGACAGAACCATAAACAATTAATGAACATGCACCTGTGGAACGGCTTACAGATGGTAGGCAATTAAGGTCACAGTTATGAACACTTAGGACACTAAAGAGGCCTTTCTACTGACTCTGGATGTCTGGGACCTTTTGGGACCTTTTGGATCGGAGGGTGAGGGCTAGGGCCATTGCCCCCAGAAATGTCCGGGAACGTGCAGGTGCCTTGGTGGAAGAGTGGGATAACATTTCACAGCAAGAACTGGCAAATCTGGTGCAGTCCATGAGGAGTAGATGCACTGCAGTACTTAATGCAGCTGGTGGCCACACCAGACACTGACTGTTACTTTTGATTTTGACCCCCTTTGTTCAGGGACACATTATTCCATTTCTGTTCACATGTCTGTGGAACTTGTTCAGGTTATGTCTCCGTTATTGAATCTTATTATGTTCATAAAAACATTTACACATGTTAAGTTTGCTGAAAATAAACGCAGTTGACAGTGAGAGGACGCTTCTATTTTTGTTGAGTTTACTTGAAGGTAACAGCGCTCACTGTTGCCTCTAGTGGCCAATTTCCACATCATCTCCTGACGTCCTCAGACATGGATGGCAGGGATTAAGACAGCCTCAGACAATCACTTGATCACAGACCTAGCATTTATATGTTTGTGAGTGTGCTTTTGTTTGTGTCTGCATGTGTGTGTGTGCATGCATGTTTGAGTTGTGCATTGAAGTACATATAAGTGTGGTTAATCTTCGACCACATTTTCTCCCTCGGCTTAACCCGGCTGAGAGCTGTATGACTTGTTGGCCTGCTGGCTTGCTGGTCTGCTGGCCAAAGACACGGCCTGGTTGGGTTGGAAGCATGCTTAACCCTAATCCCCAGTCTAATGAAGTTATGGCGACCAACAACACTGATGTACGATGGGAAGAATACATTTACGTTTGAGTTATTTAGCAGATGCTTTTAGCAAGAGCGACTTTACAGTCATAGTAAGTACATTTGTCCTTCATAAAATAGCTATCAGCAAAGTTGGCGCAAGTAAGGGTCTTGTACATGTACATACAGCTACTGTAGCTGTATGCCTTGGTTTAGCCAACTGACTCCATGTACAATTAGACACATACAGTGCATTCGGAAAGTATTCAGACCACTTGACTTTTTCCACATTTTATTGCATTACATTCTTATTCTAAAATTGTGCATCCTGTTTCCATTGATCATCCTTGAGGCATTTCTACAACCTGATTGGAGTCCACCTGTGGTAAATTCAATTGATTGGACATTATTTGGAAAGGCACACAGCTGTCTATATAAGGTCTCACAGTTGACAGTGGATGTCAGAGCAAAAACCAAGCCATGAGGTCGAAAGAATTGTCCTTAGAGTTCCGAGACAGGATTGTGTCGAGGTAGAGATCTGTACTTCGTACAAAAAAAAAATCTGCAAGATTGATGGTCCCCAAGAACACAGTGGCCTCCATCATTATTAAATGGAAGAAGTTTGGAACCACAAAGACTCTTCCTAGAGCTGGCCGACAGGCCAAACTGAGCAATCAGGGGAGAAGGGCCTTGGTCAGAGAGTTTATCAAGAACCCGATAGTCACTCTGACAGAGCTCTAGTTCCTCTGTGGAGATGGGAGAACCTTCCAGAAGGACAACCATCTCTGCATTACTCCACCAAACAGGCCTTTACGGTAGAGTGGCGAGACGGAAGCCACTCCTCAGTAAAAGGCACATGACAGCCCTCTTGGAGTTTGCCAAAAGGCACCTAAAGGACTCAGACCATGAGAAAAGATTATCTGGTCTGATAAAACCAAGATTGAACTATTTTGCCTCGTTGGACTAGTAACCGGCATTGGACTAGTAACCGGAAGGTTGCAAGTTCAAACCCCCGAGCTGACAAGGTACAAATCTGTCGTTCTGCCCCTGAATAGGCAGTTAACCCACTGTTCCTAGGCCGTCATTGAAAATAAGAATTTGTTCTTAACTGACTTGCCTAGTTAAATAAAGGTTAAAAAATATATATAAAAAATGCTGTGGGGATGTTTTTTAGCGGCAGGGACTGGGAGACTAGTCAGGGTCAAGGGAAAGATGAACGGAGCAAAGTGCAGAGAGATCCTTGATGAAAACCTGCTCCAGAGCGCTCAGGACCTCAGACGGGGGCGAAAGTTCACCTTCCAACAGGACAACAACCCGAAGCACACAGTCAAGACAATGCAGGAGTGACTTCGGGACAGGTCTCTGAATGTCCAAATCTAACATCTCTGGAGAGACCTGAAAATAGCTGTGCAGCGACGCTCCCCATCAAACCTGACAGAGCTTGAGAGATTCTGCAGAGAAGAATGGGAGAAACTCCCCAAATACAGGTGTGCCAAGCTTGTAGCGTCATACCAAAGAAGACTTGAGGCTGGAATCGCTGCCAAAGGTGCTTCAACAAAGTCCTGAGTAAAGGGTCTGAATACTTATGTAAATGTAATATTTCAATTGACATTTTTTTTAAGAAATTTGCAAAAATGTCAAAAAACCTGTTTTAGCTTTGTCATTGTGTGTAGATTTATGAGGGAAAATAACAATTTAATCAATTTTACAATAAGGCTGTAACATAACAAAATGTGGAAAAAGTCAAGGGGTCTGAATACATTCCGAATACACTGTACCTCTGCAGTCGTGGTTACAGTTAATGATGAGTTTGCTGTATAGTTAGACATTAACTGAAACAGATTTAATGTAGCTTATCAGTGGACATTTTTGGGAAGGAATTTGTTGCACCCTGAATGGCACCCTATTCTCTATAGTACACTACTTTGACCAGGGCCCTAGTGCACTATGTAGGGAATAGAATGTCATTTGGGAAACACCCATTAAATACAGTGAAGGAAAACCTCTCCTCAGCATTGACACTCAACCATGAACTAACTGTACAGTAAGTCCTCACATTTCCTTATCTAAAACAGGCTGATTGTCTCCTTCTCCCTCTCTCCGAGCTGAAGGCGGATTCCTCTTAGCTGTTGTGGAGGAAATTCCTCGAATTGCAGCAGTTGCAACCCACCATTCAGCAATCAAACGCCTTCACAGGAGAATATTCTGCCTGCCTCAGAGACAAAGAGAGAGAGAGACATAGAGAGAAAGAGAGATAGAAGGAGAAAAGAAACAGAGTTCTCATTCCGCAAAGTCTCTGTCTTTAAATAGACCAAAATAAATCATGTTCTGACCTAAGTACAGCCTGGTGAGCAGTTAGCTGGCTAATGAAAATACTAATTCTCATCCCGCCTCTTCCCGTCTCAGAATAGCCCTCTCTACCTGTCAATCAATCGATGGTCATGCTGCAGGATTTCCACGGTAACCCTCTGTCATTATGTTCAACGTGATGTTGTGATCAGAGGGAGAGGGAGGGAGGTCACTCAGAGCTGTTACCCAGACAATCAGCTCATTGAAATTCAGAATCTCAAAGTGGCAAAGTCAACAACTCTCACTGGGTTTTGTATAGTGAGATCCAAATCAGTGTCACTTTAAATAGTGTTACTTTATACATATAGTGTGCACTTACAGTGGGGAGAACAAGTATTTGATACACTGCCAATGTTGCAGGTTTTCCTACTTACAAAGCATGTAATTAATTAGCATTTTATTGCATGAAATAACTATTTGATCACCTACCAACCAGTAAGAATTCCGAGCTGTGTAATGACATCAGGGGTAAAATTGTAGACCTGCACAAGGTTGGGATGGGCTACTGGACAATAGGCAAGCAGCCTGGTGAGAAGGCAACAACTGTTGGCGCAATTATTAGAAAAGGGTAGAAGTTCAAGATGACGGTCAATCACCCTCGGTCTGGGGATCCATGCAAGATCTCACCTCGTGGGGCATCAATGATAATGAGGAAGGTGAGGGATCAGCCCAGAACTACACGGTAGGACCTGGTCAATGACCTGAAGAGAACTGGGACCACAGTCTCAAATGAAACCATTAGTAACACACTACCCCGTCATGGATTAAAATCCTGCAGAGCACGCAAGGTCTCCCTGCTCAAGCCAGCGCATGTCCAGGCCCGTCTGAAGTTTGCCAATGACCATCTGGATAATCCAGAGGAGGAATGGGAGAAGTGTGATCTGATGAGACAAAAATATAGCTTTTTGGTCTAAACTCCACTCCCCGTGTTTGGAGGAAGAAGAAGGATGAGTACAACCCCAAGAACACCATCCCAACCGTGAAGCATGGAGGTGGAAATATCATTCTTTGGGGATGCTTTTCTGCAAAGTGGACAGGATGACTGCACCGTATTGAGGGGAGGATGGATGGGGCCATGTATCGCAAGATCTTGGCCAACAACCTCCTTCCCTCAGTAAGAGCATTGAAGATGGGTCGTGGCTGGGTCTTCCAGCATGACAATGACCCAAAACACACAGCCAGGGCAACTAAGGAGTGGCTCCGTAAGAAGCATCTCAAGGTCCTGGAGTGGCCTAGCCAGTCTCCAGACCTGAAACCAATAGAAAATCTTTGGAGGGAGCTGAAAGTCCATATTGCCCAGCGACAGCCCCAAAACCTGAAGGATCTGGAGAAGGTCTGTATGGAGGAGTGGGCCAAAATCCCCGCTGCAGTGTGTGCAAACCTGGTCAAGAACTACAGGAAACGTATGGTCTCTGTAATTGCAAATAAAGGTTTCTGTACCAAATATTTTCTGCTGTATCAAATACTTATGTCATGCAATAAAATGCAAATGGATTACTTAAAAATCATACAATGTGATTTTCTGGATTTTTGTTTTAGATTCCGTCTCTCACAGTTGAAGTGTACCTATGATAAAAATGACAGACCTCTACATGCTTTGTAAGTAGGAAAACCTGCAAAATCGGCAGTGTATCAAATACTTGTTCTCCCCACTGTATGTACGTCTATGCATGCATGAAGTTTATGGGCATATAGAATGCATGACAGACAATCTAATTTCACCAGAAAACCTCCATGGGGCTGTTTTGTCTGAGAGACATGCAGCAGAAGTTGCATCAGAACCCTATAGATTCATTCTGAGACATACATCAGAACCCTATAGATGCATTCTGAGACATACAGTGCCTTGCGAAAGTATTCGGCCCCCTTGAACTTTGCAACCTTTTGCCACATTTCAGGCTTCAAACATAAAGATATAAACTGTATTTGTTTGTGAAGAATCAACAACAAGTGGGACACAATCATGAAGTGGAACCACATTTATTGGATATTTCAAACTTTTTTAACAAATCAAAAACTGAAAAATTGGGCGTGCAAAATTATTCAGCCCCTTTACTTTCAGTGCAGCAAACTCTCTCCAGAAGTTCAGTGAGGATCTCTGAATGATCCAATGTTGACCTAAATGACTAATGATGATAAATACAATCCACCTGTGTGTAATCAAGTCTCCGTATAAATGCACCTGCACTGTGATAGTCTCAGAGGTCCGTTAAAAGCGCAGAGAGCATTATGAAGAACAAGGAACACACCAGGCAGGTCCGAGATACTGTTGTGAAGAAGTTTAAAGCCGGATTTGGATACAAAAAGATTTCCCAAGCTTTAAACATCCCAAGGAGCACTGTGCAAGCGATAATATTGAAATGGAAGGAGTATCAGACCACTGCAAATCTACCAAGACCTGGCCGTCCCTCTAAACTTTCAGCTCATACAAGGAGAAGACTGATCAGAGATGCAGCCAAGAGGCCCATGAACACTCTGGATGAACTGCAGAGATCTACAGCTGAGGTGGGAGACTCTATCCATAGGACAACAATCAGTCGTATATTGCACAAATCTGGCCTTTAGGGAAGAGTGGCAAGAAGAAAGCCATTTCTTAAAGATATCCATAAAAAGTGTTGTTTAAAGTTTGCCACAAGCCACCTGGGAGACACACCAAACGTGGAAGAAGGTGCTCTGGTCAGATGAAACCAAAATTGAACTTTTTGGCAACAATGCAAAACGTTATGTTTGGCGTAAAAGCAACACAGCTGAACACACCATCCCCACTGTCAAACATGGTGGTGGCAGCATCATGGTTTGGGCCTCCTTTTCTTCAGCAGGGACAGGGAAGATGGTTAGAATTGATGGGAAGATGGATGGAGCCAAATACAGGACCATTCTGGAAGAAAACCTGATGGAGTCTGCAAAAGACCTGAGACTGGGACAGAGATTTGTCTTCCAACAAGACAATGATCCAAAACATAAAGCAAAATCTACAATGGAATGGTTCAAAAATAAACATATCCAGGTGTTAGAATGGCCAAGTCAAAGTCCAGACCTGAATCCAATCGAGAATCTGTGGAAAGAACTGAAAACTGTTGTTCACAAATGCTCTCCATCCAACCTCACTGAGCTCGAGCTGTTTTGCATGGAGGAATGGGAAAAAAATTCAGTCTCTCGATGTGCAAAACTGATAGACATACCCCAAGCGACTTACAGCTGTAATCACTGCAAAAGGTGGCGCTACAAAGTATTATTAACTTAAGGGGGCTGAATAATTTTGCACGCCCAATTTTTCAGTTTTTGATTTGTTAAAAAAGTTTGAAATATCCAATAAATGTCGTTCCACTTCATGATTGTGTCCCACTTGTTGTTGATTCTTCACAAAAAAATACAGTTTTATATCTTTATGTTTGAAGCCTGAAATGTGGCAAAAGGTCGCAAAGTTCAAGGGGGCCAAATACTTTCGCAAGTCACTGTACATCATAGCCATACAGATGCATTCCGAGACACAAAATAACCACATTTTAAATGTTTTTATTTTATTTAACCTTTATTTAACTAAGCAAGACAGTTAAGAATGAAGTATTATTCACAATGACGGCCTTCACCATAGATCTATTCAGAGACACATCAGACCCATATAGATCCATTCTGAGTCACATCAGAACACTATAGATCCATTCTGAGACACATCAGAACCATATAGATCCATTCTGAGACACATCAGAACCATATAGATCCATTCTGAGACAGATCAGAACCCTATAGATCTATTAGAGACATACCGTATATGGAAGTTTGATACGAACTATATAGATTCACCCCCACCCTCCCTCTGTCTGAATGGTCCTGGCTGTTCTTCCCTCCTCGGCCTTTCCTCGCCCTCCTTGCCCCTCCCACCGTTAGAACAGTCCTGGCTGTTCTGCCTTCCTCACCCCACCCGCCATCATATATCCAAATGGCCCTGGCTGTCTTCAAAGATAAAAACATAAATCAGAAACAGACCTGGATCTGTTATCAACTGTTTATCATGGTTTTATTGAGAGGTAATCTCTGTTAAGACATACATCAAATCTTGCATAATTGAGAGGGTATTGTAGGCTGAGGGCTGGATCTGTTTGGCATGTCAAGCATGGGTCATATTTCTCCTGGCTGCTGCCTTTATTTCTAAAATTGTTTAAAGCTCATATATGACTTCATGAAAAGCCCTTGTTGTACTGTAGTTATATCTAGCAGATCCAGTTAGGCACCAGATTGTCTAAGTCAGTCTTGGCATTTTCCCACTGTGCTGTGAGTCTCTTACAATAGATTAATTGGTTGGAGTAATGAGGACAATCAGAGGAACATATGGAGATAATGTGCTGCATGGGAAGCAGAGTATTCCAATGACAACACACAACAGTTCTCAGATAAATCTAGTTCGCTACCTCCCCCTGCTGGCCAGTGTAAGAACTACAACTAGACAACACCATTACCTGATCTATCTGAATGTAATTAGTGAGTACATGGGGCCAGTGGCGATTTTAGCATGTAAATCTTGGTGGGGCAAAGAATAAACAAGTGGGATGCATGCCAGCAAAGCCACTACACAACACAACACTAAACAATACAATACAATAATTGCACTATAAAGGTGACAAACGGTACTCACAAACTGTTAGGGCCTAAGAACATAAAGCTGTCCCAACAACAGTCCCAACATCTTACCACTGATTCCTTCTGGCTATCAGTGGAGCCTTGTCTGACAGCGAAACAGTTCATTCAGCCTCATTTACTGCCTTTAAAAAAAAACAGATGATATGGCTGACTTGCTTAAACAAATGTGGTTTCTAATGACAATTGAGATGTACAAACTATGGCATAAGGGGACGACAAGCGGATAAGAGGCAATCTGCTATTTCGATTAAGACGTTAATGAGCGAGCTAGGATGGACGTTTTATATATATATATATACATATATATATATATATATATTTTGTAACCTTTATTTAACTAGGCAAGTCAGTTAGTCAATATACTATTTGTTAAGCACTTTTGAAATGTACAGTACCAGTCAATAGTTTGGACACACCTACTCATTCAAGGGTTTTTCTTTATTTGTACTATTTTCTACATTGTAGAATAATAGTGAAAATATCAAAGCTATGAAATAACACATATGGAATCATGTTGTAACCAAAAAAGTGTTAAACATCAAAACATATTTTATATTTGAGATTCTTCAAAGTAGCCACCCTTTGCCTTGATGACAGCTTTGCACACTATTGGCATTCTCGTCAACCAGCTTCATGAGGTATTCACCTGGAATGTATTTAAATTAACAGCTGTGTCTTGTTAAAAGTTCATTTGTGCAATTTCTTTCCTTCTTAATGTGTTTGAGCCAGTCAGTTGTGTTGTTACAAGGTAGGTGTGATATATAGAGGATAACCCTATTTGGTAAAAGACCAAGGCTATATTATGGCAAGATCAGCTTAAATAAGAAAAGAGAAACAACAGTTCATCATTACCTTAAGACATGAAGGTCAGTCAATTCTGAAAATTACAAGAACTTTGAAAGTTTCTTCAAGTGCAGTCACAAAAAACATCAAGCGCTATGATGAAACTGGCTCCCATGAGGACCGCCACAGGAAAGGAAGAGCCAGAGTTACCCAGAGTTTCTTCAGAGGATAAGTTCATTAGAGGTAACTGCATCTCAGATTGCAGCCCAAATAAATGCTTCACTGACTTCAAGTAACAGACACATCTCAACATCAACTGTAGTGAGGGGACTGTGTGAATCAGGCCTTCATGGTCAAATTGCTGCAAAGAAACCACTACTAAAGCACACCAATAATAAGAAGAGACTTGCTTGGGCCAAGAAACACAAGCAATAAACTTTTAACCGGTGGAAATCTGTCCTCTGGTCTGATGAGTCCAACTTCCTTGTCTTTGTGAGACGCAGAGTAGGTGAACGCATGATCTCTGCATGTGTGGTCCACCGTGAAGCATGGAGGAGGAGGTGTGATGGTGTGGGGGTGCTTTGCTGGTGACACTGTATGTGATTTATTTAGAATTAAAGGCACACTTAACCAGTGTGGCCACCACAGCATTCTGCAGCAATACGCATCCTATCTGGTTTGCGCTTAGTGGGACTATCATTTGTTTTTCAACAGTACAATGACCCAACACACCTCCAGGCTGTGTAATGGCTATTTAACCAAGGAGGAGAGTGATGGAGTGCTGTATCAGATGACCAGACCTCCACAATCATCCGACCTCAATCAAACTGAGATGGTTTGGGATGAGCGCACAATGAAGGAAAAGCAGCCAACGAATGCTCAGCATATGTAAAAACTCCATCAAGAGTTATGGAAAAGCATTCCTCATTATGCTGGTTGAGAGAATGCCAAGAGTGCGCAAAGCTGTCAACAAGGCAAAGGGTGGCTACTTTGAAGAATCTAAAATCAAAAATTTGTTTAACACTTTTTTTGGTTATTACATGATTCCATATGTGTTATTTCATAGTTTTGCTACAGTATACACATCTCCATGGCATATTACATAATTTATGCAGCAGCATATAAATCATTTTTGGACTCACCTTGTCGTGCTGTGCTCACCTGAACAGGAAGGTGGAGCGGTGGTCCTTCGTGGGCAACTTTTGTCATCAAAGTTTGGCCAGCTCTGGATTTATGGTGCTTTCAAAACATCTGGATGCCGGATTTACAATTCCGAGTTTGGATGACCGTTCAAAACTTATTTTCCCAGTCGGAGCTCGTTTATTCTCGAGTTAACAGTTGTTTTGGTCGCGACACAAATCATACGTCATTGACAGCATGGCCAATGTTGAATGTTAATCATTTCAATTTTGGAAAAGAGCCCCTTAATCCCAGATTTGAGACCACACAGCCACTGTCACTGATTCCTTCCAAACCACCCTTTGCGATTTCCAACTTTTTGTGTAATGTTTATGTCCAATGGCAAATGAGCACCGATACATAATTTCTCTTCATTATTTCTCTTCATATGACAAGGATTAAAAAAGATTTGCAAGTAGATTGTCGACTTGATTCATGACGATGACTGCTATCTAAGATTTTGAAAGTAAGATGTTGACATGATCAGTCCAATCAAAGCTACTGTACATATAATGTGATTTGATGTCATTTTATCTGTGGCCAGTGACCTTGAGCCTTCTTGGATGGGCACTTCTAAGGTAACTCTATGGCAACACCGAATGACTAGAAATTTTGAGGTTTCCTTTTAGACTTTGCGGTGACGTAGTGTCCCCATGAGTGTAGAAACACTGAGCCAATTTTTTTCTGCTGGCTTGCCCCACCACCACAGAAAGCACTGAGCTAGGCTGAAGCACCTGAATTTTGGAGCTGCCTTACTCAAGAAAACAAAAAAGAGATCATGTTTGTATGCGGCTTTATTAACTCAGTGATATATATTATTTCTACATTGTTTTCAAACTGATATGTGACTTGTATTAATGAAAAAAAATAACATGCAAAACAGGCAAGCCCCCTAAAAAAAGCCCTGAATGACGGGTCGCCACTGCATGGGGCATCTGCAACAACCCAGCACACAGAGTATAATCATATCTAACCAGACAGAAGAAGCGGTATTGATTTGATAGAGGTCAAAGTAGAGGATATGATGTCATTCTACATTGCAGAGGGTGCTGAGATGTTGGCCGGGGTAAGGTTAACCAGGTGGAAAGCATGGCCAGCTGTAGAAAAATGCTTATTGAAATGATCGATTATCGTAGATTTATCGGTGGTGACAGTGTTTCCTATCCTCAGTGCAGGGGGCAGCTGGGAGGAGGTGCACTTCTTCTCCATGGACTTTACAGTGTCCCAAAACTTTTGGGAATTAGTGCTACAGGATGAAAATGTATTTTTGAAAAAGCTTTCGTAACTGACTGAGTATATTGTTTCCTGACTTCCCTGAAAAGTTACATATCGCGGGGGCTATTCAATGTTAATGCAGGGCGCCACAGGATGTTTTTGTGATGGTCAAGGGCAGTCAAGTCTGGGGTGAACCAAGGGCTACATCTGTTCTTAATTATTTTTGAATGGGGCATGCTTATTTCAGATGGTGAGGAAAGCACTTTTGAAGGGCAACCAGGCATCCTCTACTGATGAGATGAGGTCAATATCCTTCCAGGATACCCGGGCCAGGTCGATTAGAAAGGCCTGCTCGCTGAAGTGTTTTAAGGAGCGCTTGACAGTGATGAGGGGTGGTCATTTGACTGCGGACCCATTAGGCAGGCAGGCAACGAGGCAGTGATCACTGAGATCCTGGTTGAAGACAGCAGGGGTGCATTTGGAGGGCAAGTTGGTCAGGATGATATCTAAGAGAGTGCCCATGGTTACGGATTTAGGGTTGTACCTGGTAGGTTCCTTGATAATTTGTGTGAGATTGAGGGCATCTAGTTTAGATTGTAGGACGGCCGGTGTGTTAGGCATGTCCCAGTTACGTCACCTAACCGTACGAGCTCTGAAGATAGATGGGGGCAATCAATTCACATATGGTGTCCAGGGCTCAGCTGGGGGCTGAATGGGATCTATAACAAGCGGCAACGGTGAGAGACTTGTTTCTGGAAAGGTGGATTTTTAATAGTAGAAGCTAAATAGTATGACAGAACTCTGCAGGCTATCTATGCTGCAGATTGCAACTCCGCCCCCTTTAGCAGTTCTATCTTGTTGGGAAAATTTTATAGTTAGGGATGTAAATTTCAGGATTTTTGGTGGCCTCCCTGAACCAGGATTCAGACACGGCTAGGACATCCGACTTGGCGGAGTGTGCTAAAGCAGTGAATAAAGTACATTTAGGGAGGAGGCTTCTAATGTTAACATGCATGAAACCAAGGCTTTTAAGGTTACAGAAGTCAACAAATGAAAGCGCCTTGGGAATGGGAGTGGTGCTGGGGGCTGCTGGGCCTGGGTTAATCTCTACATCACCAGAGGAACAGAGGATGAGTAGGATAAGGGTACGGCTAAAGGCTATAATCGTCGTCTAGTGCGTTCGGAACAGAGAGTAAAAGGAGCAGATTTCTGGGAGCGGAAGAATAAATTCAAGGCATAATATACAGACAAGGGTATGGTAGAATGTGAGTACAGTGGAGGTAAACCTAGGCATTGAGTGAATATGAGAGAGGTTTTGTCTCTAGAGGCACCATTTAAGCCAGGTGAGGTCACCACATGTGTGGGGATGGAACAAAAGGAAAGGCATATTGAGCAGGACTAGGGGCTCTACAGTGAAATAAGACAATAATAACCAACCAAAACAGCAATAGACAAGGCATATTGACATTAGGGATAGGCATGTGTAGCCGAGTGATCATAGCGTCCAGTGAATAGCTAGGCGAGCTGGAGACACGGCGATTCAGACAGCTAGCGGGTTAGCAGATGGGCGTCCGGGGGACATCGTAACGGAAGAGCCTGTTGAAACCCTCTCAGACATTTACGTTGGCAGATCAGTCGTGATGGATGTCGGCAGTAAAAGGGTCCAGGCCAATTGACAAATTAGGTATTGTAGCCCAAGAAATATCTGAAGGACTTCTTCGGCTAGCCGGAAGATGGGCCTAACTTGAGGCTAACTCCAGGCTAACTGGTGCTTGTGGGACAGACGTTAGTCAGGAGTAGACACTCAGATAGCAGCTGGCTAGCTGCGATGATCCAGTGTAAAGTGTCAGAGCTTGCGGTAGGAATCCGGAGATGTGGTAGAGAAAAAGCAGTCCGATATGCTCTGGGTTGGTATCGCGCCGTGCAGACTGGCAGGAATTTATCGGGCTGAGGCTGGCTGATGTCCGAGCTAACGGTGATGATCGCTAGCAGTGGCTAACTGACTATTAGCCAGTAGTTAGTTGGCTGGCTAGCTTCTGATGGGGGTTCCGGTTCTAAAGTATAAAAATAGCAGATCCGTACCACATTGGGTGAGGTGGGTTGCAGGAGAGTATGTTCAGTCCGTAGATGGAAATTGAGATTAAAAATATAAAAAATATATATGAAGAAAACGATATATACGTGGGACGGGACGGGACAAGACGAAACAGACGTCCGACTGCTAAGCCATCTTGGATTTTTCATTAAAACAGAATAATATGCCCCTCCAACATCAGACAACTACACAGAAAACCCTAAAATTAAAAAAATAAATAAGTACATCAAATCAATGATGAGAGAATGGCAGATTAACTGATTGACACAGATATTGTGTCATAACAGGAAGATCGGAATGCCGTGAACCAAAAGGTTGTGAGTTCAAATCTCAGGTGACGACATGTTGAATAAGAATTTCTGCAAAAATGAACATGCACAAAGTAATCATGTATGTCAACCTGTGTAAAATATCTAAATTGAAAACATGGTATGTTAAAGCATTGTGTATGTAACTAGTTGCACAGCCGTTTTTAGTTAAGCTGCCCAAACAATAGTGGAATGAAAATATGAGTCAAGCTGAGCAAACACATAATTTTATGTTGACGGAAGTTTGGGCCAACTTTAACTGAAAAGTTGACTAAACCAGTTACTTAATAATGGAACCAACTACTTAATAATAATTGGTTGAAACACCTAGAATTTTATTACAGTGAGCAGCAGGATTGGGGTGGGGACCGGGGAGATCTGTTTCTAGACATAGCCGGTGCCTGAGGGGTTAAATAAAGACACAAAGCAGAAGAAGAGAAGAGTTCAGATCAAACATCCTTCCAGCAAAGGCAGTTAATGAATAAACAAATCCCCTCAGGAGCAGAGTATAACACAGTAATAACACATAAAGGCCCCTATGAGGTTCAGGTATATCTTACACCCAGGACTCACTGAGAGAAAGAGCATTGTTCCAATGACCTATTAAGACATACAGTATACAGCAGGGTTGGGTTCAATTCCATTTAACTTCCAGTCAATTCAGAAAGCAAACCAAATTCCAATTCTAATTCCAGATGTTGAAAAGCATAGAAGATAATTAGAATTGGTATGTCAATGTACTTCCTGAATTGACTGGAATTGACCTCAACCCTGGTATGCTGTGCCTAGGGGTCTTTCCAAAATCAACCACTGTCAGGGTCATTTCTTTACTGTGTTTCCATACACAAAGAGGTTCAGAATCAAACGTGTCCGATGGTTGATAAAGCAATTGCGTGCCATGCTCAAGTTAGTCCAGTAGATGGCGGTGCTGGATAAATGAAAGTAACCCAGTCACATCCATACAACACAGTGGAACATCATTCTCCGCAGCGTACCCATAGCAACAGATGGGGAGAACTTCCTCTTCACGCTAGTCACGCAAGTCCAAGATATACTGGCACCCTATAGTGCACTAATTTTGGCCAGAGCCCCATGTGGGCCCTATGGTGATAGAGAATAGGGTGCCAGTCTTTAATATTCCACACTAAATGATATACTAAGCCTAAATCCATTGTTTTGTTATCTACTGCTGAAGGAGGATAAAGAGATATGGATAGAGAAATTAGCACAACATAGATTTGCATTAGATTGTCAGAGAAGGTTATGAGTACACAGTAGCGTGATTCAGGCAGTGGAGGTAGATGTCGTTTTAAAACCAGGCTTTCACCTGGAATTATTGATTCATGTCTGAGAAAAAAATAAACATATGATCTAGTACATAATAAAAAATATAATAAAACATATACAAATATGATGATATGATAAATTAAATGTGAATGAATAAGCCTTTTCATACTTTATCACATTTCCATATATAGTTATAATCTGTTTTAGGAACATCTACACAAAATATTTCCCCTTCTTTATTACTTTACCAAACCTATCATGACAATAGTGATAGTCAAAATCTGTTACATTTGTGAATGTCTAAATCAACATTTGGGCCACTTAAACAGTGGGGGACAAGGGCTATAGACAGGGGACAAGGGCTATGTGAAGGGCCCAGTTTTGTTGTTCTGAGAATATGCAACGTGTCTGTCTCCAAAATAAGAAACAAATGTTTTACTTCCACACAAAATTACTTATTTATTTATTTTAGGTTTTGTCACCCCTGATCTGTTTCACCTGTCCTTGTCTCCACCCTCTCCAGGTGTCGCACATTTTCACCATTATCCCCCGGGTACTTATATCTGTGTTCTCTGTTTGTCTGTTGTTTGTCAAGTCAACCAGCGTTTTATCTCAGCTCATGCTTTTCCCCAGTCTCTCTTTTTGTCACCCTCCTGGTTTTGTCCCTTGCCTGTCCTGACTCTGAGTCCGCCTGCCTGACCCTGAGCCTGCCTGCCATCCTGTACCTTTGCCCCTACTCTGGATTACCAACCTCTGCTTGACCTGACCCTGAGCCTGCCTGCTGTCTTGTACCTTTGCCCCACTACTCTGGATTATCGACCCCTGCCTGCCTTGACCTGTTGTTTGCCTGCCCCTGTTACTGTAATAAACATTGTTACTTCAACAAAGTCTGCATTTTGGTCTTTCCTGAAACATGATAGTACGAACTGGCCATGACTGACCCAGCAGACTTGGACCAGCTCCGCAATGCCATCTCCTCCCAAGGACCAACCATTGGTAGGCTACGAGGAGTTGCTTCGCAGTCTGATGGAAGGGTTCCAGGACGTGGCCGAACCTCACGAACTAACATTGCACACATTGAGGGAGCAATTCCGTGGGTTGCCTACTAGGCAGCCTACCACGAAGGTAATCTCCCAGCACCTCAGTAACCCGGCTGGTAGCAGCACTGTCATCCCGGTTTCCAGGGAACCCCACTTACCTCTCCCGGAGCCTACGATGGAGAGTCCAGAACCTCCTCGGAACATTCTCTCCCTTTGCTGTCTCATTTTTGAGCTGCAGCCTTCTTTGTTCCCCTCGGACCACAAGAGGATAGCGTACATTATTAAGCTGATGTCCAGGAGGGTGTGGGAGCAACAATCCGCCATCTGCATCAGTCTGGAGGTATTCGTGGCAGAGGTGAGAAACGTTTTTGAGGTTCCGGTGTCCGGGATAGAGGCTGCCCGGAAGTTACTCCAGCTTCAGCAGGACTCCCTCAGTATGACCGACCATGCAGTGGATTTCCGCACGCTAGCAGAAGAGGGTGCCTGGACGCAGAAGCGCTGTTCAACACGTTCCTGCACGGATTATCGGAGAGGATGAGCACCCGCAGCAGGGTGGCATGGAGAGGGGGGCGAGTAAGGAGAGAAGCAACATTGTCCTTAAGACCCACCAGAGTGCTAATTCCTACCAATGAGCTAGGTCTCTTGAAAGGACAGGTAGAAACATAAAGATCAGCAGTACAGCAATACAGATAACTTTGGGTGTTAAGGCTGCGTTCGGCAGCGTAGCCCTGCCGAGCTGCATCGAGGTAAATCAGCAGACTTCAGAGGCTCTTGTACGAACTTGGTTAAGCTCGAATCCTCTCAGAGGCGTAGATGCCCGGGGACTTCCGGAGTCCATCAGATGCAAGGTGGGATCCTTGAGTGAGTGATTGGGACCGCAATCTTTCCCTTCATTTGTGGCCTTCAGTGCACAATACAACAGATGCCTCTGGCCAGGTGAACAAACCTTTCCAAGTCAAACCTACATAGAAGCTAACAGCTACACACAGCCTACATCGTTTTCACCATATACAGTTGAATTCAGAAGTTTTCATACACCTTAGCCAAATACATTTAAACTCAGTTTTTCATAATTCCTGACATTTAATCGGAGTAAAAATTCCCTGTCTTAGGTCAGTTAGGATCACCACTTTATTTTAAGAATGTGAAATGTCAGAATAATAGTAGAGAGAATGATTTATTTCAGCTTTTATTTCTTCATCACATTCCCAGTGGGTCAGAAGTTTACATACACTCAATTAGTATTTGGTAGCATTGCCTTTAAATTGCATAACTTGTGTCAAACATGTCGGGCAGACTCTATAAGCTTCCCACAATAAGTTGGGTGAATTTGGGCCCAATCCTCCTGACAGTGCTGGTGTAACTGAGTCAGGTTTGTAGGCCTCCTTGCTCGCACACGCTTTTTCGGTCCTGCCCACAAATGTTCTATAAGATTGAGGTCAGGGCTTTGTGATGGCCTCTCCAATACCTTGACTTTCCTGTCCTTAAGCCATTTTGTAACAACTTTGGAAGTATGCTTCGGGTCATTGTCCATTTGGAAGATTTGCGACCAAGCTGTAACTTCCTGGCTGATGTCTTGACATGTTGCTTCAATATATCCACATCATTTTCCTACCTCATGATGCCATCTATTTTGTGAAGTGCACCAGTCCCTCCTGCAGCAAAGCACCCCCACAACATGATGCTGCCACCCCAGTGCTTCACGGTTAGGATGGTGTTCTTCGGCTTGCAAGCCTCCCCCTTTTTCCTCCAAACATAACGATGGTCATTATGGCCAAACAGTTCTATTTTGTTTCCTCAGACCAGAGGACATTTCTCCAAAAAATACAATCTTTCTCCCCATGGGCAGTTGCAAACCGTAGTCCGGCTTTTTTATGGCAGTTTTGGAGCGGCGGCTTCTTCCTTGCTGAGCGACCTTTCAGGTTATGTCGATATAGGACGCGTTTTACTGTGGAAATATATAATTTTGCACCTGTTTCCTCCAGCATCTTCAGAAGGTCCTTTGCTGTTGTTCTGGGATTGATTTGCACTTTTCGCACCAAGTAAGTTAATCTCTAGGAGACAGAACGCGTCTCCTTCCTGAGCGGTATGATGGCTACGTGGTCCCATGGTGTTTATACTTGCGTACCATTGTTTGTACAGATGAATGTGGTACCTTCAGGCATTTGGAAACTGCTCCCAAGGATGAGCCAGACTTTTTTTTTTATGAGGTCTTGGCTGATTTCTTTAGATTTTCCCATGTACATTTATGACCGTCTCGAATTGTAATACAGTGAATGATAAGTGAAATACTCTTTCTGTAAACAATTGTTGGAAAAATTACTTGTGTCATGCACAAAGTAGATGTCCTAACCGACTTGCCCAAAACTATAGTTTGTTCATTAGAAATTTGTGGAGTGTATGTAAACTTCTGACTTGAACTCTAAACGTCATAGTCGACATAGCTACTAGAGCTAACGTGTTTGTAAACACACTAAAATCATACAGCACAGTGTGCAGCATGCTGTTTAGAAGTTACACCAGCGGGCCCTGGTGGCAATAAATGAATTAAACCAATAGCTTACCTTGGCTTGGAAGACTTCCAGTTTGGGATAGCCTTAGCCAGCTAGCTAACATAGCGTCCCTCTCTTTTTGAACCGGGTGTTTGAGCAGGCTAAACTAACTAGCTTCATTCACTAGCTGAGTAAGTGAAAGTTAAAAAAAATAGATTTACACTACAAAATATAGCTAGTGCTCTCTCTCTCTCGCTCTTGCTTCTCCTTCATTTTTGGAAGAAATTAATTTGTTCAAAACTGTTCAACTATTATCTTTCTATCTATTTGAGTCAACTACTCACCACATTTTATGAACTGCAGTGCTAGCTAGCTATAGCTTATGCTTTCAGTACTAGATTAATTCTCTGATCCTTTGGTTGGGTGGACAACATGTCAGTTTATACCTGCAAGAACTCTGATAGGTTGGAGGACATCCTCTTGAGTTATCATAATTACAGTATAAGTCTATGGAAGGGGGTGAAAACCATGAGCCACCTAGGGCTTGTATTGAAGTCAATATACCAAGAGAAGGACGGAAGCTAGCTGTCCTCCGGCTATATATGGTGCTACCCTACAGAGTGCTGCTGAGGCTACTGTAGACCTTCATGGCGAAACAGTGTGTTTTAATTAATTATTTGGTGACGTGAATATATTTAGTATAGTTTTATCTAAAAAGGATTTTAATGTTTCACTATTTTTATTTTTACAAAATTCACTGATGAGGCTGGTCTTCCCCTTCCTCTTCTGAGGAGCCTCCACTGGATTCAGGCGATTGAATCTTTGTCTTTGTTTACATTGTCTCCACTGTGTCAATCCTCTCTTTGTTTGTTTTTTCTACATATCTATTCCACACTCTCATTCGATGCTTCTGTTTAGTTTGGTCTGTGCCAAAAGCCAACACACAGTATAAACGATGTAGAACTGTTGACATTTTAAATACATCTACAAGACTTCTTGCCTACTGCATCTTCCCGGTATCACTCGTGCCTAGAGCTGAAAAGTAAGATAGGAGAGAAGAGAAGAGAAGAGGAGAGGAGAGGGGAGGAGAGGAACATAACGCAGTCAACCTCTGGAAGCCTTACTATGCTCTCAGTGTGCTGCAGCCTGCAGGCTCTGATACCAACCCTCTTTCTGTCTCTGACCTGGGTCTGCTGTCTGCACCAAACGCCCCAAAACACCTGCAGCAACTCATCCAAAACGTCATAAACAAAACCCAACAACATAACTCTCTATTTACTGAGCTGCCAGCTGAACACTCCAGAAGTTGTTTTCATCATCAAATAAATGATGGTTGGAGTGCTTTATTTGAATCCTCTCTCCTATTTTACACACACACACCTGCCCCTGTTACTGTGACCTTTACATTAGGGTGTAGATGGATGCGTCTTTAGGGGTCAGCTGATAACTAAGCCCTTTCCCATTTAAGGAACCAGCTGTGATGATGGACTGACAGCATTACACTCTGCTCAGGTGTGTGTGTGCGTGTGTGTGTGAAACGTAAGAGGGGATTCAAGTTCAATTAAAACACTGATGACCCTTATTAAGCAGAAACATGAGCCTGGTTCAAGTCTAATGACATCCTGTCTCATGAGCAATCTAGCATAATGAATCTCTGTGTTTGTGTGTGTGTGTGTGTGTGTGTGTGTGTGTGTGTGTGTGTGTGTGTGTGTGTGTGTGTGTGTGTGTGTGTGTGTGTGTGTGTGCAGTGTGTGTGTGTGCAGTGTCCTATGTTTCCCAGCTACATGCTGAGGCAGAAAGTGATCCCTGTAGTGCTCTATATACAGTACTGTATCAGAAGTATCACAATGATCCAGAACTGACACATACAGTGTGTATACTGTAGTTAAGCTATAGCCTTCAGAGATAAACTGTGAGTACAGATCACAGATGACCAGTCTGTGACCTCACCAATACACTAACAATGCCTCAGTCAGTCAATCTCTCACCTCTATAACTACACCACCAACGAACATTCCAGACTGGCTTTCAAAAGAAAGAGAAGAATGCACTTATTAATTGCCTGAAATATTTTTCCCAGACAATTTAGTTTGAAGATGTCAATCAGAGGGATTAGGCTTGTTTTTCGTCAACGCTGCTGACAGTAGAGACTTATTAAATGGGGAGATTATGTGACAGGGAATTTGTGCTGATATCATTAAACTTTCATCATGACCTGGGTTTAAAGCTTTAAATTGCTTAATAACTTGGCTTTTTATGGCTGTTCGCCTATCAACACTTCAAATAAGCCAGATATCAGAGCCACATTGCGCCCTTGTTTTTGTTCTGTTATTTTGCTGGTGAAACACGGTTGGCATACCTTAGCTATATGTACACATAGTATTCACAGTGATCACGTTTTAAAGGCCCAATGCAGCCGTTTTTTAATTTGTAAAAATGTATTTCACCTTTATTTAACCAGGTAGGCATGTTGAGAACAAGTTCTCATTTACAATTGCGACCTGGCCAAGATAAAGCAAAGCAGTTCGACACATACAACAACACAGAGTTACACATGGAGTAAAACAAACATACAGTCAATAATACATTATAAAAAGAAGTCTATATACGATGTGAGCAAATGAGGTGAGATAAGGGAGGTAAAGGCAAAAAAAAAAGGCCAAGGTGGTGAAGTAAATACAATATAGCAAGTAAAACACTGGAATGGTATATTTTGAGACTGCAAAGTAGAAATAAAAATATGTTTTATGTCAATATCAATCATTTAAGTATCTTACTAATAACAGTACTATTAAGTAGTTTACCAGTAACAGATCTCCATTAAAATGGGCAAAAAATGCTTTTAAAGCAAAAAACTATTTCTCAAGCAATATTTTTGCTAGGACTGTCTAGGAGTGTTCTGAGTGGGGAGGGGAAAACTAAAAACTAGCTGTTATTGGCAGCGGGTTTGGAACTCTCTTTCTTATTGGTATGTTAACCAATTTACCGTATGGTGATGTCACTATGGAAAGCCAAAACTCTCACTCATGCAAACCTGCTGATTAGAAGCGCCTGTGTAGATTATACTCTGAGTGTACAAAACATTAGGAACACCTTCCTAATTAGGAACAGCTGCCTTCAGAACAGCTTCAATTCATTGGGGCATGCACTCTACAAGGTGTCGAAAGCGTTCCACAGGGATGCTGACCAATGTTGACTCCAATGCTACCCACAGTTGCCTGGATGTCCTTTGGGTGGTGGACCATTCTTGATACACACAGGGAACTGTTGATCGTGAAAAACCCAGCAGCGTTGGAGTTCTACTAAATTAACATATGGAATTGTTTTTAAGATGGTCATACCAAGGATCATTTAGCTCTTTGATAATGAATTTTAGGACCCCTTTTGATGAAACACTGAATTTGGCCTTCCTGATATTAGCCCACAGAAACACTTGAATAACATATTCATACATGGAAAACAGTCAAAACATGTATCAAAAGGAAGTTTGTTTTAGTGTCTGTCCTCTATCAGAGAGATAGAAGAAATATAATGATTTTTGAAACAAAAACATGACCTATTTTTAACATATTTTTGTTTTGCTCTAAACTACTTCCATTAGGTTTTTTTTACTGGTAACGGACTACCTTCAGACGAGTCTTGTGAGGCTTGTGGGCGTTCCTGTCACGTTCTGACCTCTATTTCTGTTGTTTTGTATTTATTTAGTATGGTCAGGGCGTGAGTTGGGTGGGCAGTCTATGTTTGTTTTTCTATGTTTTGGGGCATTTCTATGTTTTCGGCCTAGTATGGTTCTCAATCAGAGGCAGGTGTCATTAGTTGTCTCTGATTGAGAATCATACTTAGGTAGCCTGGGTTTCACTGTGTGTTTGTGGGTGATTGTTCCTGTCACTGTGTTTGTTGTCACAGGATAGGCTGTATAGGTTTTCACGTTCCATTTGTTGTTTTGTAGATTTGAGTTATTTCATGTATCGTTCAGTTTTCCATTAAAGAACATGAATAACCACCACGCTGCTTTTTGGTCCGCTTCTCCTCCTACAGACGAACGTCGTTACAGAATCACCCACCCACCAAGGACCAAGCGGCGTGGTAAACAGAGGCTGCAGCAACAGCAGCAGCAGGAGAAGCGACTGGTGCAGCAGGAGCAACAGCAGCAGTGGGAGAGGCTGCACTACTTGGAGAGATGGACTTGGGAGGAGATTCTAGACGGGAAAGGACCCTGGGCAGAGCCAGGAGAATATTGCCGCCCCAAGGCCGAGCTGGAGGCAGCAAAAGCAGAGAGGCGGCATTATGAGGAACTAGCACGGCAGAGCGGATGGAAGCCCGAGAGTCACCCCCAAAAATTTATTGGGGGGGGGCACAGGGGGAGTGTGGCAGAGTCAGGAGTCAGACCTGAGCCAACTCCCCCCGTTTATCGTGAGGAGCCAAGGAGGAGCTCAGAACCAGAGCTGGTGTTGGAGGTGAGCGAAGCAGAGACTGTGAAGGAGTTAACCTGTTAGAGCTCTAGGGGCGCTATTTCATTTTTGGATAAAAAACGTTCCCGTTTTAAGCGCGATATTTTGTCACGAAAAGATGCTCGACTATGCATATTCTTGACAGTTTTGGAAAGAAAACACTCTGAAGTTTCAGAATCTGCAAAGATTTTGTCTGTAAGTGCCCCAGAACTCATTCTACAGGCGAAACCAAGATGATGCATCACCCAGGAATTAGCAGAATTTCTGAAGCTCTGTTTTCCATTCTCTCCTTATATGGCTGTGATTGCGCAACGAATGAGCCTACACTTTCTGTCGTTCGCCCAAGGTCTTAGCAGCATTGTGACGTATTTGTAGGCATATCATTGGAAGATTGACCATAAGAGACTACATTTTCCAAGTGTCCGCCTGGTGTCCTGCGTCGAATTCGGTGCGCAATTGCCAGCTGCTTCTACTTTACCATTTGATTCAGGGGAGAAAGCATGTGTCCAAGAACGATGTATCAATGAAGAGATATGTGAAAAACACCTTGATGATTGATTCTAAACAACGTTTGCCATGTTTTCAGTCGATATTATGGAGTTAATTTGGAAAAAAGTTCGCGTTTTGAGGACTGAATTTATGGATTTTTTTTGGTAGCCAAATGTGATGTATAAAACGGAGCTATTTCTAATACACAAGGAATCTTTTTGGAAAAACTGAGCATCTGCTATCTAACTGAGAGTATCCTCATTGAAAACATCAGAAGTTCTTCAAAGGTAAATGATTTTATTTGAAGGCTTTTATGTTTTTGTTAATGTTGCGTGCTGGATGCTAACGCTAATGCTAACGCTAAATGCTAACGCGAAATGCTAACGCTAGCTAGCTACTTTTACACAAATGATTGTTTTCCTATGGTTGAGAAGCATATTTTGAAAATCTGAGATGACAGTGTTGTTTACAAAAGCCTAAGCTTGAGAGATGGCATATTTATTTCATTTCATTTGCGATTTTCATAAATAGTTAACGTTGTGTTATGCTAATGAGCTTGCTGATAGATTTACACAATCCTGGATACAGGGTTTTTTTCATAGCTAAACGTGACGCAGAAAACGGAGCGATTTGTCCTAAACAAATAATCTTTCAGGAAAAACTGAACATTTGCTATCTGAGAGTCTCCTCATTGAAAACATCTGAAGTTCTTCAAAGGTAAATGATTTTATTTGAATGCTTTTCTGTTTTTTTGTGTAAATGTTGCCAGCTGAATGCTAATGCTAAATGCTACGTTAGCCATCAATACTGTTACACAAATGCTTGTTTTGCAATGGTTGAGAAGCATATTTTGAAAATCTGAGATGACAGTGTTGTTAACAAAAGGCTAAGCTTGAGAGCTAGCATATTTATTTCATTTCATTTGCGATTTTCATGAATAGTTAACGTTGCGTTATGGTAATGAGCTTGAGTCTGTATTCACGATCCCGGATCCGGGATGGGGAGACCAGAAAGGTTAATGGGGAAATTGGAGGAGAGAGATATGAGGGATTTGCTGGTTTGGTGCATGAGGCACGACATTCGCCCGACGGAGCGTGTCAGGGATTTAATGGCACCGGGGTCAGCTATCCATACTCATCCTGAGGTGCGTGCGAGGGGTCTGGTGAAGACTGTGCCAGCCTCACGCACCAGGCCTCCTGTGCATCTCCCTAGCCTTGCACGTCCTGTGCCATCTCAGCACTACAGTGCTCCTAGCAGTGCTAACTGTGGCGGGCATGGTGCTGGTCAGGCACCGTGTTATGCAGTTGTTCGCACGGTGTCCCCAGTACGCGTGCTTAGCCCGGTGCGCTACATCCCAGCTCCCCACATCTGCCGGGCTAGGGTGAAGATCCAGCCAGGGCGGTTGGTGCCAGCCCTGCTCTCAAGATCTCCAGTACGCCTTCACGGTCCGGTCTATCCGTCACCACCTCCACGCACCAGCCCTCCGGTGGCAGCCCCCCGTACCAGGCTGTCTCTCCGGCCCATCCTTACAGGGGCTTCCTCCTCTCCAGTGCTGCCGGAGCCTCCCACCTGTCCGGCGCCTCTGCCGGAGCCTCTCGCCTGTCCGGCGCTGCTGCCGGAGCCTCCCGCCTGTCCGGCGCCGCTGCCGGAGCCTCCCGCCTGTCCGGCGCCGCTGCCGGAGCCTCCCGCCTGTCCGGCGCCGCTGCCGGAGCCTCCCGCTTGTCCGGCGCCGCTGCCGGAGCCTCCCGCCTGTCCGGCGCCTCTGCCGGAGCCTCCCGCCTGTCCGGCGCCTCTGCCGGAGCCTCCCGCCTGTCCGGCGCCTCTGCCGGAGCCTCCCGCCTGTCCGGCGCCTCTGCCGGAGACTCCCGCCTGTCCGGCGCCGCTGCCGGAGCCTCCCGCCTCTCCGGCACCTCTGCCGGAGCCTCCCGCCTCTCCGGCGCTACCAGGGCCTTCCTCTTCTCCAGCGTTGCCGGAGCTTCCCGTCTGCCCAGCGCCAGCTGAGCTTCCCGTCTGCCCAGCGCCAGCTGAGCTTCCCGTCTGCCCAGCGCCAGCTGAGCCTCCCGTCTGCCCAGCGCCGCCAACGCCGCCCGTCTGCCCAGCGGCGCCAGCGCCGTCCGTCTGCCCAGCGCCGCCAGCGCCGCCCGTCTGCCCAGCGCCGCCCGTCTGCCCAGCGCCGCCAGTGCCGCCCGTCTGCCAGGAGCCGCCAGTGCCGCCCGTCTGCCAGGAGCCGCCAGTGCCGCCCGTCAGCCAGGAGCCGCCAGTGCCGCCCGTCAGCCAGGGGCCGCCAGTGCCGCCAGTCAGCCAGGGGCCGCCAGTAACGCCAGTCAGCCAGGGGCCGCCAGTGCCGCCAGTCAGCCAGGGGCCGCCAGTGCCGCCAGTCAGCCAGGAGCCGCCAGTGCCGCCAGTCAGCCAGGGGCCGCCAGTCAGCCAGGGGCCGCCAGTAAGCCAGGGGCCGCCAGTGCCGTCAGTCAGCCAGGGGCCGCCCGAGCAGCTGCCCCTCTGTCCAGAGCAGCTGTCGCCCCTCTGTCCCAAGCTGCTGCCGCCCCTCTGTCCCGAGCAGCTGTCCCTCTGTCCCGAGCAGCTGCCCCTCTGTCCCGAGCAGCTGCCGCCCCTCTGTCCCGAGCAGCTATCGCCCCTCTGTCCCGAGCTGCTATCGCCCCTTTGTCCCGAGCTGCTATCGCCCTCTGTCCCGAGCAGCTGCCCCTCTGTCCCGAGCAGTTGTCCCTCTGTCCCGAGCAGCTGCTTCACCTCTGTCCCGAGCTGCCCCTCTGTCCCGAGCAGCCCCTCTGTCCAGTGGGGTCATTGAGAGGGGTGGCCATGGTGAGTAAGCCAGGGAGGCGGACAATAAGGCGGACTAAGACAATGGTGAAGTGGGGTCCGCGTCCCGCGCCAGAGCCGCCACCGCGGACAGACGCCCACCCAGACCCTCCCCTATAGGTCAAGGTTTTGCGGCCGGAGTCCGCACCTTTTGGGGGGGGGGGTACTGTCACGTTCTGACCTCTATTTCTGTTGTTTTGTATTTATTTAGTATGGTCAGGGCGTGAGTTGGGTGGGCAGTCTGTTTGTTTTTCTATGTTTTGGGGCATTTCTATGTTTTCGGCCTAGTATGGTTCTCAATCAGAGGCAGGTGTCATTAGTTGTCTCTGATTGAGAATCATACTTAGGTAGCCTGGGTTTCACTGTGTGTTTGTGGGTGATTGTTCCTGTCACTGTGTTTGTTGTCACAGGATAGGCTGTATAGGTTTTCACGTTCCGTTTGTTGTTTTGTAGATTTGAGTTATTTCATGTATCGTTCAGTTTTCCATTAAAGAACATGAATAACCACCACGCTGCTTTTTGGTCCGCTTCTCCTCCTACAGACGAACGTCGTTACAGTTCCAGAGCAAAACAACTGACATGTACGTGTTCGTAGGCTAAACCGTTCGGAAGCTACAGACAGATGTTAGCAGATCAGCAGTAGCGACTTCAGATGAAACTTATGATGCGGAGGATCGCCATTAGCGGATGCGGTGGATTGAGACGCAGCCCATGCAAAAATCCGATATCTACAGCTTAAACCAATGGATGGATTTTGATGAGTATTTTTGTATCACATCAACTCCGTCTGCACAGAACAGAAAACCCCTGGAACTCATTAGTAATGATACAGTTTACCAGCTTGACTGCACCATGCTCCATGATGTTCAAAGACTGAACTGAGAGCCTCTATGGTTGTCATTACACTTTATTGAGCAGGCTGTTGGGTCAGGACCACATGGTAATACCCACATCCATGTTGGTATGGAGTGTTGGGTAGGGGACATTGTAACACGTGTGATTCCCCCCTCTCTGTATCTCCTCTCTCCTCCCCTCCCCCAAGCAAACAGAAGGTGTAATAAAAACAAGACATTTATTATTACATTTCAATTTGCCAGACATGCTGTCTGTTCATCAATGCCTAGCAAGGCTAATGTTTATTTTCTGTCTGTGGAAAAAGATCACACCTCCACTTGGGAGAGTGAATGGAGCCAGTGTACTGTATATAGGAGGGAAGGCAGATTCAGTGGACACTGTTTTAAAAAGTGCAGAGAGAGAGGGAGAGAGATGCTATTTCACTGTGATAAATATTCATCACCAAGAGATTAATTATTCATAGAAATGACCACATTTATTCAAAATTTTAACTTATTAAACCCAGACAAAAAACAAAAAAATACTCATGGGCGAAGGAGCAATTGCTCCTCTTGCAGCCAAATATCTATTTGCCTGCCATTCCCTGAGGGACACTGAATAATAACATCTGCATAGGAAACAGTAACTTAGTTATTATTAGTATTATTGTTATTACAATTATTACAATTGGTAGTGTTATGGGTATGTCGTGTCTTTGGCATCATTAAAGTGAAGACTGTTATCTTATCAAATCAATTCTCTGTAAGTATTATTACATGATTAAACTAATCATGTAAATGTAATTAACTAGGAAGTCGGGGCACCAAGGAAAATCTTCAGATTACAAAGTTATAATTTTCCTAATATAACTCTTCAGATATTTTAATATCTGATCAATTAGTCGTCTATTTAATGAATTATTCTTTACCTCACGTTAGTCTCATTCCAAACGTCGTAAATTGTTGGTTATCTGCACGAACCCAGTCTTCACTATGAGTCATCCATACATCAATTGTCTTAATAATTTATTTACTAACTAACTAACTGATCACAGAAATGCATAAACAAACAAACAGTAGATATGGTTACAAGGAAATGATAGGGGAGACTGATCAGAGATGCAGCCAAGAGGCCCATGATCACTCTGGATGAACTGCAGAGATCTACAGCTGAGGTGGGAGACTCTGTCCATAGGACAACAATCAGTCGTATATTGCACAAATCTGGCCTTTATGGAAGAGTGGCAAGAAGAAAGCCATTTCTTAAAGATATCCATAAAAAGTGTTGTTTAAAGTTTGCCACAAGCCACCTGGGAGACACACCAAACATGTGGAAGAAGGTGCTCTGGTCAGATGAAACCAAAATTGAACTTTTTGGCAACAATGCAAAACGTTATGTTTGGCGTAAAAGCAACACAGCTGAACACACCATCCCCACTGTCAAACATGGTGGTGGCAGCATCATGGTTTGGGCCTGCTTTTCTTCAGCAGGGACAGGGAAGATGGTTAAAATTGATGGGAAGATGGATGGAGCCAAATACAGGACCATTCTGGAAGAAAACCTGATGGAGTCTGCAAAAGACCTGAGACTGGGACGGAGATTTGTCTTCCAACAAGACAATGATCCAAAACATAAAGCAAAATCTACAATGGAATGGTTCAAAAATAAACATATCCAGGTGTTAGAATGGCCAAGTCAAAGTCCAGACCTGAATCCAATCGAGAATCTGTGGAAAGAACTGAAAACTGCTGTTCACAAATGCTCTCCATCCAACCTCACTGAGCTCGAGCTGTTTTGCAAGGAGGAATGGGAAAAAATGTCAGTCTCTCGATGTGCAAAACTGATAGAGACATACCCCAAGCGACTTACAGCTGTAATCGCAGCAAAAGGTGGCGCTACAAAGTATTAACTTAAGGGTGCTGAATAATTTTGCACTCCAATTTTTCAGTTTTTGATTTGTTAAAAAAGTTTGAAATATCCAATAAATGTCGTTCCACTTCATGATTGTGTCCCACTTGTTGTTGATTCTTCACAAAAAAATACAGTTTTATATCTTTATGTTTGAAGCCTGAAATGTGGCAAAAGGTCGCAAAGTTCAAGGTGGCCGAATACTTTCGCAAGGCACTGTATATGATAAGTCTACAGCTGTAAGGCACTAGTTTTGGGCAGCCTACAGGAATGACCTATGAACTTCTGGGAAGAAAACTGGTGAGTACTGTAACTGTAGAGTCAAAGGCTTCGAAGTAGATATTCAACTTTACTAAGGCTGGTATTTTGCTCGGACCCGTAAGTGATCCTAGCATAAATCCTAATTGGATGTTCCGTTGTACATGTGCGTTTATGCTTACACAAGCGCGCATGTCAAGGGAAGAAAACCAAGTATCCTGGCAGATTATAACTTGTTCAGATTGAGTCTGACATACTCAGGGAATTTTCAGGTCAATGCCTGGAAGTCAGTCAGAATTTGTGTCGAGGGAGCCTGTAGTGGTTTTACTACTGTCTTCCACCATTGTAGTGGCGATAGGTATAAAGTCTATTTCATAGCTATGTTATCCACGGAGGAGTTAACCTCACGACGGAAGTACTCTTTAAGTATTGAACCAGTCGTATGTGGTATGATCATGGTTCATGACCTCTAATAACTGTCCTCCTGAATGGAGGGTTCTATTTATTAGTGGCGTGTGTTAACCATTGGAAGAGTGCTCCGGAGATTCCCTTCACCGTGTTGCACTCTGAGTGATTCCTATGTTGCTGTTGTCAAGGGTAATTTGATTGGTTACGTCTCTAACTTTCTTACTGATTTTAGCTGGACTGACTGTTGATGGTATTGGTACTGGTACTCAAGGGGACCAGTTATCCTACTGATTTATTCTTCTGAAATATTATTCTACCGGAACACATGATTAGAGTATTTTACTAGTTGTATTGTAGTTGAACCTACACATGGCAAGGCATGACTATTTTTTTTGCCATTTGTTTGAGGTGGAAGTCCACTGGACTTCTACTATGACTTCTTCTATGACCAGTGTGGTACACCTTAGTAATATCTTAGATGTGTTCTAAGATTATCCCCGTCTAGGGGTCTGTCTGCTCCTCACGTTTCTCATAGGGGAGTTTACAACTGGATTTGTTTTATGCTCTGATGGCCTCGTACAGTGTTGCCCGTAGTCTCGACCCCCCCCCACCGGCCTCGATAAGGCTCATCATGGGTCTGAGCTACTATTCCCCCCCTTTGTGTCTCGGGAGCCCCCACCAGCGGGTGGTGTTGGTATCCAAGGCGCAAACAAAAAGGTCGGACCCTATGTACGAGTTGTCAGCGGCCTCGTTGTTATGAGAATGGCTGTAACCTTTCAACCAAATCTCCTGGTGTTTGTGCTTCAAAACGCTCAGTGGCTGTCGAGGGATGTCAGTCACCACCACGTCCGCGTGTGGCAACCTATTCAGTACCTGCGAACTGAGACGAGGATATCTGTCTGTGATATCGCAAAGAGTTTCACCTGTGTGAGTCATCGGGTCAGTTGCTGGACTGACGCCATTAGTGTCATTGCAAGGGTTGACAGTCCCCCACAAAGCGGAAGGTGCATCATCGGAAGCAGAGTATACTCTGCGCATCAATGTTTTTCTTGCTGAGACGGCCTGTGCTTGCGGAAGTGTCCGAAGGACAACAGAAGTTTATCTCAACTACAGTATTGCACGACTGCGAGGAGGAGGGAAGTTGCTCATTCACAGAGACGGCTGGCTCGAAATCATGAAAAGAATGGTCAATCAGATTGGCTGATGGAATGTGTCGAGATATCGTAATATCTCCTTGGATTGGATTCTGCCCCAAGAGGTTTCTAAACGTCTTTTTCCCAAGGGGTGCTTTCGACAGATAAGTGTAGTTTCAGCATGACTCAATGTGAGGGGCGAGGTAGTCTGTGGGACCCCTCAAAGAATACAGTTTTTTTTTCGCATCGTTCCACTTTTAACCAACTTTAGTTGGCTTCAAAGCCCTTTTGAGATCATCGAACAATGTTTGAGAGATGAGTGATATTGTCGTGCCCGAATCAATTAGTGCATGACAAGTTAAGCAGTCCTCCAGGACTGTTTCCAGGTATTTGTGTTTAGATTTGTGTTTAGTGGACATATTCCCACAAAGTGGTCGTTTGCAACAACGTGATGTGCCAATTCTGTTCAAGGTGGAAGCAGATTGACATTTCGGATTTTGAGGGGGCTTGTTTTTAACGAAGCGTTTGACCTTTTTCTTCGCAACCTTTGTATCAGAGTCTATAGACAAAGCCCCGTTGGCTTGGTTCTTGATCAAGCGGGACCTGGATAGGGTCTTGAGTGAGAGCAGGAGAAATTAGAATTTTAACGTCCTTGATGTCCTTGATGTTAATTCCTGCGGACCTGGTGTCCGTTAATTCCCCGTCTAATCCTTGTGACTTATCTTTTACCCTTTACCCTTGTGCAATTTTTCTCGCTTAGTTCTTCATGTAGTGGAACTTCTGGAGAACTTTGGTCTATGTTTTGATCGTCCTTCAACCCTTTGTTACCCTTGTTACCCTTGACACTTTTTGTGGGTTGGGTGCAGGAACGTAGCGAACAGGTTGATTGTAGCGGTAGTTGTTTTGATGGCGACGTGCTTTACAGTTATTTCGACCATGGTGGTTATTGGAATCGTGGT
The DNA here is from genome assembly GCF_057628025.1 of Oncorhynchus mykiss. Taxonomy (NCBI): domain Eukaryota; kingdom Metazoa; phylum Chordata; class Actinopteri; order Salmoniformes; family Salmonidae; genus Oncorhynchus; species Oncorhynchus mykiss. Next base: position 25,569,033 of record NC_143023.1, on the reverse strand, counting down.
TTCGTGGTAGAAACTGTTGTTGTGCGTCATCTCTCAACGCTCCAATACCTGATAATGCACCCTCTAACTGGAGTGAGTGCTCCTGGTCAAACTTCAAAACCGAGTGGTCAGGGCTCTTAGCGTTGTGAGCTTTTGATGCCTCAAAAGCTGTGCTTGCAAGCTCTCTGAGTTGTAAGATAGGCAAGCAAACGTGGGCTGCAGGGCCCAAGTAGGTGGGATACATGTTCGACAGAAACAGTTGTTTGAATGGTAACAGCTCTTCCATTCCTGTTTCAGTGAGTAGGCCAAAGTAAGCTGAATGGAGGCTATGGTAGTAAGCTTGTGGGTGTTCGTTCCGAGCTTGTTTGATGGTGTTAGCCAGTGAGCTTTCGTGTTTGCGATAAACCCTGTCAGAATACGTAGTGTTCGGGTAGCCATCCAATGAGTCCTCTATGTCAGCTAGGAATGTCTCAGTATCGTTTGGCTGACCTGGAATGGGGTCAAATGTGGGGAACCTCTTGACGAGTTCGTCAAGGTATTCCGCGCCAAGCGGGCAGAGGGGTTGGCTTCATCCTGTGGGGAAATTGGGGCCGAAAGGCCAAGAGGAGAAGCCAAGCTTTGGCTTTGTTGGCCAAGAGGCGCCATATTACTAGTAGGGGTGATGGTAGTAGGGGTGATGGTAATGATAGCAGTTTAGTGATGGTAGTGGTAGTAGTAGTAGTAGTAATGATGATGGTAGTTGTAGTACAGGTGTAATGGTGAGGATGACAGTTAGTTATAAGTTAGTTACAGTTTCATTGTCCTTGTTTAGCCTTTTTATATGTATTATAGTTCTACTATTGACTATAAACCATTTTATTGTTTTTCTTTCTTTCTAATTTTTATAATTATTATTTACTACAATTTTCTATTATTATTTGTCACTCGCACGCCCTTCTCTCCTCCTCTCTTTTCCCTCATTCCCTCCTATTCTCTTCACCCTCTCTTCTCCCCTCTCTTCATCTCCCCCATCCCCTCTCTTTCCCTCGCTGGTAACTTTCCTCCTGTAAACTGTAAACTGGTAACCTACAGTGAAATGCCCTGTACTACAGTATGTAAACCTGACAGGAAGCAGTAAAGATGTCCACATATACAGGTGGTGTTACTGTACTTGAAATAGGTCAATGTGATATACATCACGATCAGTCACAGAACTACCTGTCCAGTTAATCCAGCCTTATTGAATGTGTCAGTAGCAGACAGGGGTGGTTGCTGAGAGAGTGTGTGAGCCGTTCCTCCTCTCCCAAACTGTTTCAGTATGGCAACACACACACACACACACACACACACAAACATCATAGAACAACATACTGTAAACAATTAACAGCGCCCATTTGGACAAATGTCTTGAATTCCACTGTTCTACTGACAGATGTGATCCTGCTACTCACCTTTATAAGGGGGCAGAAAGCACAGCAGTGGTGTGATCTCATTCCTTCAGCTCTACTAAATGGGAAACTAGGGACACATCCCAAATCCTCTGTAGAGTACACTACTTTTGACCAGGTCAAACGTATTGCACTATGTAGGGAATAGAGTGTCATTTGGGATGCAGTTTAGGGGCATGCTGGTTGCATGCTGCGGTGGCATGCTGCGGTTAGAGCGTTGGACTAGTTACCGAAAGGTTGCAAGATCGAATCCCTGAGCTGACAAGGTAAAAATCTGTCATTCTGCACCTGAACAAGGCAGTTAACCCACTGTTCCTAGGCCGTCATTGAAAATAAGAATTTGTTCTTGATCTTAACTGATTTGCCTAGTTAAATAAAGGTCAAATAAAAAAGTATCCTTCAGGAGACTTCCTATCCTGCTATGTGCATTTGTAGAAACACAGGGGTGGGGGTTTGTCTATAATAACAACGATGAGAGAGAAATGTGTTCTGTGTGATCTTAACATTTCCTTTCATGACCCAGTGTTTAACCACCGTGAAAAGCAGCAATGTTGAGTGACAGATAGAGAGAGGCTAGAGGCAAAAATCTGTCATTCAAACTAAACATACCTGGGAGTGTGTGTGGAATGTCTCTATGTGTGTGTGTGTGTGTGTGTGTGTGTGTGTGTGTGTGTGTCTTTTCTTGTCATCAGAGACCAAGATGACCATGGCATACATATTGATTATGAAAGGGTCATAACATAGCTATAACATTGACATAACTTAGTATAAATAACAGCCTTGCCCTTTTTACATTTCCCTTAGACTTTCTGCAGTTAATTTAAAGTCAGTAGGGCACAGACATTATGGAAAGTCAGTGACTCACCGTTCCCGTGTCAGTGTCCTCAGTGTCTTCAGTGTCCTCAGGCATCAGACAGAGTGGAGAACCGTGAAGCATGTGGAACCCAGTCAGGGAAAAGGATATCATTAAACTCAATGTGGTTCATTCTAACATCTGGAACTTCCCATCACTACATACACCAACACAAACATCATTTGGCGCTGAACTCTGTGTGTGTGTATGTCTGTGTGTGTTTCACTTCTCAGAGTGTGGATAAGATTCAGCATTGCTTGTTTATAATTCATAATTGCCTTGGCCTGGGGAGATGCAAGCTGGTAGGAAACAAATTTAGTCTGGTTTAATGACGCATTGGAGGTGGAGATATGCACAGGCAGACACAGTAACTCTCTCTCTCTCTTTCGCTCTCTCTTTCTCTCTCTCTCTCACGCACGCACGCACGCACACACACACACACACACACAAAATCCAATTTTCCCTAACCACTAAACCTAATCCTAACCCTTACTGTAACCTTAAACCTAACCGTAACCCCTAAAATATACATTTTTATAGGTGAGGACCGGCAAAATGTCCTCACTTCTCTGAATTTGAGATGGTATACTATGCTTGTGAGGACTTCTGGTACGTGTACACATACACACACATGCAAATGCGCACACACACACACACACATACACACCTGGAGGACATGTGGAGAAGTTCACGTCTCCTGCTACATAGACAGACTCAGTGAGAAGCATCAAAGACTACTCTCTGTGGAACAAAGTATTAAATCCATACAAAGTGATGGGCTCTACGGCTGCATGGGCCAAGTACATCAATCATCCATGTGCCGTTGGCCAACCAACCAGGAGCAATTCTAGGATTTCTTTGATGGTGTGGCCAATGGGGGATCAAGAACCAGTCATGGGTGGCCATGCAAAATCATCAAATTGCATGACAAATAGTGTTGAAAATTAGCTACCATTCATTGTATTGAACAACTGTTTCAGCTGTTAATTTGTATCTGCACTAACTCATACAAATGAATCAATTTGAAGTGAAGTGATCCATATTGATCCATATTGATCCATATTGATTCATTCATAGTGATCCATAGTGATCCATGTTGATCCACATTCAAGTTGAAAACGATTTACTGCATTTCTAAAATGTTATTTTGAGAACAGCGAAAACAAGAAAAAATGACTCCAGCCATTATCACCGTAACTGCTATAACTTCAGTCACCACAGTCGATAAGGGACATATGGGCACTAAAAGGACCCATGAGCACCAACATGTGAAGTTCATTGGAGCATTTCAAATTGTGTGTCAAATGAAGAATCTATATTTAAAATTAGGAATAAGCAAAGAATTTGATTTCTGGTCAAACAGGGGTCTTGGACAACATAATTATACCAGAAAAAGCATTATGATTTATCAGAAATACATCGAAACCCAATAATGTGGAAGTAAAGACCCCTGCCAACTAATATCAACACTTATATTTTGTTTCAAAAAATGATTTGCCTTTGTAAGGTTAAGAAACATCGCCTTGTGCCTTGAAATGTTGTTACCAACAACCCACATATCTTTAAGATATTTTCTAATTTCTCTTCCTCATGAGGAGGGATGATAAGTAAAGGTTGACCTACCAATTAGTTATAGTGCCTTGCAAAAGTATTCATCCCCAGTGGCTTTTTTCCCCAAATTGTTGCATTACAACCTGTAATTAAAATATATTTTTATTTTAATTTCATGTACTGGACATACACAAAATAGTGAAATGAAAAAAAATTACTTGTTTCAAAAATTCTAAAAAATAAAAAAGGGAAAAGTGGTGCTTGCATGTGTATTGAAGCCCCTAAATAAGATCTGGTGCAACCAATTACCTTCAGATGTCACATAATTAGTTAAATAAAGTCCACCTGTGTGCAATCTAAGTGTCACATGATCTCAGAATATATACACCTGTTCTGAAAGGTCCCAGAGTCTGCAACACCACTAAGCAAGGGGCACAACCAAGCAAGCTGCACCATGGAGATCAAGGAGTTCTCCAAACAGGTCGGGGACAAAGTTGTAGAGAAGTACAGATCAGGGTTGGGTATAAAAAATATCTGAAACTTTGAACATCCCACAGCGCACCATTAAATCCATGATTAAAAAATGGAAAGAATATGGCACCACAACAAACCTGCCAAGAGAGGACCGCCCACCAAAACTCTCAGACCAGGCAAGGAGGGCATTAATCAGAAAGGTAACAAGAGAGCAAAGATAACCCTGAAGGAGTTGCAAAGCTCCACAGTGGAGATTGGAGTATCTGTCCATAGGACCACTTTAAGCTGTACATTCGACAGAGCTGGGCTTTACGCAAGAGTGTCCAGAAAAAAAGTGAAAAAGCAAACACTTTTGGGGTTTGTCAAAAGGCATGTGGGAGACTCCCCAAACATGTAGAAAAAGGTACTCTGGTAAGATAAGACTAAAATTTAGCTTTTTGGCCATCAAGGAAAACGCTATGTTTGGCGCTAAATACAGGGAAATTCTTGAGGGAAACCTGTTTCAGTCTTCCAGAGATTTGAGACGGGGACGGAGGTTCATCTTCCAGCAGGACAATGACCCTAAGCGTACTGCTAAAGCAACACTTGAGTGGTTTAAGGGAAAACATTTAAATGTCTTGGAATGGCCTAGTCAAAGCCCAGACCTCAATCCAATTGAGAATCTATGGTATGACTTAAAGATTGCTGTACACCAGCGGAACCCATCCAACTTGAAGGAGCTGGAGCAGTTTTGCCATAAAGAATTGGCAAAAATCCCAGTGGCTAGATGTGCCAAGCTTATAGAGACATATCCCAAGAGACTTGTAGTTGGAATTGCTGCAAAAGGTGGCTCTACAAAGTATTGACTTTGGGGGGTGAATAGTTATGCACGCTCAGGTTTTCAGTTTTTTTGTCTTATTTCTTGTTTGTTTCACAATAAAACATATTTTGCATTTTCAAAGTGGTAGGCATGTTGTGTACATCAAATGAGTTGATTGGTTGTAAGGCAATAAAATATTAAAAATGCCAAGGGGGTGAATACTTTTGCAAGCCACAGTGCAAACCACTATATAGTGTTTATGCTGATTTCAAGTATATTTATTAATTATTAAGTAATTAAAACTGGTAATTCTATTACCAAATCTGTACATTGCTGCAATTGAATTGGCTACAATGGGAAATCATAGTAGTTACCAACCACGGTCGGGCCCCCTGCTACTGTCCTCCCTTCCACTTGCATACTGTCATGTCTATACTGTCATGTCTATACTGTCATGTCTATACTGTCATGTCTAACTGTCATGTCTATACTGTCATGTCTATACTGTCATGTCTATACTGTCATGTCTAACTGTCATGTCTATACTGTCATGTCTATACTGTCATGTCTATACTGTCATGTCTAACTGTCATGTCTATACTGTCATGTCTATACTGTCATGTCTATACTGTCATGTCTAACTGTCATGTCTATACTGTCATGTCTATACTGTCATGTCTATATTGTCATGTCTAACTGTCATGTCTATACTGTCATGTCTATACTGTCATGTCTATACTGTCATGTCTATACTGTCATGTCTAACTGTCATGTCTATACTGTCATGTCTATACTGTCATGTCTATACTGTCATGTCTATACTGTCATGTCTAACTATCATGTCTATACTGTCATGTCTATACTGTCATGTCTATACTGTCATGTCTATACTGTCATGTCTATACTGTCATGTCTATATTGTCATGTCTATACTGTCATGTCTAACTGTCATGTCTATACTGTCATGTCTATACTGTCATGTCTATACTGTCATGTCTATACTGTCATGTCTAACTGTCATGTCTATACTGTCATGTCTAACTGTCATGTCTATACTGTCATGTCTAACTGTCATGTCTATACTGTCATGTCTATACTGTCATGTCTAACTGTCATGTCTAACTGTCATGTCTATACTGTCATGTCTATACTGTCATGTCTATACTGTCATGTCTATACTGTCATGTCTAACTGTCATGTCTAACTGTCATGTCTAACTGTCATGTCTATACTGTCATGTCTAACTGTCATGTCTATACTGTCATGTCTATACTGTCATGTCTAACTGTCATGTCTATACTGTCATGTCTAACTGTCATGTCTATACTGTCATGTCTATACTGTCATGTCTATACTGTCATGTCTATACTGTTATGTCTATACTGTCATGTCTATACTGTCATGTCTATACTGTCATGTCTAACTGTCATGTCTATACTGTCATGTCTAACTGTCATGTCTATACTGTCATGTCTATACTGTCATGTCTATACTGTCATGTCTAACTGTCATGTCTATACTGTCATGTCTATACTGTCATGTCTATACTGTCATGTCTATACTGTCATGTCTAACTGTCATGTCTATACTGTCATGTCTAACTGTCATGTCTATACTGTCATGTCTAACTGTCATGTCTATACTGTCATGTCTATACTGTCATGTCTATACTGTCATGTCTATACTGTCATGTCTAACTGTCATGTCTATACTGTCATGTCTATACTGTCATGTCTATACTGTCATGTCTAACTGTCATGTCTATACTGTCATGTCTATACTGTCATGTCTATACTGTCATGTCTAACTGTCATGTCTATACTGTCATGTCTATACTGTCATGTCTATACTGTCATGTCTAACTGTCATGTCTATACTGTCATGTCTATACTGTCATGTCTATATTGTCATGTCTAACTGTCATGTCTATACTGTCATGTCTATACTGTCATGTCTATACTGTCATGTCTATACTGTCATGTCTAACTGTCATGTCTATACTGTCATGTCTATACTGTCATGTCTATACTGTCATGTCTAACTATCATGTCTATACTGTCATGTCTATACTGTCATGTCTATACTGTCATGTCTATACTGTCATGTCTATACTGTCATGTCTATATTGTCATGTCTATACTGTCATGTCTAACTGTCATGTCTATACTGTCATGTCTATACTGTCATGTCTATACTGTCATGTCTATACTGTCATGTCTAACTGTCATGTCTATACTGTCATGTCTAACTGTCATGTCTATACTGTCATGTCTAACTGTCATGTCTATACTGTCATGTCTAACTGTCATGTCTAACTGTCATGTCTATACTGTCATGTCTATACTGTCATGTCTATACTGTCATGTCTAACTGTCATGTCTAACTGTCATGTCTAACTGTCATGTCTAACTGTCATGTCTATACTGTCATGTCTAACTGTCATGTCTATACTGTCATGTCTATACTGTCATGTCTAACTGTCATGTCTATACTGTCATGTCTAACTGTCATGTCTATACTGTCATGTCTATACTGTCATGTCTATACTGTCATGTCTATACTGTTATGTCTATACTGTCATGTCTATACTGTCATGTCTATACTGTCATGTCTAACTGTCATGTCTATACTGTCATGTCTATACTGTCATGTCTAACTGTCATGTCTATACTGTCATGTCTATACTGTCATGTCTATACTGTCATGTCTATACTGTCATGTCTAACTGTCATGTCTATACTGTCATGTCTAACTGTCATGTCTATACTGTCATGTCTAACTGTCATGTCTATACTGTCATGTCTATACTGTCATGTCTATACTGTCATGTCTATACTGTCATGTCTATACTGTCATGTCTAACTGTCATGTCTATACTGTCATGTCTATACTGTCATGTCTATACTGTCATGTCTAACTGTCATGTCTATACTGTCATGTCTAACTGTCATGTCTATACTGTCATGTCTAACTGTCATGTCTAACTGTTACCTTTTTTTTCTTTTTCTGACATCTGGTGCTCAAAGCAAGACTGTGAAAAGAGTCTGAAGAACCCCTCACTCTCTTTACTCTAGCAAGTATCCTCACCCACTGAGCACCGACTGACACCGGACGTCCATTTGGTCAGTTCACCCTGGTCGGACCAAATCTGAACCCATCATAGGCGTCTATGTTTCACAAGTTTGGACAGCACAGTTGAATACAGTTCAGTACCCTAGAACACCGTAAAGAACAGTACAGTAAAGAAAAGTAGTGTACAGTATTGTACAGTAGAGTTCAGTATCGTAGAGCCCATACATAACATTTTAGAATAAACATATGCCATAGCCTACAGCAATTAGCAATTAGATATCTCAGCAACGAGATCCCAACTAGTTTAGTTTCCTGTCAAGTCAAATAGTTACCTAGCCATTTTTCACCTCTGCACTGCTTTCGTCAACTGAGAGAGAAGTCACACTGTTCGATCACTGCAGCTGCACTCTCCAAAGTCCTAAAGCCAGCTAATCAAACAGCCTTCCGGCTGGCTCTGAGCCGTCCGTATGGTCCTAAAGCCAGCCCATTGATACTGCTAAACTGCCAGAACAAACACACATTTTTTTCTCTCCAATTTGATCCAGATTGACAGCGCTCTGACCCAATGAGAATAGGGGGGGCTAAGGGTGGCCAATCATATTTCAGGGGCGGAGGGAGGTGCGATACCACCCCTTTCACCACTCTAAAACCACCCCTGCAACCAACCAACCAAATGTCCCTGTTATGCTTTTATAAATTCACAGAATCACAGCACAACATTCAACAATATCTAAAACTAAAACAGCATACAGTGCCAGCGCAATATAACTTTTCCACATTTGCCAATTTTGACCATGAGTCAAAATTCAACCTTTCATCTTTTATCTAGTAACCCAAAACGCCCTACATGCAATGAAAGAGCAGCAGTTGATACATGAGAAGTCAATAGTCTGGTATGAATATTGACAGTAACTTGCGGCTCTATCAAACTTTTGACTTTTGAGCATACGGATACCGGCGCCATCTGTGGGGATGACTACATATTACAACCAGGATAAGAAAGCTATAAATATGTTTCCAATAAGGAAATAATTGAAAACATGTAGAAGTTGTCTTCTTATGTCTCAAATGGTCTATTGAAGCTGGTAATTTTTCAGCAAACTATTTACCAAATGTACACAGATAAAAATCCATATATTTTGTATATAGCCTATTGAAGGTGTACAGCGTGGCATATATTTCTAAAAGTGTCATTTAACAAGATGATGGTGAAGAAATGTGATATGTTATGCTGCTCCTTTATCTAACAATGGAGGCCTTTCTGCAAAGTCGTCCAAAAAAGGTTCATATTAAAGCTGATTTAATGATTTTCAGAGAGGAAAGTTCCAGGCAAACGGTTCAGGAAATGATATATTTATGGAAGAATAAAATTGCCTGCAACAAAAAGAGCAGAGGGGGGAGAAATTCCTAAAAAATAGTATTTCTTAATGCAACAACAGTTACACATCAGAGGAACAAGTAGGTTGCACCATTGGGCTATACAGTACATCTACCTAAACTGATTGATTTGTTTGTCACTGCTGTGTTGCCCCTTGATGTTGACAATTGTATATGGAATTGCATATGAGCTCAATTTATTTGAAAAGTTCGGTTATAATGTAATGACTGGAGATAATCATCATCCATCATAACCGCCATCATAATCCCCATCCATTGGATCATTATCATGTCCACATATCACCTTGATGTTTGTTTCACACAGCTTGTCATGTTGATCCTTCACATTAAACTAGGTCAGCCATGAGAATCAGTTGGAAAGTGGCTGTAGTGAGAGGAGAATGGAGTCTGTTCCCAGTACTCACTAGGTAGGCTAAAATGACTCGTCACTAAAGTGTTTTCCTACCCTGGGCTGGCTGGCTGGCTTGGAGCGCTGACCCTCCACATGAAACACTAGAGTGTTTTCCTACCCTGGGATGGCTGGCTGGCTGGGAGTCCTGGCCCTCCACATGTAACACTAGAGTGTTTTCCTACTCTGGGCTGGCTGGCTGGCTTGGAGTCCTGACCCTCCACATGTAACACTAGAGTGTTTTCCTACTCTGGGCTGGCTGGCTGGCTGGGTGGGTGGGAGCTTTGGCCCTCCATATGTAACACACATCCCCTGGCTCCTGGCTTGGTTTGACACTCACTGATGTGCGGTGCACAATTGGGCGGTGCACAGTTGGCCGAGCGTCGTCCGGGTTTGGCCGGGGTAGGCGTCATTGTAAATAAAATACAAATCTTAACTGACTTGCCTAGTTAGGTAAATGTTTTAAAAATAAATGTGAAGTCTAAATCTTTTTATTTGTAAGACACAATTCCTTATTGTTCTTACTGGTTGTTTTCTAGAGGTTTCTACAGAGTCTGCCAGACTTAGGAGGTTATCACTCTTTCCAGAGAAAATATATTTAACCAGGTAGGCTAGTTGAGAACAAGTTCTCATTTGCAACTGCGACCTGGCCAAGATAAAGCATAGCAGTATGAGCAGACAACACAGAGTTACACATGGAGTAAACAATTAACAAGTCAATAACACAGTAGAAAACAAAGGGGGAGTCTATATACAATGTGTGCAAAAGGTATGAGGTAGACGAATAATTACAATTTTGCAGATTAACACTGGAGTGATAAATGATCAGATGGTCATGTACAGGTAGAGATATTGGTGTGCAAAAGAGCAGAAAAGTAAATAAATAAAAACAGTATGGGGATGAGGTAGGTGAAAATGGGTGGGCTATATACCAATAGACTATGTACAGCTGCAGCGATCGGTTAGCTGCTCAGATAGCTGATGTGTGAAGTTGGTGAGGGAGATAAAAGTCTCCAACTTCAGCGATTTTTGCAATTCGTTCCAGTCACAGGCAGCAGAGTACTGGAACGAAAGGCGGTACATGCCCCTCACTGTTACACAATTACCAGTGCTTTGCCCTACACAGTGTAGTTTCACCCATACACATTTCAAGACTGCCACTGACTGCCACGATACATCCATGTTCTACAGTAGGCCCATTTACTCAACCTAATTCATCCCCTTTGTATATCCATCTATCACATTACAATCCTTTAAAACATGTTTCCAGACATGATTCACCTTCTGTTACTGAGGTATATTCCCTAACCCTGTTCTATCCAGACCTAGAAGTGAAAACCACTGCTACCTGTAATGGGTTCTATGCATCACACCCATGAGGGTCTTAGTCTCTGGAGGGTATTTCAATCAGATGAACCCTGTCAAGAATAAAACACTTTGACCCTAGAGGAAAGTCAACCCTGTTTGATTTATCCTCTTCTCTATCTTTCTCTGCCCTTACTTGTCCAGCGCTATAGGCTTCCTGTATATCATCCTCTCCACATACATACACATATTATGTGAGATAGCCCTCAGGGCGACGGCATCCTACACCATGGGAATGACTCAAAGCCTTTGTCTTTGCGGTAAACATATCATGTCATAATTTATTGAAGACAAAATGGTGTAGACAGCACCATGTCCTCCCCTATATGGCATTATTTACCATAACACCTATGTAACATCAGCTCCTAATGCACCATGGGTACACCTGCACACAACAATGGGTGGCTTTCAGGCCCATCGCTACTTTAATCCTCACAATAGAAAGACTCACACACATGAAAAACTACTATAGTATGGTATACTTTTTTGGACCTTACTGTAGTATTAACTGTAGTGTTTTTCTGGACTGAAGTCCAATGTTGCAAATCATTTAAAAAGTTATCATTTTTAGATAAAACTATACTAAATATAATCACATGGCACCAAATAATTGATTAAAAAACACTATTTTGCAAAGAAGGGTAGCATGGTGTAGCCGGAGGACAGCTAGCTTCCGTCCTCCTCTGGGTACACTGACTTCAATACATAACCAGAAGGCTCATGGTTCTCACCCCCTTCCATAGACATACACAGTAATTATGACAACTTTTGGGGGACGTCCTCCAGCCTATCAGAGCTCTTTCAGCATGAACTGACATTGTCCACCCAATCAAAGGACCAGAAAATTATCAAGTACTGAAAGAATAAGCTACAGCTAGCAGCACTGCAGTGTATAAAATGTGGTGAGTAATTGACTCGAAGAGAGAGAAAGACAATAGTTGAACAGTTTTCCACAAATTCATTTCTTCCAAAATGAAGGAGAAGCAAGACAGAATTAAAGAGAGAGATTATTATTTTTTTTCTTCAATTACACTTACTTAGCTAGCAAATGCAGCTAGCTAGTTTAGCCTACTGAAATACCCAGCTCAAACAGAGGGATGCTATGCTAACTAGCTGACTATGACTTTCCAACACAACACTGGAACTCGTCCATGTCAAGGTAAGCTTTTGGCATTACAAATGTATTGCCACCAGGGCCCGCCGGTGTAACTGCTTACTGACTTTACACTGTAACGTTACTGCATGATTGTAGCAGATTTACTAATGCGTTAGTTCCATTAGCTATGCTGAGTACGACATTTTTTGCCTGGTCACATACAGCTGATGTGTTGTGCATTGAAGTCCACAAGCGAAGGGAAGAGGTGAGAGGATGAGAGCGCAGAGATGCAACAAGGAATACAAAGTGACTGCTATGAAAGTGAGCTGTGTTTACGCGTGATCAAGGGTGTATTCATTCCGCCGATTCTGTTGAAAAACGTTTATTAAACGGAAGCAAACGGAACAAAACGGGGATAAACATACCTGAATTTGAACAATAGAAACTACATGATACTAAAATGTTAGTGTCATGTAGTAGCCTAAACCTATCACTGTTACATTGAACTGGGTGAATGGAATATGAATGAGAGTCAGCCAATATGCTGTAATACAAATAAGTCCATGCTCATGAAAGAAAATCATCCTCCTTCATTTTAAACGGCACTGACCATTCAAGTATAGTATAAATACTGAAGGAAAATAGAACTATATTATATACTATCATAATGAATATAGTGTTTTTGCGGATTGTAGTAGCCTATACTGTAGTATTTACTGTAGTGTGATTGCAGAATGTAGTATATAGTAGTATTTATTATAGTGTTATTGCCAGCTGGAGTGTACTGTAGCATTTACTGTAGAGATTTTGCAGACTGGAGTATACTGTAGTATTTACTATAGTGTTCTTGCAGACTGTAGTATACTGTAGTATTACTGTAGTGTTATTGCAGACTACTATACTGGAGAATTTACTGTCATGCAGACTGGAGTATACTGTAGTATTTACTGGAGAATTTTTGCGGACATAACTGTAGTATTTACTATAGTGTTTTTGTTTTAATATCTTTGATATAGAAGTTCTCCTACTGGAGAAATACTAATACTTTTCCATAAATTGTAGGTAGGTAGGACTGGGGTCTGAACGGATAGTTCAGAACTTCTGCTCTTTTCTATAACCTGTAGGGAACAACATATGGTCTATACCTGGCATGTATGGTTCTCACTTGTGGGTGGCACAAATTAGGATATGGGGAGAGGAATGGGCATGGTACATAAAAAGAGTTTAAAAAGTGTAATGTTTTTGTGGAATTTAGTGTTTTTGGGGACATTACCTTAGTATTTACTATAGTATTCTACCGTATACTACAACATTCTATAGTAAGTACTACACGTCAGAGGGATACTACAGTGTTTAGTATAGTATAGTATACTACAATTTACTACAGAATTCTGTAGTAAGCACTGTAGTATTCAATATTAAATTGTTGTATTTTTCCATGTGGGCAGACACACCATTGAAAGGCAAGTATGTATATTGTTTGGTAATATTCCCAGACACCATTGAAAAGCAAAGATATTATTCTGTGAAACTCTCCTTGAATAGTTCAAAGTTTCACTATGTTCTGTTAGTTCTGTGGTACAAACCTTTCAATGAGGTGAATGCATTTGGCACTGGCAGTGTAACTTACTTTAAAGCATAGTGATTGAAATAACATACAACAATATCATTTTCACTATTGACACTAACAATAAACCCTGTGACTTCTTTCAACCAAACACTGTACAGAATAAAATATATATTCTAGGAATAATAATGTGTGTTTGTCAGACGCTCACTGATCTCTCTGTTATTAGAAAACAGCTATGTGTGTGTGTGTGTGTGTGTGTGTGTGTGTGTGTGTGTGTGTTTGTTTATGTGTGTTTCCTTGGTTGTGACAGAGACAAACTAAGGGCAGGAACTGAGCTGTAAACATGCAGCATCTCATCTCATCAGCATGCAGAGATGCCTTAACATTACCATAGCAATGGTGGAGAACGTTAAGAGGTGAAAACTGTGAGGTATTTGGCAGCAGATTGATACTCAGGGCCCAATTACAACCATTCGGCTGCATTCTCCTTTACTCAGGGGATTTCACATCTCACAGGCCTCTGCTCCTATCAATATCTTCAAACTGTCAGCAGTCAGACTCAGAGAGTGTTTGTGTGTGTAAAAGTGTGTGAGTGTTTGTGTGTTTGTATGCGTGTGTGTGTCAGGAGGAGCAGCACAGCTCAGTACTAATGAGGACAGAGACAGATCCAGCCAGAATCCTTTCCTCTACATGAAAAAAATACTATAGCATGCTAAGGTATAAATACTATAGAATTCACTGTAGTGTTTTTCCTGAGTTTACTGTAGTATTCAATGTAGTGTTTTTGTGGACCTTAGTCAGACCTTTTGATATGAGACTCAAAATGGAGCTCAGGTGGCATCCTGTTTACATTGATCATCCTTGAGAAGTTTCTACAACTTGATTGGAGTCAACCTGTGGCAAATTCAATTGATTGGACATGATTTGGAAAGGCACACACCTGTCTATATAAGTTCCCACAATTGACAGTGCATGTCAGAGCAAAAACCAAGCCATGAGGTTGAAGGAATTGTACGTAGAGCTCCGAGACAGGATTGTGTCGAGACACAGATTTGGGGAATGGTACCAAAACATTTCTGCAGCATTGAAGTGAGCAATCAGGGGGGAGGGCCTTTGTCAGGGAGGTGACCAGGGACCCAATGGTCACTATGACAGAGCTCCAGAGTTCCTCTGTGGAGATGGGAGAACCTTACAGAAGGACAACCATCTCTGCAGCACTCCACCTCTCAGGCCTTTGTGGTAGAGTGGCCAGACGGAAGCCACTCCTCAGTAAAAGGCACATGACAGACTATGAGAAACAAGATTCTCTGGTCTGATGAAACCAAGATTGAACTCTTTGGCCTGAATACCAAGCTTTGTGTCTAAAGGAAACCTGGCACCATACCTACGGTGAAGCATGGTGATGTCAGCATCATGTTGTGGGGATGTTTTTCAGCGTCAGGGACTGGGAGACTAGTCAAGATTGAGGGGAAGATGAACGGAGCAAAGTACAGTGAGATCCTTGATGAAAACCTGCTCCAGAGAGCTCAGGACTTCAGACTGGGGCGATGGTTTACCTTCCAACAGGACAACGACCTTAATTAAGCACACAGCCAAGACAACACAGGAGTGGCTTCGGGACAAGTCTCTGAATGTCCTTGAGTGGCCCAGCCAGAGCCCGGCTTTGAACCCGATCGAACAACTCTGGAGAGACCTAAAAATAGCTGTGCAGTGACACTCCCCATCCAACCTGGGGGGTTGTCGAGAGAGAGAGAGAGAGAGAGAGAGAGAGAGAGAGAGAGAGAGAGAGAGAGAGAGAGAGAGAGAGAGAGAGAGAGAGAGAGAGAGAGAGAGAGAGAGAGAGAGAGAGAGAGAGAGAGAGAGAGAGAGAGAGAGAGAGAGAGAGAGAGAGAGAGAGAGAGAGAGAGAGAGAGAGAGAGAGAGAGAGAGAGAGAGAGAGAGTGTGATTCTACCCATAGGACAGAGCAGACAGATGGAAATAGGTTTTACATATGGAGAGAACTGGGCAGGTTTCAATCTTCTGACTGTGTCCGTTCCAACCATAGAGATACATTTAATTACTGCACCCAATAAAAGGCTGGAGTGACACCAGCGCCAGAGTGGAAAAGCCCTATGTGCATGTGTTCTATTTTATGTTGTGGCCCCAACCCTACCCTGGGGGAGTACACATTGAATTACTAAAACAGGAATATAATTTTATTTCCAGGGGGAAAACGTCTTCTTCATTTAATTTCAGTTCTAATCTACCCTATCAATCAGCCCCCTAGTAAAATATGATAAGACTTGATTTGCCTTTTCCCTCTGCAGTTTACCATACCATAAGCTCCTGTCCTGTCCAGGCCGGTGTCATTATTTCCACACCGATCCTGTTCCCAACACAATGCATGCTGACCGTTCTCTCTATACAGCACTGCTTTGATTATACTGCTGTGTTTTGAACATGCTCTCATCTCATTGTGTGTGCGTGTGTGTATGTGTGTGTGTGTGTGTTTGTGTGTGTGTGTGCTGTAAGCATGCTCTCATCTCATTGTGTGTGTGTGTGTGTGTGTGTTTGTGTGTGTGTGTGCTGTAAGCATGCTCTCATCTCCTTCCTCGTTAGTTTCTCCACCATGCCATAATGTTGTAATCGATCATCTATCCACCACTATCCGCCTCACCAGCCCCCTTTCTCCCCGCAGACATTTTGAATTCTGAAGATATTTACCCAAACCAGCGGGGTGGTGTCTTTCAAGTTACGATTATGCTGTAAGGTATCTATTAAAATCCAAGTCTTTAGGGCCTAACTCCCCCCTCTCTGTTAAACCAACAAATAGCAATGAAAAGAAGAACAATCATTCTGGCTTGGCTGAGAAGAAAAGAGAAATGATTGGTTCACCAGGGACCTGCATAACCTGTTGCTGTTCCCCTCAACATCTCAGTAAAGAACTGATTTGTGTGTCCCACTAGACAACTGGTCAATATCAGAAACAGATAACCAGCTCAACCACCACCCCTGGGCAATTTGACCAAATTGACCTAGAAACAGAGTTAGCGAGAGGTAAGTAGAAAATAAACTTGTGCCTGCATGACTGCATGAAGCTTGCGACCATGGCTACATCAGTTGTACTCTTTGTATACTGTAAGATAATGATGGAATGTCTTAAACGTGGTACTCCCAAATAATTCTAGGACGTGATCCCGCAAGAAGCATCATCTAAATAGCACAAAACCCCACAGGATAATGTCACTAGCCAATTTGGCTTGAGCTTAAGATATGGTAACTTTGGCATGCTATTTAGACCAATCTTTCTGTGTGCCCATATCCTCAATAATTTGAGCTAGCTTGTCTATCCCAAGCCACAGAGGACTCTAGCTCTGAAAACTGACACCAGAATTCTTCATCTGCCTCAAATAAACACTACATTTCATTCGCTAAAGATTTTTACATTCTGAATGGGCCATTCCCTGAGAGGGCGAGACTTAGAAAATATTTTCCACATTCTCCTAAAGCCAAATGCAATATCCCAAATACAAACATGTGTAGATTACACAAACAACAGGATATTCCTGCTTATTGGCAGATATGTGAGTCTGTATTTTATATAGCGTTGGTTGGGGCTTAGTGCAGCACATGTGTTGGCCATTAGGGGAGAGACAAGGTCCGGTTGAGGTTGTTCTCTGGGGAGTAAAATCATGACTTCACTATCTTTATACAGGATTAGAGAGTTGGAGAGCTGGAGCTGGGGAGGGAGGAGGGTTTGAGTACTGTTTGGTTCAGTTCTAGCCAACCACAACTACTAGGTTCAAATAGTGTTTGAAGTCCCAAATGGACAGTGTGGTTTGCACTTTTGGGACTATTCCATTGGTTCCATTGCACCAGATGAGCTCGCTCAAGCACAGCTGAAGTATTTCAAATAAAGGAATACCATTTGAACCCAGGTTGGACTGGTTGGCTTGCTGCATGTTCTAGAGTCCCACTTCCAGCCCTGGAGGAGTCCAGCTGTGTGTCAGGACATTATGAGAATCCCTCTGGTTCTCTTTCTGGGGTCTGAGAGGTTATGTTTCAGCCCCAAACAACAGGGAGGAGAGTCACATAGAGGATCAGATTCACAGTGAAGCTTATAACTGAGGAACTTGCTGCTGATTCCCAATGGCAAAACAGCCTACAGGATTGGGGGATGGAACAAACCCAGGCATCTCATACATTTGGCTCCTTTACTGTGGGCCCCATTTTCTAAACACAACCAAGTCAATATCACTTTAGTTTTCGGGGTATTTTGGCTGTTTACTTAAAGGTGGATGGCTTGTACAACTGACTAGGTATCCCCCTTTCCATGTCCTTGGCTGAAAGGTGTATGTATACAATTCCCAATGAGCATTCACAGTGATACCTCAAAGGACCAGGATCTCAGACACACTAAAAAATGGGAGTCTTTTGTAATCCAATCCATACAGTTTAATGCTGCTAGTCGTATGTACACTTCAGTATCCCTGTCCATAACTAAAGCAATGCAGTTCTTTGGATCGTATGACAGCTAATGCATGCTGTACACATTAAATCCTCAGTGTTTCGCCTACATTCATTTTGCTGCGGCGGGCCACAGCTGCTAAATCATTGCCGCCACTCCAAAAACTATGATACATGTAAGTTTTTAATTATAAAAAAATAAATAATAATTATGTGTGGAAAAACTTTTCAATGTAAACTTAAAAGACTAAAACCAGATATAAAGTATGTAAACAAGATAACGGACCTACATATATATATATATATATTATTATTTTTAAATATAAGATCATCTTTGAGAACTAGCAATGACCATAATAAAAAAGTCAGGGAATAAAAAAATCCAAAAAGGTCATGGCATGATTTTGTTATAATGTTTGAGTCATTCAGATAGCATAAGAACATTGGCAAAATGTGAAGAACTGCAGGAAATTCACATTTTCTCTCAGCCCCATGGCAAAATCTGTAGAATTGCAGGAAACTAGCTTTAAAACTATAAAATGATTTCTCTGCCCGAGGGCAAAATGTGTAGAATTGCAGGAAATGAGCTTTTAAAAAAGCGAAATATTTTCTCTGTGACCAATAGGAGGGCTTCTACCACATCCCCGTCACATTAATGTAACAGGATCCCCTTTACCATAATTGAGAACTTTTGTAACGCTCGTCGGATGAAGAATGAGGAGTGGACCAAAGCGCAGCATGGCACGTGTTCATGATTTTTTATTAACTCAGAACACTTTGAACAAAAATAACAACGAGACAAACGAACAGTTCTGTAAGGTAACCAAACTAAACAGAAAACAACTACCCATAAACCACAGGTGGGAAAAGGCTACCTAAGTATGGTTCCCAATCAGAGACAACGATAGACAGCTGTCCCTGATTGAGAACCATACCCGGCCAAACACAAAGAAATAGAAAACATAGAAATAAAGAAACTAGAATGCCCACCCTAGTCACACCCTGGTCTAACCAAAATAGAGAATAAAAACCTCTCTATGGCCAGGGCGTGACAACTTTACAGGAGTTGATCAGGTTCCAGGCTAGTTTTCCTTTTACATTATAACAGAAGATATTTGTTTGTATAGGAGAAGGAAAAAAAGGAATATAGGATTATTGATATCTTGGAAAAAACATCTCCTTGACATATGTTTTATTATCTTTAGGCATTCTGCTTCCTGCATCCATCATCCAATAAACTCTACAGTGTGCGGAGGGTCATTAGGTAAAACCTTTTTTTAACGTTAGCTCATTCAGGGAGTAGCTAGCTCTTCTGGGGTTACAGAGTGTAGCACATCATATTCTCCTCTCCTTGCCATCTTTATGCCTTGACAGACTGTCCTATCTGCTCTTGTATGAGGTTGGATTTTCACATTAAAGAGATTGAAAGGGATCTTAAGCACTTACAGATTTGTAACATGTTCTACAAATTGGAATTTGTAAGATATCATATGGCGGGATTGCAGAAGAAAAACAAAAATGGATTATACATATTTGGGCAAAATCTTCAGGGACTCATGAGCACTACTTTCAAAAACTACAGTCTGTGATAACACATCTTTAAATAATGCAATGGCCCCTATTTTCAGGTTATTTAGACTCAGAATCCAGACAGCATCAATCCATCCAGAGTCAGCATTCCACATTGATTCAAAACAAGATTTAACCATGTACTGTATAGTACTATCCTCTTGCTATACAGTCAGATTGAAAGCTGGCATGTTAGTTACACAAGAAACCCCTTACTCTGTACTTTTATTTGACAAGGTCAGACAAGGATCTATTTAAGTCATATTACCAAACTCCATTGAGAGGCAAACACATACAATTGGCATTAGTAGGTTCTGTTGGCAGGACCCTAACAGCACAGTGCAGTGCTTCTCCCCGCTCTGCTCTACCTGTAATTATACAGTACTTGTAAATCCTCCAACTTGGATATTATCATGTGTGTGAGAGAGAACCTGGCCTGTAAGATCTCTCAGCCTGCTAATGAGAAGACATGGGGGATACAGTATGATAGTTTATTTAAAAAATTTTTTTTTTTTGAAAAAAACACACAGCAACACACATCCTAATCCATCCATCTATTCATCGTCAGCTAACAGCAGCGAGCGGCAGGGATGTTGATCTAACTCTGCTATCTACAGTATGTATCTCTCCTGTGGCGAGCCTGTCACAGACCTGGGCCGGGCTCATCTCTCACTGTCTGGTTTACCTAACCAAAGCCATGTAAACATAGTCCCTATTACGTTGAG
Organism: Oncorhynchus mykiss; assembly: GCF_057628025.1. Classification (NCBI taxonomy): domain Eukaryota; kingdom Metazoa; phylum Chordata; class Actinopteri; order Salmoniformes; family Salmonidae; genus Oncorhynchus; species Oncorhynchus mykiss. The sequence goes on along the minus strand of NC_143023.1, from coordinate 25,548,320 downwards.
CAGAGATGGCTGAGACAACAGCAGATGAAGGGAGGCTTACTCTGTCAGAGGGTTGTGTTTCTGCAGTTACAGGGTTAGAGAATACTGTAGCAAATTGTGCAGTCATCTAAGATTGTCAGAATCAGCTAATATAGTTGTTCCAAAGATCGAAGTGGGTTTGTATTTCAGCTAAAAATACAGACAAACACTCCTAGAGAGAACAGAGGGAGACAGATAACATTAGAATGAGAGATATAGAGTTGAAGTCGGAAGTTTACATACACTTAGGTTGGAGTCATTAAAACGTTTTTCATTTTTCAACCACTCCACAAATTTCTTGTTAAGGACAACAAAGTCAAGGTATTGGAGTGGCCATCACAAAGCACTGACCTCAATCCCATAGAAAATTTGTGGGAAGAACTGAAAAAGAATGTGCGAGCAAGGAGGCCTACAATCCTGACTCAGTTACACCAGCTCTGTCAAGAGGAATGGGCCAAAATTCACCCAGCTTATTGTGGGAAGCTTGTGGAAGGCTACCCGAAACGTTTGACCAAAGTTAAACAATTTAAAGCAATGCTACAAAATACTAATTGAGTGTATGTAAACTTCTGACCCACTGTGAATGTGATGAAAGAAATAAAAGCTGAAATAAATCACTCTCTACTATTATTCTGACATTTCACATTCTTAAAATAAAGTGGTGATCCTAACTGACCTAAAACAGGGATTTTTTACTCTGATTAAATGTCATGAATTGTGAAAAACTGAGTTTAAATGTATTTGGCTAAGGTGTATGTAAACTTCCAACTTCAACTGTAGAATCACTGTGCATCACTCTATCCATCCAGTCCCGGTACAGATGGCTTGTGCCCAGAGACAGTGCTTGCTGGGCAGGGGTTGAGAGCTAGGACCAAAGTCAACATGGTCCCTGTGCTGTGCCCTGACACCAGATCTTTGTTGACATCTGCTACCATGCTTTGTGCTCCAGAGCTCCAGAACAGAGCAGCATTACATTCCTCCAGGATGTTTGCGTTCCTCTCCTCTCTCTCTTCCGTTTGTTTCTGGTTTTCTTTGTTTCAGTCAGTCTGGCCCTCAGGCATGGCAGAAGTGGCCCAGCTTCTCCAAACACTGTTTGAGCCAAACACCGTTTTGATCGAGCCGGCCCGGCAGCCATTGGCCCCTGAAGACACGGAAGAGAGAAAAAAAGACACTAACCAGCCATGTTCCATTGTTTCACTGTTGTAGGGGATGAATGTACAACTTTCGCTGCCTCCCGGGTCAGGCCCAGAGAAGGCACATGGCCCCCTGGTGGGGTTTCGGAGGGTAGGTGGGAGTGAGCTGCGTCTCTCTCTGATCGTTCTCTATTCAGTCTTCTGGTCAAGGCTCATCAGAACATGAAGTTGCAGCCTGGTATATCCGGCATCCAAATCTCATCCAAGCCCTCCTATATAGGATTATCCAATAAACTCTACAGTGTATGGAGAGTCATTACGTTAAAAAAAAGATACGTGAGCTCATTCAAGGAGTAGCTAGCTCTTCTGACGTTACAGGGTTATAGAGTGTATCATTTCATATTCTCCTCTCCTTGTCATCTTTATGCCTTGACAAGCTGTCCTATATGCTCTTGTATGAGGTTGGATTTTCACATTAAAGAGATTGAACGGGATCTTAAGCACTTACAAATGTGTAACGTATTGTACACATTGGAATTTGTAAGATATAGAGAGAGAGGGAGTGAAAGAGAAGGAGAAAGAAAAAGAGACAAAAGATAGGGAGAAAAGGAGAGAGAGAGAAAAGGAGGAAGAGAGGGAGGGAGGTTGACAGATGCACGTTGCTTGTTTGTGTTGCAACCTTCACCCCATACACGGCTGTAGTCTAATCCTAATGTAACTGGGAGGCGGAGGGATTCAGTGTTACAATGTTACACATGGTTGGAAGGTGTGATGTCATGTCAACAGGAAGCAAGACAGATCTTCTGGAGGTTCCACGCCAGCTGTTCCCATCTCAACTTCACGTCTTCAGGCTTTAAACACAATTTAAATCTATACTTCAGCAATAATCAACACAATCAATGATCCATTACCGTTTTTATAAATTTTACATTTTTAAATAAATGCTTTGTAAATGTTTATTTCACCAATGTGCTGGAACAAAACTCAGGGTCCAGACTTGTATGATTAAGACAGGGTGATTGTTCCTTCAATTTACAGTATGTAGACGTTCTTTTCTTTTGACTTGAGTACAAACATGTGATGTTGATTATTGTCATTAAGCGTTTAAAGTGATTAAGATATGAAAGACAAAGCTGAGCCATCAAAGCAGACAAACAAACCTTCCTCTCTCTCCGATCGACTCAATGTGTATTTAATATGAAAATAATGTCTATAATATTTTCAACATGATATCAGTTTTCAGTGAAAGGTTCACAATAAAACAACATGGCAAGTATACAGACTTATATATACGGTTCCAAACCACACATGAATCAAACTCTCTGCCCCAATGGCGCCGACCATACAGTCTGCTGTCTACTAATACAGTACACCTACACATTAACCACACCCTGTACCAAATCTAAAGCACCATGCGGTCATAGATTCCTAACTGTTCAATGTGTGGCCATGTTCAATGTGGTCATTACCATGATTAATGGCAATAGATACCTAACTGCTTAATGTGTGGCCATGAACACACAGGTTTCCATAGTGGTCAGAAACACACCATTGATCCCCAGTAGCGTTTCACACCACACACAAAGAGTTAGCCAAAGAGTCCAAAGAAAAATATTGCGGTCCAAAGACAATATCTTGCACTGAGAGCCGTCTCACAGCGTCAGTTCCCCCAAAATAATGCAGAAAAATTATTATTCTGTGCCTGGAATGTTTCAATATGGAATTCTCCTCGAACAACAGTTTCCTGTGTTCCCCCCGTTAGTGTGTGTGTAAGGCTGAGAGAGAGAGAGAGAGAGAGAGAGAGAGAGAATGGGAGGGGAGAGAGAGTGAGAGAGTGAAGAGGGGGCATGCTCTCTGACAGCACGACCTCTGAGACTGAGGAGTGCTTCACAGGGTTAAGACATGATGGGGGAAGGAGAGAGACAGAGTGGAGGAAGAGTAGAGGAGGGAAATAAGGGCAGAGGGAGAGGTGAAAGACAGATAGTGGGGTGTCAGGGGGTAAACAAGCAAGGGAGTAGGTGGAGGAAAGACAGCGATGCAGGCAACCTGGTGATATGTGTCACACCATCGGAAAGACTTTAGAGGGGAGGGAGGGAGGAGGTGTGTGAATGTGTATGTATGTGTGTATATGAGAGAGAGAGGGAGGGGAGAGGGAGGGGAGGGGAGAGAGTGAGGGAGAGAGAGATACAGAGAGAAATATAGAGAGAGAATGGGGAACGAGAGAAAGCGCCAGAGTTCGAGAGAGAGGTCAAGAAATGTACTTTCCACAGTGCTCTGCTCTGGTGTCTAGGCAAACGGGCTGAGCTGAACGCTGCCTCCCCTGACACACCTTTGAAGTCTGAGTTCAGCCTCTGCCTGCCTGCTCCTTAACACTGGAAAATCTCCCAGTCTCTCTCTCACACGCACACGCATGCATGCAAGCTTACTGTCATGCACCTGCACATTCACACACACACACACACACACACACACACACACACACACACACACACACACACACACACACACACACACACACACACACACACACACACACACACTAAACAGCACAGCAACATTCACACTCTCTCATTACACCGGCTTCAGTCTGACGGAGAGCTCTCTGAGGATACAGCAGAGATGAATACAGAGTTGAATATAGCTCAACACACTAGAAGATATAACTGACAGAGCCTGATAACACATATACTACCCTATTCCTCTATGTTTCCACAAGTAATGACCATCTTGGTAAAAGGTATCTTATTGAAATAAAACAAAATAAAGTCAGCATTATACCAGGAAAAAGGATATTGTAAGATTCCAATTCCAATTTCAATTTGAGATTTCCAAATTGTAATTTTGTCTGAGTGGGCCGTGTAGGCTTTAGGATCCAAGACTGCCTCTAATATGTTCTAGAATGCTCTGTCATGGAGTGTTTCTGCTTCCATCAGTCGACCATCAGTGTCTGTGAAACAACAATGCAGTCAGATTTAAAGGCAGGCAGGCTGAGCTCTGAACTCTGTCCATGGTGTAAAGGAGTCAGACCCAGCCGCCAACTGTCTGTGTTGGCTCCCAGGCTTAGTGCACAGAGGGAGGTGTGTGTTTTGGTTCAAAGCGAGAGGGCACGCTGTTTTGATATGGGATTGTGTTTGTTTTTGCCTGATAGGGAGTGGAATCTGCACGTCTGCAGGCGTGTTTCAGGGCACCCAGAGATCCTTGGAAGCGAAGCCAAGAAAGCCGAGAGTGAGAGAGAGACTCCGGCGGAGGGATGGAGATGGGAGAGGAGGGGAGGGTAGAGAAGGGGAGGGGAGAGGAGGGGAGGGTAGAGAAGGGGAGGGGAGAGAAGGGGAGGGGAGAGGAAGGGAGAGAAGGGGAGGGGAGAGAAGGGGGAGGCAGAGTGGGCCAAGTGTTGTTATTGACATCCAAAGAGCAAATGGTCCGTTTCTGGCAGTTCCACTCATGAAAGGCTTCAGCCAGTGTTTGGAATCCATCTGAACTGGACAGACAGACTGACAGAGAGAGAGACGTGATATTTCCCAGACTGACTGCTCTTCTGCTCTTTGTTTTAATACTCTCAATCAGATCTTCTTTTTGAAACACAATCTCCCTTTGAACATGAGAAGATTTTCAAATATGAGCAATTATTGGTAGGACAAAAGACAATAACAAACACTTCATTGTTAAAAAGCAACTATGTTTTCGTAGAATGCCTTCACCAGGGTATATCAATCTCGTTGGATTGGGACCTGAGTGGTGCCCTGACATCTACCCCTCTGTGCAGTTCCTGGTGATAAAAGTCATTGAAAGTCATAATAATGTCTTACAGTAAAGTTCAAAATGTAAATGGGTTTATGATCGAGGCACCAAAGCCCAAAGAATATAATATTTTTTAACTCATTCAATTCTTTCAATTAACTTGCATTTTATTGGGAGGTACATTGTTAACACACTGTTATTCTAAGCATTCCATAATGAAACATTTTGGGTACTAGATGATGCTTGTATTTCACATTGTGCCAGTGTTTGTGGTGAGACTGTTCTAAGTGCTGGATGTTGATGTTGGATTGGCTGTTCTACTGTCGGCTACTTCACTGAATCACTCTCTTGGTGTGTGGCTTGAAACCGTAAAGCTTCTGCAAAAAGTGCCCAACTTGAGATGGATGACATTTTGGGAAAAATGTATCCTCAGTAGATGGTCAGAATTGGCATGCATGTCGTTTAACTGGTGAGTATACGGTATGTTTAGCAAGGTGTTCTGTGCACTGTATAGCACCAGAATCCCAGTCAGCGTATCTAACAGTGTTGGAATTAAATGTGAATCACTCTCTGTGGTATTCCAATGCATTTGATGTTAGAACCACTCTTAATTATAATTCTGTTTAAGCAGGGAAAATCCTTGTCCCTGACACATCTTTCACATACTCTTTAACTGCTTGTATAATTCACAGCATGCAAAGATGCACCACCACCATTCCTGCATCTCTCCCTCCACCTTAGAAAAACATACCCTTCATTCATCTGCTTTCACTTTTAATATATTCCCACCTTTAAGAGCCAAGCACCGCCTGTGGGATTCATCAACCAGGAATCAGCCTCCACACGCACACATGCACACGCACTCGCACAAACACACACACTCTCGCTCCCCTCTCCCTCCACGCTACGCTCAACGCTGGGCCCTGGGGCAGGATATCTATAATTCATCTTTTATCTGGCCCTCGCAGTCCCGCTCGCTGTTCCACACAGCCATCGCCCACTTCACAGGGCAACGCCGCCCGCCATACAGCAGCACCGCCCCTCTAATAGAAATCTCACAGGGCACCCTGATATTGATTGTACTCCAAGGTAAACAGCCTGGCTTGCATAATCAGCCGTTTGAGAAGTGAAACTCCATAGCTAGGCCCAGTGTTGTTCTCCCTGCCTACTGATGGCAGGGAGACCACAATCTGGCACCAACTGCTTTACAGGGTCTCCATCTCAGCAGGGAGCTTGACTCTGAACCATATCAAAGAAGAACATGTTAGTGGAAAGGGATCTGTGTACAGATAAACAGAAACCACAGAGAGAGAGAGAGAGAGAGAGAGAGAGAGAGAGAGAGAGAGAGAGAGAATTTAAAGTACTTTGTCCTATGTGTAAGCCTATACATGTATTGTTTAGTTATACAGGTATATTGATACACTTGTTAGGTTCTAATTCTGAGAGTAAAAAACTCTATGGACACTATGAAAGCTTAACCAGGTTTATTCTCCCAGAGGATCAATACAGCTGCATCAGACAAAACATGTTTCCACCAACACAAGTATATATACCCCAATTTAGATGCAGTCCACCTTCTCTCCAACCCTTACATCTATTATGGCTCGGCAGGAAGACGAAATGATGGGGTAATAAACCATTCCTTCTCCCTTAAGGTGACCTGACCTTACCTCAACCCCCTTGTTGCCTAATCCAAAGCTCTCTCCCCTTATCAATGCCTGCCACATGTGATCGCTTCACTGACCAACTCACGGTTGTCATGGTGCCTGGTACCAGACTGTGTCTCTTCTCCTCCCAGAAGATCCCTCCCATAGGATCCCTGATGACTGACAATTACATATCCTGACATGATGTAAACATTATACTTGACCCTCTCTCCCTCAGTGACATGAATAAGTATATTTCATATTCTTAGAGCCCAACACACTATATGTGTGTATGTGGACACCCCATCAAATTAGTGGACTCGGCTATTTCTGCCATACCCGTTGCTGACAGGTGTAAACAATCAAATTTGTCACATGCTCCGAATACAACAGGTGTAAACCTTAGAGTGAAATGCTTACTTACAATCCCTTAACCAATAATGCAGGTTTAAGAAAATACCCCCCAAAAAGTAAGAGATAAGAAAAACAATTCATTAAAGAGTAGCAGTAAATAACAATAGCGGGGCTTTTTACAAGGGGTATCAGTACAGAGTCAATGTGTCAATGTGCGGGGGCACCGGTGTCGACGTAATTGAGGTAATTATGTACATGAAGGTAGGGTTATTTAAGTGGCTATGCATAGATAATAAAAGAGAGCAGCAGCGTATCGGGGGGTGCAAGTAGTCTGGGTAGCCATTTGATTAGCTGTTCAAGAGTCTTATGGCTTGGAGGTAGAAGCTGTTGAGAAGCATCTTGGACCTAGACTTGGCGCTCCAGTACCGCTTGCCGTGCGGTAGCAAAGAGAACAGTCTATGACTAGGGTGGCTGGAGTCTTTGACAATTTTTAGGGCCTTCCTCTGACACTGCCTGGTATAGAGGTCCTGGATGGCAGGAAGCTTGGCCCTGGTGATTTACTGGGCCGTACGCACTACCCTCTGTAGTGCCTTGCGGTCGGAGGCCGAGCAGTTGCCATACCAGGCAGTGATGAAACCCCTCAGGATGCTCTCGATGGTGCAGCTGTAAAACCTTTTGAGGATCTGAGGACCCATGCCAAATCTTTTCAGTCTCCTGAGGGGGAATAGGTTTTGTCATGCCCTCTTCATGACTGTCTTGGTGTGCTTGGACCATGTTAGTTTGTTGAGTACACAGCCATGCAATCTCCATAGACAAACATCGACAGTAGAATGGCCTTACTGGAGAGCTCAGTGACTTTCAACGTAGCACCGTCATAAGATGCCACCTTTCCTACAAGTCAGTTCATAGCATTTCTGCCCTGCTAGAGCTTCCCCAGTCAACTGTAAGTGCTGTTATTGTGAAGTAGAAAAGTCTAGGAGCAACAACGGCTCAGCCACACAATCTCACAGAACGGGACCGCCGAGTGCTAAAGAGTGTAAAAATTGCCTGTCCTCGGTTGCAACACAAACTACCAAGTTCCAAACTGCCTTTGGAAGCAACGTCAGCACAACTGTTAATCGGGAGCTTCATGAATTGGGTTTCCATGGTCGAGCAGCTGCACATAGGCCTAAGATCACCATGCTCAATGCCAAGCGTCGGCTGGAGTGGTGTGAAGCTCGACCCCATTGGACTCTGGAGCAGTGGAAACGCTTCACCATTTGGCAGCCTGACGGGAGGATCTTAGTTTGGGCGGATGACAGGAGAATGCTACCTGCCCGAATGCATAGTGCATAGTGCATAGTGGAGGAAGAATAATGGTCTGGGATGGTTTTTCATGGTTCGGGCTAGGGCCCTTAGTTCCAGTGAAGGGAAATCTTAACGCTACAGCATACAAAGCTATTCTAGATGATTCTGTTGTTCTGTCCCTGAACTGTTCAGAGGCCATCATTGAAAATAAGAATTTGTTCTTAACTGACTTGTTAACTTAACTAACAAAACGACACTACATGTTATAGCTGGGACCCTTTGGATGACAAATCAGAGGAAGATTTTCAAAAAGTAAGTGAATAATTTAATTGTTATATGTGAATGTATGAAACCTGTGCCGGTGGAAAAATATTTTGATGTGGGGCGCCGTCCTCAAACAATCACATGGCATGTTTTTGCTGTAAAAGCTACTGTAAATTGGACGGTGCAGTTAGATTAACACGAATTTAAAATTTCAGCTAATATAAGACACTTACATTTACCTAAATGTTTAAAGTCCATGATATTTATGATTATTTATTTGAATTGTGAGCCCTCCAGCTTCACCAGAAGTTGTCCTGCTAGCGGGACACCGATCCTTAAGAAGTTTTTAATGCCCATGATTTTGGAATGAGATGTTCGACGAGCAGGTGTCCACATAATCATTAAAGGGGCAGTGCAGTCAAAATTAGATTTGCCTGTGATTTATATATATTTCCATAATATGAGGTTAGAATAATACTGTGAAAATTATGATAATATCCTTTTAGTGTAAGAGCTGTTTGAAAAGACTGCATGACATTTCAGCTCGATTTGAATGGGTGGAGTTTTTCCCAGCCTGGCAACATCACCAGGCAGTATAAGTATAAGTTAGTAGACCAATAAAAAAGAGAGTTCAAAACCTCTCTGCCAATAATAGCTAGTTTTCAGGTTATATATCCCTCCCATTAGACTCATCCAATAAGGTCCCTCACTCAGACCACTCCCAGACAGTTCTAGCTATTTTTTTTGCATGAGAAATATATATATATTTTTTACATTTGACCATTTTGATTGAAAATAATCACAGTAAGGTACTTCGTTATTACCCAGAAATGATTTCATATTGGAATAAAAAACATCTGCTTGCATTGGACCTTTTAAACAAGTGACAAAAACAAGCTGATTGAATTGTAACAAACACCAGTTTGGTTTTGGAGTGTCGTGTTAATGTCAACAGTCATCCATTGTGTCTCACTCTGGCTCCTGCTTATCACTGTTTGGCTGTGGTCGATGTGTCTCTGACAAAATGCTACGTCTCCCTCTGGTTCTCATCAACACTCTGGAACCACAGGGACGATCAAAGAGGAGTTAAACTGACCCAGAGCAGTGCTCTCTCTCTATGTTCTCTCCACGTCACCAGAGTTATGCTAAATATGAATGTGTCTCTGTGAGGATGAACGAGGAGTGAGGAAGAAGGATACAAGAATACATTTAGAATGAAAAAAAACAGGGAATACTGTAGTAACCTCTCTCTATGTACTCAAAAGACATTCTCTATGGCCCTGATCACTGTCACAGGGATGGAGTATTTAGAAAGGCTTATGAATGGTAAGATTTTTATCTGCCAGAGTACAGTACACACTAACATACAGTACCTCTTCCTGTACTTGTGAAGTAGTAGGACATTTTCATTAACAATGTCAAAGAACAATAGCAAAGTAGATTATTTTTCTTATAAAAATAATACTATATTCAATGATTGTATGGATGACTCTTAGCTGAACTGTCTTTGTAGTATGACTGTAGAGAACAGAGGTTATACCTTTGACTGCACCGTTACAGTGAACCTGACTGTAGGGCTGATTGTGAAGTACTGTAGTTCAGAAACCATGACCTTATGTAGGCTAAATCAGTTTCTGGGGGGGGGGGGGGGGTCTGCCAGATCAGTTTGGCATCCTCACCGCCCTATTTCTCTCTCGCCCCTCTCTTTCTCTCTCTCCCTCCGCCCGCTCTCCCCTTCTCCCTCCTCAGTGCAGTGAAGGTCAGTAGGATTAGCAGCACATACCTTTCAGCTCTCCGAGGGGGTGGAGGTCATGGCCCTGCTGCTATTTCCAGTGCTATGCATCCCAGCCCAGCATAGCAGCCATTGTTACAAGGACAAGGAAGACAACACAACGTCGTTCCATCCACAGAGGAACATGGACACGCAGATCTAAAACTGATCTACACATGTTCAACTCATATGACCTCAATGTGATTGACATGATTAGAAACAGATGATTACTGTAGGCCTATCTGAACACTGTTAACACAAAATGTCTCTCCTTTTTCCCATTCCCCTGACTTCTCGTTTTACCATTTCCCAGCTCTAACAGAGATCCGTCTCTTTATTAGTCAGACTGAAACCCTTCTATTTATTGTCATGAATCTTGCCATGGAGGCAGCTCTGCAGAGTGGTCACTAGCTGGAAAAGCCACACAATAACACAACCTAACCTTAAATGTAATGCCTGGGGTGTAGTGGAGGAAGAAGTCAGACGCAGGAAACAGAGAGTTCAGAGTAGCGCTACTTCTTTTTTCACCACACATGTGAAAACGACGCCACTCAAACAAATGCCCCAAAACACGGGAACTAAACAGTCCCGAATCACACACGTACACGAACAACCGTGACTTACAGGCGAGTACAGATAAAACAATCCCGCACACCCAGCAGGCGGGCCGGCTGGATAATAAAGCCCAACCAATTAACCTAACTAATTAACTTAACTAAACACAGGTGTAACTAATAAACAGACTTGGGGGGGGGGGGGGGGGGGGGGGGGGATCAGTGGCAGCTAGTAGGCCGGTGACAACGACCGCCGAGCGCCAGCCTAACAGGAAGGGGAGCCACCTTCGGTAGGAGTCGTGACATTAAATTAAGACCAAAAAGCTAATTTTTGTTTCCACACATTTTTACAATACAGACAATTGTGCCTTTGCAGTTGGCCTATCTAGTAGAAATCGTTAAGTTCTGTCTCCAGGGCAAGATTCATAACAGTAAAGGTCAACCTGCATAGAAGTCAGCTGTTAGACATTAGACAGAACTGAACTAGGAAAGAAAGAGGGAAGAGCGGAAAGAAGAAAGATAAAGGAGGGGGTAGCTGGATGGATTTCACAACAATAACCTGAAAATGACTTTGGCCTTTCACCTTTTTTATGAAATTGTATCTCCATATTGGTTTGTCCCTGGGAAAAACGCCAAAGACAAAATGTCTTATTCAGCCTTGTACAGTGAAGGGCTTTGTATTATGAGCTAGATCTGGTTCTTGTGGCTTTGAAGAGTCTAACTTTGTTTTTCTCTTGCCTGCAGCACGGACACTAAGAACAGTCAGATTGTGTCAGCAGTGGGTTACTAACTGTATAATATCGAGCCTCTAGAATCTCAGATATAGCAGTTGTGTTTGGATCAAACCCCAGATCTCATCCTGCCCAGTGGACCGTCACCACGGTGACCTCCACAATCACACTGACAGCCAACACAACACACATGGCTCTGATAGACATGTAGCATAATGTATGTAGTCAAACACAAATCACTATTCATGTGGTGCTGGTCTGAAATAAAAAATATTTTAGCAGCGAATTAGAGGGGCCTGCATAGTACGTTTCTCCAAAACATAGCTTTAAGTTAACATCTGACTGACATGAATCACTGTGTGCCATATCCTGCCTGTCCCAGGAATTACCTAGAACAACTCATGACCTCAGTACAGGTCAGTCAGTCCCGTAGATCAAGAACATTGTGAAACGCCTATAGTTCCCTTTATTACAGACCAGACAGGATGTCCTGTACATTATCAAGCCTGGAAACAGGAGAGGATCCCAAAAAAAACCCAGAAGAACCAACCAGAATAACTTTCATAAGAAAGGGATCCCCTGAGAGAGGTAACGTTATGCTGCCATGTAGTATTAGACGTACTGCCATATAAAATATCACTACAGTCATGGAAGGGTCACAAGGAGGGTAAAGAGTTGAGTATTGCCCAAGGCATACTGGCTGTGTACCAGAGACATTGTGTTCACGTCTTTGGCATCCTCTTAGGGATGAAAACCGCACACAGACAACTGACAAGACAAGAGGAATCTTCAGCTTTACATGGACGCTCACACAAAAGACTGTTTATACTCAGTCACAGTGGGCAGAGACGCAATACATGTATGCTGCTCCAATCAGCAGCAGCATACCGTTACTCTATAGCCACAACTTTTCAAATATAATTTACCTCACTGAGATTTATAAAGTTCTACCCTAGGACAGAATGACCTATCCATGTGAAGTTGTCAGCCTATAGTTTTTTGGGGGGGGGGGGGTGGACCGTGGGTATCAGGTGAGATTAGGCCTGTAAGTGCCCACTAGCCTGGTTAAACCAGACTGAAAGCCATGCTCACCATTATTGCCTTTCATAATGATTGAGAGATCACATGTTGCATTGGAGCTTCTCTTATTTGACATTTCCTTCCTAGGAGGCCCCAGGTCAGGTTTCTGTGTTGACGCTGGCACGGCCCAGGCTTTAAGGTCGATCCTGGACCTGCTGTTGAATACATACTCTACATTCTTAACTAACTCAGTGGGATAGGGATAAAGGTGGAGTGTGCTTGTGTGTAAGGGGATGAAGGTGGAGTTAAGCATGCAGCTGGATCAACAGATCCCCTGCCAGATACTGTAGCACTGAAGACTTTGTCAGCTAAACACCTGGGTTCAAATCTTTCAAATACTTTGAGCGTTTGCTTGAGTCTGTTTAGAGTGCTAGGTAGGCAGGGTTTGCACATATGGGACTTTTCTAATGGTTTCATCAAGCCAGGCAAGATCAGTCAAGCACTGCGAAAGTATTTCAAATCATTTCAAATAGTATTTGAACCCAGGTCTGAATCAACATCACAGTAGATGTGGTGGACAAACCACATGCTTTTCAATTCCAAGAACAGGGCTACAACAGGGTCTCTCTCTATCTCTCCCCTCCTCTCCATTTGGCTGATAATTCAGTGGTTCAGAGCCAAGCTGTAATTTTTGCCACCTGGGTTATCATCGTTAGTATTATTTCCACTGGGGAGGGTTTACTGCCACAGCAGAATCTACACGCCTCCAAAATCCACATGCATGTGAAACCGTTTGGTAAAGAGCTATGAATTATAGATTAGAGGCCAGAGCTCCTACGGTGAGATGATTGCTAATTTAGCCTTGGTTGGCTGGGAACGTAATGCCATGAGTGCAGTTTGATACCACACATACTCGCACCCAAAGGCATGCATGCACGCTGTCACACAGGCACACACACATCAATGATAGTCAATAGTGATTAAAACAAGAGAGTCTGGTACTGCGGGGCAGCTCTGACCCACTTCCTGTTTAGGAGACTACAGTGAAAAACACTGCTCCTCATGGATACTGACCATCCAATTAAAACAAGAGTGGGTGGCTTCATTAATGAATTCACATGAAATGGTAAAATTGTGCTGCCTTTATGAAGTCTGAAAAGACCAAAATGGCTCTCTACTCCTTTTATTGCCCGCTATTTTCTTAACCGAAAGAAGTACACTTTTTAATTACTAGGGAGCCATAAGCCTGGTCAAAAGTAGTGCACTAAATTGGGAACAGGGTGCCATTTGGGACTCACACACAGTGACTATTAAATGACTGACTGTGACTTTACATAACGTTACTATATGGTTAGTGGTTCCTGTATACTGACTAGGAGAGGTGAAAGTAGAGTCTTTATGAGTCAATAGAGGAATCTAAACCAAAGAAAGCTGGATGCATTTATGGGGGGAGACTACAATAGTTTTATAAATTGCCAAAACATACAGGTAGAAACAATGCCGTATTGATGATGTTGGCTTAGCTTAAAACCAAATAGAATTGCAGAACCACTACCATATGAGAAACATTCAAAGTAAATGCTGTGTGAAGAGTTCCAAATTACTCCTAGGACTCTTTCAATTTTTCCATGGTGTAATGTTTTATATACAGACCTTGATGTATCATCATGTTTCAATTTCAGTTTATCCTTGATGAATGTACGATAAAGAGCTCTATTCAATCTGCATCGCTGTAAGAGTTACAGATTGAGTGCCAGAAACGTGATGTTTTTCTTTCCAGTTGAGCTGACATATGCAGCGTTTACTATGAACGCAGCCAACGTGGGAACGTTGACGTTCAATTTCAATTGGGTTTATCTTCCGCGATATGGATCAAATACAGCCAGAGGGATATAATGACAATACATGAACTAAACTCCAGTTGTAGGCTTACATTCCAGGGCAAGGATATAAATGTTACATACATTTAAGTTAAGATTTAAGACTTAAGGTTTTTCCTTTGAGAACAGGTGCTGAAGCAATGCGCATGGCTGTGGCATTTGTTAAGTTGGTTTGGTTTGTCTCTCTGCTATATAGTCTCTGATGAACTAAATGAATCACAGAGCTTAAGCACACTTGAAAGATCCTTTATCTTCAGATGTTTCCTCTCCCTCACGTCACACCATATAGGATTTGACAACTGTAATCCATTAGTTCAACAGCACTACTTTTTACCTCTGCCGTCCCTTAGACAGAGAGGTGACAGAACCTTTTGATGCGGAACAAATAACGCCGAAAACACGGCTCTGATGGCATCCTATTCTACTCTGGGTAAGCACTGCTCTGATGGCATCCTATTCTACTCTGGGTAAGCACGGCTCTGATGGCATCCTATTCTACTCTGGGTAAGCACGGCTCTGATGGCATCCTATTCTACTCTGGGTAAGCACGGCTCTGATGGCATCCTATTCTACTCTGGGTAAGCATGGCTCTGATGGCATCCTATTCTACCCTGGGTAAGCACGGCTCTGATGGCATCCTATTCTACCCTGGGTAAGCATGGCTCTGATGGCATCCTATTCTACCCTGGGTAAGCACGGCTCTGATGGCATCCTATTCTACTCTGGGTAAGCACGGCTTGGCTTGACATTGTCACAACGTTGCTGTCACGTATGGGAAGCATTCCCTGATTTCTATCAGGTCACACACACACATACACACACACACACACACACACACACACACACACACACACACACACACACACACACACACACACACACACACAGAGGAAGAGATCTGTCGGCGGATTGGCTCATCGCAAGGCCCTGTCGGGGGAGATTCGAGGTGAAATGAGAATTGGCCAAACCGGCAGGGTGTCTCCGGATCCGATAACAATCTAAGCTGTCTGGAATTCCCAGGAATTCCCAAGCAGGAGACAGCGAGGAGCCAGTCTCTCTCACAGAGCAGAGCAGGTTTCTCTCTGTCTCTGTCAGAGCCTGGGACTGCTGACAGCTCGTATCAACAGCACTACACAACTGCTCTATGGTGCACTGTCTACCGATGGAGTTATGTACATAGGGTTGGGTGCTTGCCTTATTTCACGCTCATTATCCACATGTACATACACTTACGCAAGCTCAGCCATTCATCATCACTGACAGCAGATTGATCTTGATCTTATGTCACACCAACAACAGACGTTGAGTGTGTTCGTCCCCCCAAATATCCATAATACATCCGCACATATCTGAGCTCAGACTAAAGTGGATTAGCACCAGTATTGTATCATGTCCAGAGCCATCGCACCATTTAACACTATGTG